>NC_081356.1:19387864-19696903 GCF_030684315.1 Stegostoma tigrinum
CACGACAAGTTATGATTCCCAGACGTTTGCCTTGAAATTTCTATGGAATTTCTCTATACTTCTGTCATCCATTGCCATCTGTGAATCAGCGTCAGAGAACACAATGATTACAATCTGTGCTGTTACTGCAATCTATTTCTTTCAGTTTAACATAACAGTGTAAAGTTGTATCAAGTTACAAACGAAGCTGCCACAGACTCACTACTGACACTTGGGTATTACCTGTCCTGGTGTGGGATAGCTGGCCAGGCTTTCTGCAGTCAACTTGGGTCTATGCTTCTTCTCTGAGCTCCAAGCTCAGGATCCTGATTAGACTGCTCTGTTGATGTCTTCGAGAACATTTTTTTTGTATGTTTTCTCTTGATCTTCCAGTAAGTTTGATTCCTGCCCAAGACCCTTGTGTTTGAGATGTATAGATAAGATATAACTGTCTGATTGCCCTCCCTTCTGTCTTTAGTAGCCTTGACATCAATGAATGTCAAGTTGTCGCCTAGCAGCCTTTATCACCACATCTCTCCTTAATAAGCAGTGCCTGATTCTGCATTGTACAGTAGGCTATTGTATAGACTGAGCTTTTAATCATACTGGTGCAGTGTAGAATGTTTCTACCATTAGATGTGCCTCGCCCAGATCGTAGATGTTGGCCAGCCCAAAGGATTTTGGTGCCCTTACTTTGCTCCTGCAACCCAACTTTGCATATAAAGGAAAATGAGATGCCTTAAATCCAAAGATGTGCAGGTTAGGTGGATTAGCCATGGGAAATGTAGGAATACAGTGACAGAGTACGGGGGGGAGTTTGAGCGGGATGCTCTTTGAAATGGAGGTGTGGTCTAGATAGGCAGTTTCCACACTGTAGGGATTCAATAAACGACATTTTACCTTTATTTACTTGATAAAATAAGGTTGAATTTGGCACCCTTGAGACCCAGGTACCCCAGACAACTACCTAGTTTGTGCACAACATCTGGCCGGACCTAAATAAATCAAAGACATATTCCATTAGCTTGAGCCTGATATTTTGTACATGGCCAGGCATTTTTGAGACTTCTTTAAATTGCAGTAACTTCAACAAAGGTTTGTGCTTTGATTTGATTTTGAATTTCAGTCTCACGAGGTCGTTGATGAGACTTTGACAGGCTCATTAATCTGCTAATATTTTGTCAATGCTTGTGTAGCTCTGTTCTGTCTCTAAATTCTTTGCTGTGATATAAACAGGTTTTCATGTTCTATCAGCCTTCACACGGATAACGGTTACTATTTCTGTGGTTGCTTCACCCACAACTGCCCTTGTGAATAAACTTGGATGATGATGTTTTAGAACATCAGTAGAAGGTACCTTTTCTTCGATCTTTACAGAAATTACAGTCTGTTTCTAAGTCCATACCAATGCTGACCTTTTTTTCTTTCATAGAGGCCTCTTATGGGTTGAATGAGGCAGCAGAGCTGGGGATCAACTTTCTTACTTATCCACAATGCCCAAGAAGCACCATACATCATCTTCAGCATTGCAAATTTATTTATGTCCTCTGTC
This sequence comes from Stegostoma tigrinum, assembly GCF_030684315.1. Classification (NCBI taxonomy): domain Eukaryota; kingdom Metazoa; phylum Chordata; class Chondrichthyes; order Orectolobiformes; family Stegostomatidae; genus Stegostoma; species Stegostoma tigrinum. Next base: position 19,389,396 of record NC_081356.1, read on the forward strand.
CTCTTTGAATCTTCTTGGACAATATGTTCCAGAAATGCAATCATCATTTAGGAAATTAACGTTTCCAATTTAGAATAAGAATTGCAATCTGTCGTGCCTTTGATGTGTTCTTGACCCCTCTGATCATGTTCCTTCTTTGTTTCACCTTGCTCTAGGATATCACTATAGGCCAAAGTGTCCCTTGTTTCTCTTTTATGATTCTAGACAATGCCTGTTGGAAAATCTCTCGTGGAGGGAGATCTGTAACAGTCACGGTTGAAGCAATACTGCTCCAGGGTACCAGACTTGGAAATATTTACTCTGTTTTCTCCCTAAGATCTGTTGAGTTTCTGCAGCAGCTTCTGGTTTTGTTTCTTTCAGATCTTCAGCATCTGTAGTTCTTTGTTTTGTTTTACTGCTTCGGTGATGTCATCAACAATCTGGACTCTTATTTTAAGGATTACTGTCACCATTATGTCCAGTTTTGTGAAAAAAATGTGTTTTACTAATTTTTCCAAACAATCATCCACAGATGAAACAGAATGAGTTTCTGTTCTAACGCCTCTATTTAAGAGAATGAGATCCACATATAATCTTAGTTCTTCATTTGCCTTTGAAACAATTACTAGAGCTTTGCATCTTATTTGGTTCTGTAACTAGTGAAATGGCATTCTTTCAGCCATGCTGCATAACTAAATTTTTTCTCTTCCTGTCAAAGGATGAGAAATTTTCCTACATGTGGATACGCTTTGCATTTTCTTGCAGAATAATGTGATATTGCTGCTTCAAATTACCTAAACCTTGAAAAATCTGAGGACACTCATGCCAAAATTCACTCCGGTTTTCATTCTAGGTAAGATAGGCTTTTCCAAAGTGTTAAAGGTTGGTTATTGTTATCAAGGTTTAGAAATGAAGATGAAATGCAGCATCTTGTAGCCTTTAACAAAACCAAGAAGCCAAGTATGGAGTCCTAACTTCGTATGATTTACTCCTTTTTAGAATTTATGTAATTAAAATGGTGCTGGTTTATAGCAACATGTACACGTTTTCATAAATACACGTAACAATAAATTACTACTACTATTACAATTAGTATTAGTGTTACTATTACTATTGCTATTACTATTATCAGGAAACTGTTTTTATGCTCAGTTTTTAAAGAAGGTCCTAAATTGTTTCAATGTGTAATACTTTCCTTGTTTTGTAGGTGTTATCACTTGATTTAGAAAATGAGTGTGACAAAGTACGAACAAAAATTAGCAAAAAGTGACTTGAATTGAATGATCTTTCAACATTTTCACATAATCAGCTGCAATGTTGCCAATGCTTGCATAGTCGCTTGATGTGTGAAAGTTACTTCATGCTTGTGATTCACACTGGTTTTTCAAACATGAATAAATCAATGTTTAAGAGTCCTATGTGCATTGTATTTTAAAAGCAGGATGAGCAAACGTTGTTGTAATTACAGCAGCTGTTTGTCTTGTGTTCAGCATGAACCTCTGCCAGCATTGGTGAGATCAGAACTTTGTCTTTGGTAGGACATTTGGAGTGGCATGGAGAGGATTAATGTCCTATTAACACCCTGTTATACAACACATGGAAGTGACAGTGCTCTGTCGTTTCTGACAAAGCCAATTCTGCAAAAGCGTCCCTGCCCAAAACATCAACTTTCCTGCTCCTCTGATGTTGCCTGGCCTGCTGAGTTCCTCCAGTTCCAAACTGTGTTATCTTTGACTCCAGCATCTGCAATTCTTACCATCTCTGAGCGCTCTGTGCTTGTACTGTTAATGTGCATATTATATGAAAATGTTAGAGTAAATTCCATAGTTGTGTATAAAGTATGCTTCGTATATTCGGCAAATAAAATAGGCATCACCTCATTTCAGGAACTTTAGGAAGAATGTCAATTTAGACCATAGATAACAAGAAGTCTAAGGAACTGATTACACCCCTGAATCTAATAGTTTTACACATGCCTGCATTTATTTTGAATGCATCTAATAGATAGCAGTCCCCATGCATCTGCATGAACACAGGTTTGCAAAGTGACAATGCTGTCAGGTACCTCATCTGTGTTTACATTTAAAAGTCATTTTCAGAGGTTTGCGGCTTACACAACACACTTTTGAAGGCTCAAAATCCAGTTGTGCTCTCCTCTCCAGTGAAAATTTCACCTATACAGGATTCGATCAATAAGCAACCGTCCAGCAGTTGCACTACGCCTGCACACTCCCCTTCCCTGTGGCAGATGGATGTCCTGTTGCAGTGAAACAAGGAGATCAATTCTAATTTGCCTCCAGCCCCATGCCCTCTGCCTAAACCCCAGTGCCGCGTCCTGTGGCATCTGCAATGGGTACTAACCACACCGTGCAGGGACCCTGGTGAGGGCAGCAACATTTTGCAACCACTTCCTATGGCCTGTCAATTTCTGTGGTTGATATCACAGCCCTAATTCTGAGCACATGCCAGCTGTATTTCTGCAGTTGTAATAATCTCTCCATTTACACATTTGTACTTGAAGCATTCAAGTTAATTTATGTTGTTTTCAGAAACTGATTTCAGTACTGTGAACATCCTGCCTATTATGTTCATCAAGCACAAATGTGCACTTAAAACATAAGGTGAGTTTTACTCTCTAGGAGTGGATTGAAATGTGGCCTGGAGACTCTGCTTTATTGTGAGGGAAGACTCAGGGTGGAAAATCTGTTGCTTTGTTGACTTCCCTGATTAAGTAAAGATTGGGAAGTTTGAGGTTGATCTTCCGATCCCCCATCTAATTGTGGCCGTTAATTAATCACTTAAAGGCCAGTCCTGGGCTCTCATGCATTGCTACTAATAGTCAACCACTGGTGGGAATTAGCCCACGGTAGATACCCGTGAGTTTGTGAGCATGTGGTCCTTCTGATTGACAACACTCTGTATCTCATGGATGCTCTATGGGCAGCAAGGCCCACTCCTGCTGAAAATCTTTATCCATCCCGAAACATTGGACCTCACTTTTCTCTGGGGCCTGCTTAACTGCCCTCAGTGAATCTGCCCAAACATACCTCTATCTTGGATCTCCAGTGCTGTTGCCTTCATCCCTTTCTTGCTGCAATCTCATCCATGGCCACTGTTCTTGGTGGCGCTGTCTGGACTGAAGAGCTGCCACCCCTGTGACTTACAACACGTTGAAGGCAAGAACCTTGTCTTAAAGGCAGGAACACCAACAGCAGGCATGTAAGCACCTGACCTGGGTTTAATCTTGGTGGGACTTGCAGATATGGCTGTGACAGTGTTGGCTTCTTAGCTATTAGAGTCAGAGAGTCATAGAGCATGGAAAGAGACCCTATGCTTCATACCAGCCCATACCATACAAGGGACATGGTGGCCATTAAGTTCAGCTTATGGCTTTGTTTATAAAAAAGCCCCTCTAATTCTGCTTAATTTACTGCCTGCAGTTCCAAAACCTACTTTCTCATCTGCTCAATGTACTCAATGAAAAATTGTACCTTTGTTTCCGGTTTTACATTTTCCAGCCTTATAATTCCCTCTCTGACCTTGCTTCAAAATTGGGGTGATGTGTAGCTGTGACAATAACATTAAAATTGGAGTGTGAACACTGCAAAAATTGGGGACTATTGAACTTTCTGAGTGGCAATAACACACAGTACAATTTCACACAGGCTCTGAACAAAATAGGGTCAAATTTTAATATATTTACCTGTCAAACTGCCAGAGACATACTGCTGAAAAATAGATTTGTTGGTGATCGCAGGTGCTTGACAGTTGCCCCGTCAAGTAAGCTTATCATTTCCTGAAAACTGAGTGCAAAATTGAGACAGCCATTCAAGATTTCTTTTTAAGTGTGCCTCCAGCAAAGAAATAGTGCCTGGTTCTGCCTGATTTTTAAATGCTACAGGATCTCCTAACAAGTAAAATTAAGAACTGAGATGCACGTACAGTCTTATAACAGAACATGCACTGGGTACTGTTTTGATAAAGGGGGTCTGCGTGCATGCATCCTACTGATCTTTGGTAGAATGTTGGACTAATAATTCAGCCTTCAGTTAATGATTTGGGACATCAGTTCAAATCCTGCCATGGCAGCTTGCAATCTTATATACAATAAAGCTAGTATTAATGAAGTATTAATGTATTAATAACTATATCTCCACCAGATTGGTGCAACAATACATCAGATACTCTAATGATTTTTATAGAAATAAAGAAAGACGCTGCCCTTAGCTGATCTGATCTTTATGGGACTCCAGAGCCAGAACATCATTTCCAACAACCCTTTGAAATTGCCAAGCAAGCCATTCAGTTGTCAAGAGGGTGACCCATCATCAAATAAAAACAGAAAGTGCTCCTATTTCACTTCTTCAGCATTGGCAACACTTTGTTTTTATAAGAACATCATCACCACCTCAAGGGTAATTAGGAATGGCCAATAAATACTGGCGATACCAGTGATGCCTACATCCCATGAAGTGTATTTCTCACATGTGCAGAATAGCCTAAGTTCAATGTCTCAAAACTTCGGTCCTTGCTCTCTCAGATCTTCAGCTATTGTGCGAAATATCGCTACTGAGTTGACTTTGAAAAAATTCTGCCCACTTCAGGCAATCCAGTACATTTCCCTTTTGAGGTCAGGATGTCAACTAATGCAGTGCTGTAGAGGGTGCTGATATACATTGCTAATAAATATAATAAGGAATCCTGCTCAATGTGGAAATCATTTCTTTGGACCGACAGCAACAATTGAACATGACGTCAGGATCAATCCCATTTTATTTTTGTGCAGTTTTAGCCAATTTCACTCCTTTGGCGTTTTACAATTAAAAAGTAATTTGACATTACAGGTTTCTAGGTCCTCTCCCTCTATTCCTTCACCTTTTCCACTTCTCACACTGCCATCCCCACTCAACAAATGCTGCCAAACTTTGAATGGTGCACCCCCTCACAAACACTAGCACAGAAGCTCTGCGAGAAATGTACTAATGTTTTGAAAACTCATTGGTATTGGGCACTGTTAGCAGTCAGAAAGAGATAATGCTTTGCATGAAAGATATGCTTTGGCTGATTTTATGATCTTTTGCTGCAAAATTTCACTATAAATTGATATGATGTATTAATTATTACTGAATCAGCAGAAAATGTCCGATTGAAGCAATAAATATGGAATGTAATGGATTAACTCGAGGCAAGCCACAAATCTCCACCTATTTTTGTGCACTAAATATGTGTGCTGTTCAGATTAAATTCCTCTTGTCTGTGAAGGTCGTGAAGCTAACATATATATTCCCCTGCTGGGACTGGCAATAACAATCTTTTAACTACAGAGGTGCTTTCGGATTTTTCTTTCAAAGTTGTATACACTGTTTTATGAACTAGCCACATAGATTAAAGAAAAATACGATACAACTGGATAATAAACACAAATCAACTGGTTTGATAAATCACCCATTTCAAAACAAATCACCTGTTACAATGTGGAGCTATTTAATAAAGGTTTTTGTACTTGGCAAAATATTCTAAAAGTCCAGGACACAGCAGTATCATACGCTCCCATTTTAATATTAAAAAGACTTTTTTTGGACAGATTCCCTTCACTTAACATGTCTTCAAATAAAAGAGTAAGCAAATTATTTGTTTAATTCTTTCATGGAATATATGCTTTGCTGGTATGGCCACCATTTATTGGCTATCCATAATTATCCATGCACTGAATATTTTCCTAGGCCATTTCAGAGGTCAGCTAAGTTGGGAGTCACATGTAGGCTAGTCCAGGTAAGGTTGGCAGATTTCCTTCTATGAGTAAACCAAATGGGCTCTGACAATAATCAATGATAATCGCAATTATGATAACCATGGATATAACTTTATATTCTAACTGAATTCAAATTCCACGAGGTGCCAGCATTGGATTGAACCCACATCCTCAGAGTGGGCTGCAGAATTATTCGTTCAGCAATATTACCAGGAGTACCACCACCTGCCCATATCTTAGTACAATCCAACAATTCAAAGATCCTAATTCTTGTCAAGCCTTTTCCTTTTATTTCCTGTCTCTACATTGATCAGCCAAAACTGCCTAGCTGTGAATTTGTGCTGTGATATTACACTTGTGTTGATACTGAGCAATTTGTGAGTTCAGAAAATGATTGTAAACATTCTTATGGCCCTGTCCAAGCTGCATCCTCACAGCCTACTTACTGTTAAAGATTATTCTATTCTCTCAGTTTCTCCATCTCTGCCGTATCTATCTTGATGATGCCAGTTTTCTTGAGGGGCATCTAAAATGTCCACCTTATTCCTCAACTGAAAATTCCCCAGCACTGTATTTGACAGGCCGCTCAGCCAATTTCTGACCTGTGCCCTGCATTTCTAGCCTTGCTTCCTCGCTTCCTTCCACAATAACTGTAGGCTTCCCCTTGGTCCTCACCAGCCTCTGCATCCAAATGATGAAAGCTACCATTTCTGTCACAAGCCAGAGGATGCCAAGACCAAACATATATTTCCCTTTCCTCGCCTCCATTGTCAACATTCTGAGGAACCATCCCCAGCAGGATACTTAGGTCCATTCCTCCCCTGTTCCCAATGCCTCCCAACGCTCCCACTGTATCTTCCCTTACAATCGCAGAAGATCGCCCGCTTACCTCCTCACTTCTCACAATCCAAGGTCCCAGACATACTTTCCAGTTGAAGGATTCATCTGTACTTCATTCAATGTAGTCTACTGCATTCACTGCTCACAGTGTGAACTCCTCTACATTGGAGACACAGAACATAGAGTGGGTGACCACTTTTCAAAACGCAAATGTTCTGTCCATAAAAATGACCATGAGCTTTCAGTTAACAAAGTGTGGAGCTGGATGAACACAGCAGGCCAAACAGCATCTCAGGAGCACAAAAGCGGATGTTTCGGGCCTTGACCCGTCATCAGAGAGGGGGATGGAGAGAGGGAACTGGAATAAATAGGGAGAGAGGGGGAGGTGGACCGAAGATGGAGAGAAAAGAAGATAGGTAGAGAGCTGTTCCTGCAACCTTCGGGTGGCATCATTGTGGCACTGCAGGAGGCCCATGATGGACATGTCATCGAAAGAATGGGAGGGGGAGTTGACATGGTTCGCGACTGGGAGGTGCAGTTGTTTGTTGCGAACCGAGCGGAGGTGTCCTGCAAAGCGGTCCCCAAGCCTCTGCTTGGTTTCCCCAATGTAGAAGAAGCTACACCGGGTGCAATGGATACAATATACCACATTGGCAGGTGTGCAGGTAGACCTCTGCTTGATGTGGAAAGTCTTCTTGGGGCCTGGGATAGGGGTGAGGGAGGAGGTGTGGGGGCAAGTGTAGCACTTCCTGCGGTTGCAGGGGAAGATGCCGGGTGTGGTGGGGTTGGAGGGGAGTGTGGAGCGGACAAGGGAGTCACGGAGAGAGTGGTCTCTCCAGAAAGCAGACGAGGGTGGGGATGGAAAAATGTCTTGGGTGGTGGGGTCGGATTGTAGATGGCAGTAGTGTCGGAGGATGATGCGTTGTATCTGGAAGTTGGTGGGGTGGTATGTGAGAACGAGGGGGATCATCTGGGGGCGGTTGTGGCGGGGTGTGAGGGTTGTGTTGCGGGAAATGTGGGAGACGCGGTCAAGGGCGTTCTTGACCACTGTGGGGGGAAAGTTGCGGTCCTTGAAGAACGTGGACATCTGGGATCTGCAGGAGTGGAATGCCTCATCCTGGGAGCAGATGTGGCAGAGGTGGAGGAATTGGGAATAGGGGATGGAATTTTTGTAGGAGGGTGGGTGGGAGGGGGTGTATTCTAGGTAGCTGTGGGAGTCGGTGGGCTTGAAATGGGCATAAGTTTCTAGCTGGTTATCTGAGATCGAGACTGAGATGTCCAGGAAGGTGAGGGATGTGTTGGAGATGGCCCAGGTGAACTTGAGGTTGGGGTGGAAGGTGTTGGTAAAGTGGATGAACTGTTCAAGCTCCACAGCGGAGCAAGAGGTGGCGCCGATGCTCGATTCGCAACAAACAACTGCACCTCCCAGTCGCGAACCATTTCAACTCCCCCTCCCATTCCTCAGATGGCATGTCCATCATGGGCCTCCTGCAGTGCCACAATGATGCCACCCGAAGGTTGCAGGATCAGCAACTCATATTCCACTTGGGAACCCTGCAGCCCAATGGCATCAATGTGGACGTCACAAGCTTCAAAATCTCCCCTCACCCCACTGCATCCCAAAACCAGCCCAGCTCATCCCCTCCCCCCACTGCATCCCAAAACCAGCGCAGCCTGTCTCTGCTTCCCTAACCTGTTCTTCCTCTCACCCATCCCTTCCTCCCACCTCGAGCCGCACCTCCATTTCCCACCTACCACCTCATCCCACCTCCTTGACCTGTCCGTCTTCCCTGGACTGACCTATCACCTCCCTACCTCCTCACTTTTACTCTCCTCTCTACCTATCTTCTTTTCTCTCCATCTTCGGTCCGCCTCCCCCTCTCTCCCTATTTATTACAGTTCCCTCTCCCCATCCCCCTCTCTGATGAAGGGTCTAGGCCCGAAACGTCAGTTTTTGTGCTCCTGAGATGCTGCTGGGCCTGCTGTGTTCATCCAGCTCCACACTTTGTTATCTTGGATTCTCCAGAATCTGCAGTTCCTATTATCTATGAGCTTTCAGTTGCCTGCTACGCCACGCCACCGTGATCCCACGCCAACATTTCCATATTCCCACACCAACATTCGATTCACAGGCCTCCTGTAATGTTCCAGCACAGGATCAGACGACAACATCACATCTTTCACTTGGAGACCTTGCAGACTGTAGGACACAACATCGAGTTCAATAATGTTTGAGCTTGATTCCATCCTTCCATTTTTTTACCCACCCTCACGCCCTAGGTCTGTCATGAAGAGTTGTTTTTAGCACAGCCAAACCATTCTCTCCTACTCTCAGCTCTCATTGTCACTTATTCAGCCTCTCTTCCATGCTGACCCATTATCAATAATTCCCTTATCTGGTTATTCCTTTCCTATCTCTCTTTTGGCTCTGTCTCCACCTATCCATTCAAGTTTCCTCCCCCCAAGCCTGCTTTTAGTGTAAGTACCAGTTTTTCACAGATGCTATCAATTCTGATGAAGAGTCACCAGACTTGAAATGTTAATCTCATCTTCTCTCCACAGTTGCTGCCAGACCTGTTGAGTTTCTCCAGCAAGTTTTCTTTTTTTGCGCCTTGGCCCACCCGATGCTCTTGCTGGAAAGTGTTCTGTTTGCTTTGTCGCCCTTCTTTGAAACTTGGACCATTTGGGTTCATTGGTCATCATTGTGAATCACTTACAGGCTGTTTCAGTTACACTGGGAACCCTCCAACTTGCTCCATTTAAAACAGCAGCCATTCGACTTACAGGTGAGGTATTTTTGACATATTTTTGCTTTTGGTAAAATTAATAGGAAGTTCTGTGGGTTTCTTTGGAGGTGTTCTAGCGATTTGTTGGATTAGGTCAGAACTGGCTTCTCTGGACTGGGAGAACAAAGCTCTTGGTGTTCTTTTCACAAACAGAACACAACAGTTTGAAGAGCTAGTAGGAACTGCTGATGCTGGAATCTGAGATAACAAGGTGTAGAGCTGGATGAAACAACAGCCAGGCAGCATCAGAGGAGCAGGAAAGCTGATGTTTCGGGTCGGTACCCTTCTACAGAAATGGGGAAGGGGAAGGGGGCTCAAATAAATATGGAGAGAGGGGGAGACAATTATGGAGGGCGGATAGAGGAGCAGATAGGAGGAGAGAAAATGGACAGATCAAGGAGGTGGGGATGGAGACAGTAAAAGTGAGTGTAGGTAGGGAGTTGGGATGAGGGTTGATCAGTTGGGAGGGAGGGGCGGGTGGTTGGGAGGGAAGAAGCATAAGCTAATGAGGCGGGGATGAGGCAAGTAGGTAAGAGGTGGGTGTTGGTCAGTGAGGTGGGAGGAGCGGATAGCTGGGAGAAAGGACAGACAGATCAGGGAGGTGGGCATGAGTTGGGCTCGTCTTGGGATGAGGTCGGAGGTGGGGAGATTTTGAAGCTTGTAAAGTCCACATTGAGACCATTCGGCCGCAGGGTTCCCAAGTGAAGTATGAGCTACTGTTCCTCCAGCCTTCGGGGAGCATCATTGTGGCACTGGAGGAGGCCTAGGATGGATATGTCATCCAAGGAGTATGAGGGAGATTTGAAGTAGTTCACAACCGGGAGGTGCAGTCATTTGTGATGACCTGAGTGTAAGTGTTCCACAAAGCAGTCTCCAAGCCTTCAGTTGGTTTCCCTGATGTGGAGGAGGCCAGGTTTCCCTGATGTAGAGTGGGAACAGCGGACACAGTATAACACAGTAGCAGATGCGCAGGTGAATATTTGTTTGATGTGAAAGGTTTTCTTGGAGCCTGGGATGCGGGTGAGGGGGAGGTGTACAGGCAGGTTTAGCACTTCCTGCGGTTGCAGGGAAAAGTGTTACAATCGTTTGAAGATTGCAATTGCAGTGCCTTGGTCAGTGCTCAGTCTGTCTGAAATGTGTAACAGAGGCTGCAGAGATGAACTTCTTGCAGAGGAAGATATGTAGGAATCTCCGCATGTGCACTAAGGTTTTTCAGGAAGGCCATTTCCTAACTTCATCTCACTAAGGAACAATACGTGAAATGGTGGAAATTCACTGACAAGATGGTCACAGGACAGGGCTCCATCCTTCAACAGGACCTGCAACCCCACAACAGAGTGAAATGGTGTCACTAATGAATGGCCATCAGCACTGAAAGTAAGTTAGGAGTTCAGAAGGTGTATAGGCAAGAACTTATTGTTACTTCCAATGTTCTCATTGAGGTGGATTGAATGGGTAATGCCACATAGACCCTTGGTGTAGAGAAGGATGACTTCTGTATAGTTGAGGTGACACAAACATTTTTAATCATTGGTTCTGTTCTACATCTTGCAATTCTCCATGACTTTGTTTTGCAAGAGTAAGGGACCAATTTCAAGGACTGAGTTGCATGATGTTTTCACATGGCATTATTGATTAACTGGAGGACTGAGCAGATTGTGCAACGTTGATGTGAGATTTATCACATTGAAAAGATTTGTGCGGATGAGATGGAGGTTGTGAATATTCTGACCGAATCTTTGCTGAAGGGTGGCTGATGACAGATGACAGAGTCGTGCTTTGAGCAGTGTATGATGTTGGTGCTATGATAAGTAGGAAATATTGTTTGTAAAAATCACTCACTGGCCTTGAATCTTTGTGTAAGGGAATTGAAGTCCTTTCAGCACTGTTGTCATCTCCCTGGTGTCAGAGTCGAGGTCTTTATCTCCCTTGCTAACAAATCTCAATCCCTTTGTAAGTGTTCAAGAGCCTTTGTAGAAACATGCCCTCTTTTGTTGAGCTCTATTATTGAGACCTCTATTGACACAACCATGAATATCAGGGCCATTGTTTTTCTTTATTTCCCTGGAGTTCCATTTAACCTATTTCTACTAGCAGTCAATGACAGTCTTGGCAGTCAGCAATAGTTTCCCTCTACAGTGTACATCCCTCCTTTTAAGACAGTCAGCTTGCATTTAAGAGCTGCTGGCTAGCTAGAATATTGAGTTACCATTGCAAACTGTTCATCATTTAGCCAGCCAGCTACATGAGGCATACTTGAATGAAAATGTCAATCAGGCAAATGAAGTTGCGGAAAATATTTCCTCACCAGGACAGGACGCAGACAGATTGCAAATCATAGACCCCACACCTAAGAAAAGACAACATGCTTTAACCTCTTTTGTAAACACATCAACCTTCAGTTGCAGGCTAAATCTCATCATCTTCCAGTTGTAATGGAAGAGTACATCTGCATTCTAATCCACTAAAATGACCAAAGATATCCCACACGGTTTTTTGACTTCACTAAAAATAATGAAATACAATAAAGTTTTATACAAAGGTATGAAGTGATTTTTTAAAAACTTTTACACTAACAACTGAATTACATCTGTATACCTTTGTTCAATTACTCCCTCTGTTGAACCACACTTCATCTGAACGCTGTATTTGATCCTGTCTTATTTTGTTATGGAACAAGTTAGAAGCCAATAACCTTTGAAGGTTTATTGACTAACTTAAAAGACTTGGTCTTCAGGGTGGAGACAAAAACAGATAAAAATGGACTGGAGCACTTTGGAATGATTACTAAAATCACCAGACGGTACAAGAAAATTATCAGGAATATACAAAGGAATGTGTAATGGTAGGGGTGACTATCCCTACCTGGAAAAAGCTATCCAAGGAATAATTACTGGGACATTAAAATTTATAATTTGAAATGTAAAGCTCATAATAAGATGTTTATAGCCTATAGGATGCAACTTCTTGATAAGAGGCATATTTAGAACAAAGACTTAAATATTGTGTGTAAAGAAAAAGAATGGGGTCCCCACCCCTCTTCCCACCGATATACATATCAAAAAAACATACCAGGGGAACTTTGATAAAGGAATATCAATGCATGTTTTGTAAAATTGAACTGACCCCATCGTGGACCAACAATTGATTTTCACATATCAGAACCACCTCCTGTGAGCAGCCATGATGCAAGCTGTGATATTTTGCTACAAATATAATAGACAAGCAGAATTGTGCAGTAACATCAGGAAGAAAAAAAGAGCTGTCTCTTTCTCCCTAGAAGTGTAACGTGGTTTAGAAAAACAAGTGATCAGCCCTGAGAGAATACTGACTGTGAACTAACATCTTTTAAAACATAGAAAACTGTTGTATAACTTTCTCTGGAAAAATTGCATATGAAACACACACACAGAGGAATCAACACATTACCTTCATCAAAGGATCATAAATGTTTTTGTTTCAATCCCTGCTCCTCTCAGCCTGCACATTATTTTATTTGCTAGAATGTCGATGTGTGCTGTGGACTTTGGAATTTTTTAACCCTTTTAATTTATTACTTAATAACCTTACTTTTATTCAATGCCTAAGTGAGTTTCAAAAAACTAACCAGTTTAATTCTAATTAACTTAAGGAGATCTGTCTGGCATATTCCAAGCCATATTGCATGCTCAAATGCATATGAAAGTGGGACCCATAGTGATTGTAATGAGGTCAGCCAGGTGGACCTTATAGAATATGAGTTCCCTTATTTGGGCTGTTAACCTGGTCTGGTCAGGATATAAACAGGATTGTCAGATTTTTTTTCACTCTAGGAGCCGGCTCTGAGCTAGCTGTGTCAATGTCATGTACTATGCATGTTTAAATACAGGATGACTTGATAACGGGATACCACAGTTCTTAAGAATTCAAATTCTGTTTCACCAATCTCAGGAGAGACAGAGAAGAATTTATTCACTGCTCTGAGCTTCATCATACCACTGAGAGTAATGTCCCAAGAGAGCAACACATTTAATTTATCCTTTAAGACTAGAAATATTGGTTTATTTTAAGCAGTAAAAATGCAGTAGTGAATGTATTGTTTCCTACAGGACTTTATGAAAAAATTCATTACTTTCAACATTTGAATCTGTTGACATTAACATAGAAGAATAGAAAAGAAATAACAAGAGTAAGTCATTCCACCCTTCGAGCCTATTCCACCATTCAATGTATCAAAGACTGTAACAAAATGTATTTTGGCTGGCTTTCAAAGGACACGAAGAAGATCAGAATATTGAGGGGTATACTAGTGTGCTAACAACAGTTCCCTTTCAAGATATGTGCTGGCTAAAAACACACAATGGTGCTGAATGTCCTGTGCTGTTCTGTCATAATGCCACAACAGCTCAGCAGGAATGCAAGAGAATAGTTAGAAAATAGACCAGTATTTAGATACACCAGGTTCTGACTTTCAATGAACATTGTAGCTGTTGGTGTGCCTGTCAATTATGAGGCTCATGTGCCAAGGGGATGAGACTAGGCACAATCACAATGTCTACATTGATTTCCAGTCATTCATCTGCCATTCTTACAGTTGAGTCACACTGTGCTGAAATGGACTTGGATTTGGCTGCGCCCATCCCTTCATGGGCAACATCAATTTCACAATGACCTTACCTTTATTAGATGTGCAATAATAGTGGTATTTGCTGTTGACTTCACAATCTCAATGTTTAGACCCATTTGCCATTTTTCAGATATGAAGTTGTTTGTGCTTGCATACAGCATTCAGGCCCAGGCTGATAAGTGGCAAGCAATGGTCATTTTCCCCGCATTCTCCATGACATTAATGTAACTGCGAATTTTAAGGACATACTTGGTTCAATGCGACCTTGATGTCAAAAGCAATTACTGTCGTTTCACATATTAAACCCGACCACATTTTCATGTTCACACCAAGACCATCATGAGTTGTCCTGGCGGAATCCAAATTGAAAATCAGTGAGTGGTTTACTTTTGATCAAGTGTTGTTGATAACTGTGTCAATGACAGAGTGGATTGATGGTATATAACATCAGTAGATTGGAATTTCCCTGCTTTTTGTGGAAACACTGAACTACCCTTCTCTCCCTGCATGACCGCACCCCCCCGCCTCATTTTTGGGGGTGAATACCAATGTGGTAGCTGCACTGGAGTAATTTACACTGTCTGAACCAAGGGCCTTCAACAGCATAGCTATCAAACCCCATGTTGTTTGCTCTATCCAGTGCAAGCAGCTAATTGTTCCCATTATGTGGAGTGAACAAGCTGATTGAAGACTGGGAGTTGTGATGGTGGAGATTGCAGAAGAAGGTTGAGGTGGACAGCCTACATAATGTGTGTGTGTGTGTGTGCGTGTGTGCGCGCGCACGCACTGAGTAGGGTTACAACTTCCAGAAGAAAATGTGTAATTGTATGTGTGTGTAAATTAACACCATGAACCTATAATAACCGTAAATATTCTAAGAGGGATAACCAATGACTTTGAAATTCAATGTCCTGATATGCAACTTCAGTTCAATTCTTTGTTCCTTTGAGTATAAGACAAGCGAAGTCTTACCACAACTGTACAAATTGGTGAGACCATATCTGTGTACTGTGAACAGTTTTTCATCAAGAAAAGATATTTCATTGAAGGCAGTTTAGGGAGGGTTTTTAGGATGATCTGTGTTATGGACTGATTGGTTTAGGAAAATAGTTTAAACGGGTTGTGACTCAACTTATTGGAATTTAGAAGAAAGAGACATGATCTAATTGAAATATATAGAATTCTTAAGGGTTGACAGGGTAAATACTGAGAGGATGTTTTCCCTCATGGGAGAGTTTACAACCAGAAAGCATTGACTCAGAATAAGGGGACAGCAATTTAAGACTGAGTTGAGTAGGAATTTCTTCTCTGAGGGTTTTGAGTCTTTGGAACCCCATACCACAGACAACTGTGGGGGCACAGTCTTTATACGTTTTTAAGGTTGCAATAGATTCTTGACCAGTAGGCAATCAAGGATTATGGAGAAAAGGCATGTAAGGGGAAATGAGGAGTATTTGATTAGCTAAGATCCTATTAAATGGCAGAGCAGGCGCAAAGGACCAGATAGCCTACCCCATTTCTATTTCTTATGGCCTCACTTTGAGGCTGTCGCTATCTTAATATCTTCAGTTGGAGCAGTTGAGGAATTAATCCCAATACACGTGCTAAATACGCGTCTCAATTTACCTTCATATATGAATCCAACAACCGCTTCCATTCATCAGACTTCCTATTTTGTTGCTATTAAGCCTTTTCGGATTCAGATGAAATCACATTTTGTCACTTTTATTAGTTCAAGGGACCGTCTCTCATTCAAACGATAGAAATCCTGCACAAAATTTAAACAAGGGTGCAAAAAGCATCAGATTGTAGTTTATAGTTGAATATGTTACCTTGCTGTTAGCACTCAAATAACCATAGCACCTACAAAGGAGACTAATTCATCAACTTTCCTTTTTAAAGGAAAAACATATTGTTCGGGCCAAAGTGGACTGAAAGGAAAATTGGTTGAACAAGCTGCTTTACTGCTTGCTTTAGTGGTTACTGAGCACTGAATTGAGGCCTGGCTCTAATAATTTCATACATCACTGAAAATGCTGAAAGTAAGCCAAGCTCTTTTCATTCCTAAAAGGGCTTTTTCCTTCCAGTTCTGCTGCTTCTCCTGTGCAATTAACTGGGAAGCAGCATGTCTGACTGATGCCTGAAAATACGTGAGATAGAGAGAACATGGCTAGTTTGATAAATGTTTCAATTCTGTTAAATCTGTCCCTTGATGTCCCATGTTCAGTTGTGTACATCAACACTTTTATTCTGTGTCTGATTGTTCTGGTGGGTCTTAGCTTCTGAATAAATTATATATTCAAATTATTAGAATTTACTACAATTAAGTGTTGTGCTGACTAGCCTCTGTCTTTCAGGTGGTGAGGTAGATAATCAGCAGTGTCATTGCTTAATTTGATGCCTGAGAATAAATTGTGAAAAACATGCAGGACCCATGTAGCATTGTAGCATTGTATTTGAATTGGCTTTGGCAGACTGTACGTTTTCAGATACTTGTTTGCAGCTCACTGCCTCATAACATGGGTGAAGATTTAGACCATCCAGAGGTTTGTGCACATACAAAGAGAAAAGATAACGAGACATTTGTACAGGAGGAAGACATTTAGACCACAATGCCCCAGCCAACCCTCTGCTAAAGTTACCCAAACAATTTTCTCACATCTTGTCTTCTCCCTCCAAATCTTTTCTCGTCAGGTTCTTATTCGACTTCTTTTGAAAAGACATGAGTAATACTGCCTCCACCACAATCTCTGGCAATGCATTCCAGATCCTAGCCATTCAGCCCACAAAATTGTTTTCCTCATTTCATCACTGTGTCTTTTGTCTTAATTAACCTTACATCCATCTGCTCTAATACTTGACCCTTCTGCTAATAGGAACAATTTCTCTCTCAATTAGGTTCCTCATGACTTTGAACCTACCTAGTGAAATCTCCTCTCCCTCTTCTCCTCTCCGAGAACAACTCCAACTTCTCCCATTTATCCACATAACAAAAATCACTCAATACTGAAGCTATTATCATAATTGTCTTCCGTACCCTACCACCACTCACCCCTGCCCCGTCCCCAAATAAAAAGATTTCACCTGCTCAATAAAGAGTCGTGGCTCAAAATATAAGCAAGATTGTATTGAGGGAAAACCAGCATTGTAATAATCACCGCAGCCTCCTTGCATTTGTACCCTATGTCTCTATTTTAAAACCCAAGATCATACCTAACTTTCCACCTACTCTTCTAACCTACCCTGTAACCTTCCATGATATATACTCTGTTACTGCATCCCCTTTAAAATGATGTCCTTTACTCTGTCTTGCATGTGATCATTTTTATGAAAATGTAAGACTTCACACTTCATTGCTCTAAATTTCATGCTCTGCAGAGTTACCTATACCACCAGTCTATGTTAATAAAGTGTGAAGCTGGATGAATACAGCAGGCCAAGCAGCATCTCAGGAGCACAAAAGCTGACGTTTCGGCCCTAAACCCTTCATCAGAGACCCCTTCTCTGATGGGGGGGTCTCTGATGAAGGGTCTAGGCCCGAAACGTCAGCTTTTGTGCTCCTGAGATGCTGCTTGGCCTGCTGTGTTCATCCAGCCTCACATTTTATTATCACACTTTATTATCTTGGATTCTCCAGCATCTGCAGTTCCCATTATCACCACCAGTCTATGTATTTTCTTTTGAAATCTCAGTATTTGCAATTTGAGACACTTGCTTTTTTTTTCTTTCATCCGCAAAGTATGAAAGGGGGTCCCTATACTCCGATGTCTAATCATTAAGGTAGATATAGAAAATAGTTCAGGTAGAAAAGAAAATCCCTGAGATCCTCAGAGAATAGCTTTTTCCAATCCAGAACACAATTTTTTACCATTGTCCTCTGTTCCAGTCACTCAGCCAAGTTCATATCCATGGGTTTCAACATTATTGCAAAAGCTATTAAATAAAACTTCATCAGATGCTTTTTGGATTATCACTTTGTAGATCTTTACAGCATTTCACTCAGCAACCCTTTCTATTACCTCATTAAGCAATTGAAACAAGTTAGTTAGGCACAACTTTTCCTTAACAAATCTAATGAATTTTAATAATCAGTTGTTCAGATATGGGAATTATGAGAAATAATTTTTAAAATACTCAAAAACCAAATTAAGCATAAATGTCTTTACTTTGATTAGATAGAAATACGTTACACTCGTTGGTCATAAATATTTAAAAGTCAAACCCAGCAAGCTGTCACCTCCTTTAGATTGTGTTCTTCAACAATTGACCAACTTGTCTGTCTGTAATTTCGTCAATCCCTACAATATTTATGCATTTTCTTTCCAAAGTAGGCACAGATGTTTTATGGATGAGATCATAATACTATCCTAATTAAAATCCTACCCAAGCTATAACTGTTCAAGGTTATTGATCTTTCTTAGACTATTTCCTAATTCAAACTTGATTGTAGAATCAGACACTCTATCATTCAAAAGACAAACCCTGAAAATTGTGTGAGAAAGACTGCTCTGAGCCGTGGCGAACTGCATGCTATGAATCTCACTCCAGCCAAAAAAAATCAAACCACATGAGCAGAAAACAAGTAAATTCCACCAATTATAACAAAGTGTGGAGCTGGATGAACACAGCAGGCCAAGCAGCACCTTGGGAGCACAAAAGCTGACATTTCGGGCCTAGACCCTTTTAGGCCCGAAACGTAAGCTTTTGTGCTCCTAAGATGCTGCTTGGCCTGTGTGTTCATCTAGCTCCATACTTTGTTATCTCGGATTCTCCAGCATCTACAGTTCCCATTATCTCTGACACAAATCCCACCAATGAATTTTAATGAAAAATGTGAATTTCAGTTCAGATGATTTTGTTTGTGTAATTAAAATAAAACAAAGAACTGTGCATGCTAGAGATCTAAAACGTTATGCTTTGATACAAAGTTAGAGTCTTTGTGGCAGTTTGCTTTTCTAAGACTGATAAGAAATGAAACTGGACATGAAGAAACCACAGATGACAAGTCTGTTCCAGAAGGCTCATCAAACCCAATCATGGAGGTTAAGCTATTTGGAGTATTTTGAGGTTAGTTTGAACACATCAAGATGATGATGCAATTGGAATCATAAAATGGACAGTGAAAAGTGCTCAGCACTGCCTGGACCTTGCAAAATTCATAGTGTTCATGCCATATTTAAAAGTCAACTCCACCTCACTTGCTGCAGGCCAGGAGTGGTGCCTCATTCTCTGGACTGGCCCCAGAGGAAGAGAAAAGTCCTATCTTGATTTGTGAACAGACAGTTGCAGGTGCTGCTGGATGAGGCTGTGGAGGACATCTAGTTCCTCACTCTATGTGAGGAGAAGATTATTGAAGTAACCAGAGAACAGCACAATCACTCGCATGGAGACAGGAACACTTTAATTGGCAACCGACTCACTAAAACCTCATTGGGCTGCATTGCTCTCCTATTACCACCAGCGCTAACTCGTTCTTAATGTGCACAAGTTTTTACATCTTCCGACACAGCCAGTTTCCTCTCTTCCCTTAAGAAGGCACTAATGACAACTAGCAAAGCGCTGCAATGTGGAGATCCTCAGCTCTGCTTCCACTTCTGAGTAGGAAACCACAGAACTTGAAGAGCATGAACCACTCAGGCTTTTTACCTGCACACACCACTAGCTCAGAGACATTCACCTTGGAAGGTAAACTCTCTAGATTAAGCTCAGGAACTTGCTGTGGCAAGCGCCTCACTGGCACATCTCTGCAGCTGATCGAGATAGAAAAACCAAAATCCCTGGTACTCAGAGGACTACTTGGGATTAAATGTCTGCTCATTGTCAAGCAAACCACATGGTCTTGACATTGATGACATTATCAAAGTGTTTAGACAGGTACACAAACAGCAGGCAATTTTGTCAGACGCACTCAGTAAGCTGGATCAAAGGATGGAGAAGTCCCCAGTATTATCAGTTCCATGCAAGCTCTGGTATAGCTGTGCATGGCTGCCTCCATGGAAAGGTTGTTGACTGATATGGACATCTATACACAGCACACTAGACAGAGAGCTGCCTTCCATCATTCTAGCCATTGGTATCCAGCATCAGTGCTAGGCAAGAGGTGGAATTAGAGACCGTACTCTCACTGATGGTGCTCCTTTATCTCAGGGGAGCAGGGTTTCCCTGCCACACAGACCAGAGTTCGATCTAATTCTTTTAATGTTTGTGCAGGCATCTGATTCCATGCACTATAGTAACCACTGTTAAGTACAAGTCAATGCTGCAGTCAGCATGCCAGCGCCAATCACTGCACATGGAATATTGAAACAGCCAATGCATACTTGCTGTTTAGAAGGAAGATTGCTGTTGGCTCCTCTATCTCCCACTGTCTGATTTTAGAAAGCCTATAGAGGTTTTAGCTGAGAAGGGTGAGACTACATCAGGGCAGGAAATGCTCAGCTAGCCTGAGTTGATTAGGTCTCAA
This sequence comes from Stegostoma tigrinum, assembly GCF_030684315.1. Taxonomy (NCBI): domain Eukaryota; kingdom Metazoa; phylum Chordata; class Chondrichthyes; order Orectolobiformes; family Stegostomatidae; genus Stegostoma; species Stegostoma tigrinum. The sequence continues at coordinate 19,409,822 of NC_081356.1, forward strand.
GATTCCCAGGGATGATAGCACATATCTTCCAATCTGGCAGGTCCAAAAACTGAGCAGGCTCCTGTCCTCCCAGTTATGAAAGGCAGAATTGGACTTAAATAAGCAGAAGACAGCAAAAGAAAAAAAATTACTGGAGGGTATATAAATAGCTGGAGTGAATCATAAATTTTCACTTTCGTGAATATATATTCACTTGCACTGTTAAAATATTTGTTGCATATTTTAGCCACCGGACTTTGTTAAATTGTACTTGTTTGATAGATAAGCATCCTCTTTCGATATCTCAAGGATGAAAGAAGTTGTAATGGCCAAGCAGTGTGCATCTCTCACAAGCCACTGACTCCTTGACTGCAGACAGCATTAGACATCACACCGTGCCATTGAACTGTACCTTTGTTGACTGCAACCAGAGAATTCAATATGAATGCCAAGATTGTAAGTAATGTGCAGGGAATAGGGTATGGCCTACCCAACACAAATCAACCGGATTTACTCCCAACTAGTCAGTGGGAGTACGGAATCACTATTGACTCTACATATTTCTTGAGGCCAAGTTTCATTCTATCTATCACTTTTAGGGAATGTGTTGTATACTATGGGAAGTTGCACTTCAGGATAACTTAGCAGACTAAGCAGACATTGAAAGAGAGACACTTTAGGACTCCATCCCAAACCTACTACCTGTCATAAGAGGGCTACACTGCACAGCACTCAATTATCATAAAATAAACAATGAACTGTAGTTTCCGGAAATCTGCAACAACAGCAGAAATCGCTGGAGAAACTTAGTAGGTCTGGCAACATCAATGGATAAAAAGCAGAGTTAACATTTTTAGTCCAGTACCTCTTCTTCAGAACCTAAACTCAAATATCATAAACTGACTGAAGACTTAAAGTTCACTTTACCTTCATGCCGTGTAATGTTAGTGTCCTCTCTTGCTGACTGCCGACCTGTAAAGTGCAAATACTTGAAAGAGGGATCATCCAAAGGTACCAAGCATACATTCATATGGTTAAGAAAATAATTATCTCCTCCTTAGCAATGGTAGGGTAGTGCAATGAAATTTACTATGTTGGTTGTCCGTAGAAGGATCCACATCCCCACAAGAGTCACCTCTCTTTGGCCTACTGTCGCATCTTCTGCCCTGTTGAGGCTTTTGTCCTCCATTCCACTGCCATCTTCACCTTTTGTCTTTTGGGCTGAAAAATCTCTCTCTGATGTTATCTCAGAAACCTTCCTGGCAAGTTCTGTTTTCCGAAGGGATAGTTTGAGTTTTTATTTTTAAAAAGCTAGTTTAGCCTTTTACATAAAATGTATCTTAAAATTAGACAACTGTGGCATGAACAAAATCCTTCCAATATTTAGCAGCATCTGACGAGAGAAAGCAAAATTAGCATTTCATATCCAGTGACTCTTCTGAAGAAGCACTGAACCTGAAATATTAACTCTGCTTCCTCTCTTCAGATACTGTAAGATCTGCTGAACCTGTCCAGCAATTTCTGCTTTTGTTTCTGATATCCAGCATCTTGCAGTTATTTTTTTCTTTTAGTATTGATTGGAATGATTTCAATTCCGTTTCAGCCTGCACCCAGTCTTTCCTGAAGTGATGAGATAATCAAATGTTGTTTCTTGTCTTGCCTGTTTGCAGCTGGTCCTCTCCTGAATGATACCAAAGTTGTTAAGAACATTGCAGCATCTTCCATCATTTCATTATACTTCAGAGATCTGGGGACACAGATAAACTGGATTACGGTAAGACACAATAGCATAGAACATAGAACATAGAGCAATACAGCGCAGAACAGGCCCTTTGGCCCTCGATGTTGCGCCGACCTGTGAACTAATCTAAGCCCCTCCCCCTACACTATAGAACATAGATCACAATAGTCAGAACCACGAAAGGAGAACCTAGAACATCTTTCCGTACTGAAAATGCCAATTGATACAAGTTAGGTTTGCTTTCCCAAGTGTGATGTTTCTCTCCCATCTAGCCCCATTGCACGATAGTCAGGTCATATTTTTGAATTATGTGGTCCAGAAATCCAGCAAGAAATAGCCACTTTTAGCCGAAATGTATACATTCTTCCAATTGACATAATCATACATCCTGGAGTGGTAAACCAAGAATGTGGAATTCTTTTATTTGAATCTAAGATTATGCATAAAATTAATTGAGAGACTGCATGTAGACATGTCTGACCAATGTTGTTTTAGCCTTAGTTCAAGACTTGGGATTATTTATCACATCATGTCTAGGGGTGAAGTTTTTTTTTATTCATTCATGGGAAAAGTGTGTTGCTGGCGATTGTAGATTTGTTTTGTGCGTTAGACCAGCTAAGGATAGTAGTTTTCTTCCTTAAATGACATGAATGAACCAGATGAGCTTTTCCCCAACATTTAGCAATGGTTACTTTTAGACTCTTAATTTCATATTTTTATTGAATTCAAATTCTATCATCTGTTGTGGCAGGATTCAAACCTGGTTCCTGAGAGCATTATCTGGATTAATGGTCCAGTGATAATACCACTCGGCCATCACTTCACCTTCATGGTTGACAGAACTGTAAGATATGCAACACATGCATCCTATCACAATATAAACATACAAACATGTCAATGGGAAAGGGTCAGCTATCCCATTTAGCCTGATCTATATAACTATAGTGTGTTCTGCATCAGTTCGGGAGACCATTCACCATGAGGTTCCATGCATTGCCTGGGAAGGGGTGAAAACAAAGTTCTCTGGCCTGTCAGGGGAATAAAACTTTGTAAGTTACTTTAGAAACATTCAAAATTAATTCATGAGAGAAAAAATAAATTAATAGACATTCACCTTTAGTACACTGTAATCTCTATACCTGCCAGTATCAAGTGTAGTATTTTTCTGAAAGGTACAAAATAATTTTTAGATGAATTATGATTGAAACATTGAAATACTAAAGTTGAGTATTCAGTGAAAATCATCAGGGAATAAAAGTTCAGCCTGTCCTTCTTTGTACGTTGATGCCCATCAAACCTGCCCACATAAGGTACTCTCGTGTAATAAAATGGGCTGAGTATATAATAAGCCCCATTCATCATGTTGGATTTTTGTCACACCTCTTCCCTAACAAGAATATTTGTATTTCTTTTCATGGCGATACACTTCATCGTGCAGCATGATGCAACTCATTTCAAATTATTGTTCTAGCAACATCAGATAATGCCAAATGCTGGAAACATTGGAGGTGAATTTTCAGTTTCTCCAGTAATAAGCACCAGCTTTGAAAATTTCAGAAAAATTAAAAGAAATTCTATCTAATCCTTAAACACTATATTGTAAGGTTTCTGCTATATCTCTGATGAATTTGCAGTGGACGAGAGGGGAAAGTCCCTAATGTCTTAGGAGACTAGTTATTCACATTGCTACATTGCATTCTTGTGACACAATGTAGGTCTATGGCTGTGGCTTCTATGAGTTCTACAGAAGAATAACCAATATATCTGCAACAGTTAATTCTTATTTCCCAGAACTAATGTTGTGTTCGGTCTTCAAATGAAAGCATGATGAACACCACCTGAAAAGCAAGCATTGCTTTGGTCAGATTTGGGAAATATATATGGGTTTTCCAGACTCAGATTGCAGAATCCAAACTGTGTATCAGTGTTCTTTTTGGGGCAGGATACACTTGGGCAATTTTCCATCTTGGCAGGTAGATGCCGGGGTTGTAACTGTACCACAAAGTCTCAGTTAATGGGGCAGAACTAATTTTGGAGCAGAACCCTTTCAGAACTACCGCTGGAATGTTATCAGGGTACACAGCATTTTCAAAATCCATTGTCTTTCGCTTTTTCATGATATCGTGTGGAGTGAATCAAATTGGGTCAAGACTGGTACCTTGATGCTGAGAATCTCAGGAGGATGCTAAAATGGATCATCCACTCAATACATCTGGTTGAAGATTCTTGAAATGCACAGTGAGATCCCCCATCATTGAGCATGGTGATATGTGTTAGATCATCCTCCAGTGAGTTATTTAACTATATTTCACCATTGGCCGTGTCAGTGCTGCAGAGATTTGTGTAATCTCTTGCTTATGAAATGGCTTTGCTGTGACTGTCACATGCTACATTTGCTGCTGGGTAACTCTGTGTTATAGCTGCATCACGTTGACACTTGACTTTTAGGTCTGCTTAGCACCATGCCTGACATGCAGCCTGGCATTCTCCTGAGAACGAGAATTGTTTCCCTGGCCAAACATTAATGGTAAAGTGGGCCTGAAGTTACAGTTTGCAGTTGAGTACAATTCTGCTGTTGCTGGTAACCTCCAGGTGAATGTCCATTCTTGAGTTGCTACTTTGCTTTTGAAATCTGTTCCATTCAGCATAACATGATTGAAGGTATCCTCAACGCAAAGATGGAATATTGTCTCCACAAGAATTGTGCAGTAGTCAGGCCTATTGAAACTGTAAGACAGATTAGTGACAGGAACATTTTATCTTCTTGCTGGTTCTGTCATCACCCACCACAAGTCCATTCATTTCCCTTAATATTCATCAGCTTGGTCAGTCGTGGTGCAATCAAATCACTCCTAATGATCAGTACTAAAGTTCCAAACATAGTGTACATTCTGTGCCCTTGTCTCCTTAACTGCATCTTCCAACATGTAGAAATAATGATTTATCAACTGAATGGGAGTAATAGATTGTAATCAGCAAGTGGTCTCCTTGCCCAGGATTGACCTGATGCCATGTAACATCATGGCACTGAAGACTCAATACAGAATACACAAAAGGCAACTTTCTCCTGACTGTATGCAACTGTGCCATCTTCTGTTCTATCCTGCTGGCAAAACAGAACCTCCCCAGGGAGGATAGTGGTGCTACTTTGTTGTAAAGTGCAATTCCATTCTGCATCAGCCTGTTGCTTGAGGAGTCTGTGGATCAGCTCTCCCAATTTCACCACAAAGCTCCCCATGTTAGGTCTTCAGAGGGTTGACAGTTCTCTGTGTGCCATTGTATTTTCCAATACCTCGCTTCATACTGTTTGAACTCTCCAATTTCATTCCTTTCATTTGGCTTTGTAGCAGTTTGATACCACTAATGACTCACTAGACAATTTTAGAGGGCAGTTACGAGTCAACCTCATTGTGAATGAATTGGAGTCACATATAGGCCAGGCTGGATAATGATGGCAGATTTTCTTCATCCTTAAAGTGCATTAGTGTACAAAATGGGCTTTTATGATAAACATTTCATAGTCAACATTAGACTACCCTCTCTTCAATTCCGGATTTTTTCAAAATTCAAATTTTATCATCAGCCATGATGGAGTTCAAACCCATATCCCTAAAAATTAGCCAGTGTATATTCCAATGACAATGCCGTTACATCACCAGGTATCCATATTCCTTAGCAGATAGAATTCTGAAGCTTCATTTAGTCTTTTGATGATGATTACATATGGTTTGAATGGTAAACATGTAATTATTTGCATTGTTAATGCAATGAAGAGGCACGTTCTGCTATAGTTCAAATACTAATGTGATTGCAATGAATATTTTAAGCAGGCCACATTTGGAGTATTGTGTGCACTTCTGGTCATCACACAAGAGGAAGAATGTGGAGGCTTGGAGAGGGTGCAAAAGAGGTTCAACAGGTTGTTGCCTAGATTGGATTGCTTTAGCTACAATGAGAAGTTAGGTTGCCTTTGCTAGTCTGCCAGAGGCTGAGGGTAACCTGATAGAAGTATGCAAAATTATTGGAGGCATGGATAGGGTGGATAGTCAGAGCCCTTTCCCATGGTGGAAGTGTTAAATACTAGGGGCATAAATTTAAAGTGAGAAGGAACAGTTTAAAGGAGGCAAGTTTTTTTTTATTACGCAGTGGGTGGTAGTTCCCTGGAATGCACTGCCAGGGGAGGTGGTAGAAGCGGATACAACAGCAATATTTAAGAGGCAGTCAGAGAGACACATGAATAGGCCGGGCATACAGAGACAACATGCAGGCAGATGGGATTAGTTGAGAATGGCATCATGGTCAGCACAGACACGGTGGGCCGAAGGGTCTGTTCTGTTCTATACTGTTCTATGTTCTTATATGGTCTTATGTTTGGGCAATATTATGTGACTAGTGCATTGAGCTTTGCCACTACAGCTTGTGTTTGATGCTGCAAATGAATGTGATATATGCTGACAAGTAGCAGAATGGGCCATCTGTCATCTCAGTGATGCATCAACGAATATTATACTGTCTGATTCATGTGGTGCCTTCATTTTGTACATTTAAACAGCCAGTGGCAAAGACATTGAGAGCAGAGTTTAATGGGAATGTAGGTGTGTTGTTGTTTGTTGCTGACAGGCACTCATGAGATCTTACATATTGTTCTTCACCCAAAACAGGACGGCTTCATATCATCCAGAGCCCTAAAGTCTACTTCTTACAGTGAAAGCCCTTCAGGGCCATTGTCTGCTGTGGTTATTGTTTTAGTTCCTCTGAACTATTCAGCATTGATGGACTTAATATGACATGTGTGCTATTTTGTCAAAAACACTTGACCTTTTGGCAATGTTTCTTGTTCTTCTGGAAACCAGAGCTCTCTCACAGCCCTCCAGGGCTGCTACATCTGTCTTGTTTTATAGAAATAAGCAAAATGTAGGGATTAAATCCTGATTAACGTCACATTCAAGCTGATAATAATAAAATTAAAATGTTGATCAAAGATAAGTATCCATTACAAATTAATATTCTAGGTTCAGGAGTAGGAGCCAAAAGAGTATACCTGAAATTCCCTAAGCTGCAATGCCAGAATTATGCCTTAATAGCATCTAATTGTCCCCTCCAGCTTTAAGCTTCATGACACAATTGATTGTTGGTAGAAAGGTATCTCAATGACATGCGTTCAGCAGGTGCTCACCCCACCATAGTCACTTGTATGGTACCCATCAAGTTATTATCCAACAATCATTAGGTCCATATTCAACATTCACCTGCTACTCCCATGCCCCACTGCCCCAAAATCGGCACTCACCATGTCTTATGTTTAGTGCTTACTTGTGTCATGTACAGCTCGTACATGCACCATAGGCAATATAACAGCAGGTATGGCATATCATCATAAGTAAGGAGGATATCTTTCTTGATTACCCACATTTCCATCAACTAGAAGATAGGGGACAATGTGATGAATCTTCTTCTTAGCAAAATTTAAGTCTTTATGGATCTAGTCCTCATGTGAGACTTGGATCTCATAGCGAAGCTGTGTGCATCCTGAAACACATGACATTCTGGACCTTGGTAAAGTTTCCTTTTCCATTCAAAGTGCAAGATTAGAAACTCAAACCTTTGAGAATCTTTGTTCAATTATTGCCATGAGGTGTACTAATATTATTATTATAACTGTTGCTGCCAACAATTATTGAGCATCATATTACTTTAATTATCAGTTAGCTAAAGAATTACTGATAGACAGATAGAACAAGGTATCGTTGGAGGATTCAATAATTCTTTAATAACTATAATCAACAGATAATTGAAGAGACTTATCATCCACTTATCTTCTAACTCATTTCTACCTAAGTATGACATCTTAATGGGGAAAGCCTAGAAATTGATTATAACAAAACATTTCTCTCAATAGGATCATTTCTGATGGAGCGCATTATACTAAGAATTCTTAATTAGTAAAGAAAGTGCAACCATCGACCCAGGGCTTCCATGTTCGAAAGAAGATAAGGACAATTCAGTAAAGAATGTAACATAAAAAGCAAAGGGGTATTAAGATTGTATGCAATTTGCTGAAACTATAGCAGGGCTATTCATCCAGTTTTGGGAACCCCACTTTTATGTGGGCAACTTAGAATCTACTTGTGCACTTTGGGAGCACAAATATAGAAAGACAATGTGCAATCATTCTGCAAAGTGTAAATTCCAGAGAAACCTTGGTGTCTATGTACACAAAGCCTAAAGGTGCGACTTTCAGATAAGTGGCAGGGTAACAGTTGCTTTAAAAAACATATTTGGACTACTTGTAGAAATAATGCAGAAACATCATTATCTCTGGTTAGGACTCACCTGGAGAATTGTGGATCATTCTAGGCAGATATAAAGGCCTTGAAAGGTGCAGATGAGCGTTATAGACCACCGCCAATATTTTACCAGAGGTGTGGAACACTGTCTACCCAGAAACAAAATCATCAAAGTTACGCTTCTTCTTCCATGAAACAGTAAACACTGAATCTTTTAACTAGTCATAGATCTAAATCGGATCCCTTCCCTGATTAATCTCCAGATAAATCCACATATGCCAGTAAGATGACAACCCACGCTCCAGTTCTCCGGAACTAGGTGCCTGAAATAAATCAAATCACCTTTGGATAAAGTAAGCATACAAAAGCAAAAGAGTTCACAGGCTGGTTGGTTCACATGCTGCCTCTTGGGCACAGTAAGTGGAAAATAATTGTGAACCACATAATTTAAGGAGTAAGTAATAGCATTGCATTGATTCAGTCCAACTCACAGTTCAGGTTCACTTTCGCCTGTCAAGTAAGGGAATGTTTGATGCAATTAATATTTTTCTAAGCAGATATTTTCTGAAATTTCACCAATAAAGCTGAAATGCATTACCACTTCTTTCAGGTGTTTCTAACAGAATACACTGGGCGTCTATTAATCTATCTGCTGTTCTATTTCCGCATACTAAATCTGTATGAAACCGAGGGCATAAACCATTCCAGTCGCCACCTGGTAGTGCAGTAAGTAACTTATTATTTTGTCTTTTATCACAATAGAGGTTTCTGATATGCTTCTTTTTCACACTTCAGCCTTTGATTCAATTAATCATTTTGTGAAGTCTATGGGCCTGATTAATCTTCTATGTCTCACTCGAAAATTACTCATTTCATCAGCAGAGAGAATTGTGTGCATGTTTTCTTGGTAAGTCCATTCGTATATGGTCTGGTACATGTTCTGGTGTAGTTGTAGTTCAAAAGTGCAAGGCAGCCAAAGACATTAAACTTTATAACATTTTAATGCAGAAGCAACATAGCTTCTATATGTCGTATAGGACATTCAGTGCGTGAAAATGTTAATTGACATCTCAAGATTAGCTCCACCCTCAGGGGCATTCCAAGGTAGAGCTAACCAGTCCCAGGCTGGAGGTTCAGTACGAGTCCTAAGTATAACACTAAGTACTATGTAGCCAAACAATAAAGCGCACTGAAATCTAGTCTTAATTCTTAAGTTTAACATGATACCTCACAAGACGGTCTCATGTAACTCAGGTGTAAAGTCGTATAGTCACAGAGATGTACACAACATGGAAACAGATCCTTTAATCCAACTTGTCCATGCCAATCAGATATTCTAAACTAACCCAGTTCCATTTGCCAGCGTTTGATCCACACCCCTCCAAACCCTTCCTACTCACGTACCCATCCATATGTCTTTTAAATGGTGTAATTGTACCAGCCTCCACCACTTCTTCTGGCAGCTCATTCCATTGATGCACCATTCTCTGCGTGATAAAGTCCCACCTTTCAACTTAAACCTATACCCACTAGCTTTGGATTCCTCTACACCGGGGAAAAGATTGTGGCTGTTCACACTACCCATACCCTTCATATTTTATAAACTTCTATTAGGTCACCCCTCAGCCTACAATGCTCCGGGGAAAATAGACCCAACATATTCAGCCTCCCCTGATAGCTCAAACCCTCCCAGCCTGGCAAAAACCTTTCAAGTTTCACAACTTCTTTCTTGTAGAAGGGAGACCAGAACTGAATGCAATATTCCAGAAGTGGCCTAACCTATGTTTTGTATATCTGCAACATAACCTCCCAACTCCTGCACTCAATGCATTAACCAATAAAGGCAATCATACCAAATGCCCTCGTCACTATCCTCTCTACCTGGGACTCCACTTTCATGGCATGATGTATGTGCACTTCAAGGTCTCTTTGTTTGGTAACCCTCCCCAGGATCTTACCATTAAGTATATACATCCCACCCTGATTTACCCTACCAAAAAGTAGCACCTCTCATTTATCTGAAACAAACTCTATTTGCCATTCCTTGGCCCATCAGCCCATCTTACTTACGAGTAAGCACTAGGTAATACACGTATTCTTTTCTGACACAGCGTTTCTCCTCCACAGAAGATTTTGTGTAAATGTTCTTATCCATTTGGTATCAATAACTCAGATGAATATCGAGAAGAAGGATTGGTGACAGTGAATCTACCCACAGCATCTTAAATGGTATCAGTAAACATGACCATAAAATAGGTTGCTGTCAATATGGAAGTTTCAATTCAAGCTCTCGGGAGATGGAAGAGAATTATTCCCTCAACTTTTCCCGCCACAGTGGTCGAGAACACCCTTGAAGGTGTCACCCACATTTCCCGCAACACATCCCTCATACCCCGCCCCCGCCACAACCGCCCAAAGAGGATCCTCCTCGTTCTCACACACCACCCCACCAACCTCCGGATACAACGCATCATCCCTAATCAGGAGGCGTACGTAACAGTGGTACGTCCTGACCACATGAAGAGATACATCGAAATCCGACCCCACCACCCAAGACATTTTTCCATCCCCACCATTGTCTGCTTTCTGGCGAGACCACTCTCTCCGTGACTCCCTTGTTCGCTCCACACTGCCCTCCAACCCCCCCCACACCCGGCACCTTCCCCTGCAACCGCAGGAAATACTACACTTGGCCCCAAACCTCCTCCCTCACCCCTACCCCAAGTCCCAAGATGACTTTCCATATTAAGCAGAGGTTCACCTGCATATCTGCCAATGTGGCATACTGTATCCATTGTACCCGGTGTGGCTTCCTCTACATTGGGGAAACCAAGCGGAAGCTTGGGGACCGCTTTGAAGAACACCTCCGCTTTGTTCGCAATAAACAACTGCACCTCCCAGTCGCGAACCATTTCCACTGACCCTCCCATTCTTTAGATGACATGTCCATCATGGGCCTCCTGCAGTGCCACAATGATGCCACCCGAAGGTTGCAGGAACAGCAACTCATATTCCGCTTGGGAACCCTGCAGCCCAATGGCATCAATGTGGACTTCACAAGCTTCAAAATCTCCCCTTCCCCCACTGCATCCCAAAACCAGCCCAGTTCTTCCCCTCCTCCCCCACTGCATCACAAAACCAGCCCAGCTCATCCCCACCCCCCACTGCATCCCACAACCAGCCCAGCCTGTCTCTGCTTCCCTAACCTGTTCTTCCTCTCACCCATCCCTTCCTCCCACCTCAAGCCGCACCTCCATCCCCTCCCTACCTCCTCACCTATACTGTCCTCTCTACCTATCTTCTTTTCTCTCCATCTTCGGTCCGCCTTCCCCTCTCTCCCTATTTATTCCAGTTCCCTCTCCCCATCCCCCTCTCTGATGAAGGGTCTAGGCCCGAAACGTCAGCTTTTGTGCTCCTGAGATGCTGCTTGGCCTGCTGTGTTCATCCAGCTCCACACTTTGTTAACTTGGATTCTCCAGCATCTGCAGTTCCCATTATCACTGATATAATGGAAATCTTTCTGAGGTGCCACAGCCAATGGGATCGAGTTCCCACACACATCAGCAACGCGGATCCCCATTTGACACTAGCCCACATGTTGGATGGTGCAGAGCCAGATTTTAGCACTGCAGTTCCTGTCAGAGGCAGGACTACAATGATGAAGCCACAGGCTGGCTTTCACTTCCGAGAATGACTGCTTGTTGGACAGATGTGTGTGTTATGAACTGTGCTAATGAGCAGGATGGAAATTGGATGATCAGAGTTTTCCAGTGTTTCACTGGGATCCTTTTATGACAGATAAAGATCTCTGCTTTAGCTTGGGACATTATATTGCCATCTGTGTTCGTCATGACTAATGCCTTTGGCTCCAAAGGAGTTTAAGATTCTGCAGAATTTGTTAGCTTGCCAACAAAAAGCAATTTCTGGAATCAAATATACCATCTAAATTCCAAAATAGTGAATAGAAACCCAAATATCAATAATAACTCAAACAACAAGAAATGGACACTTAGTCTTAATCAATAGCAACATGCAAAAAATCTTGACAAATGTATAGCTTTCCAAATTACTTCTCTATTTTTTTCTTCCTCCACCTTGCCTTTAAGCTTAGCTTGCATTTGCCACTCCCTTCACTGCATCAAGCAAATCCTTGAAACTCTGTTTGTGCACAGCTTTACGAACGGAAACACAGCTCTGAAGAAGATGCTGAAGGTAGGCATTAGCATAGCTCAGTACTCAGCCACTGGCAAAACTTATTTCCTATATTGTTCCTTCATTTTCCCCACCATAGTGATTTTGGAGAGCAGTCACAAATGTTTTCTAACATTACTCATTTCTTCAATGTTTTAGCTCATACACTGGATTAAAACCCAATGGTATCATGAAGTAGTTTCAATAAGCCTTTACCTGAATGGTATGTGGTGGAGCTTTAACTTTTGTTTTTCAGAGACCTGTTCCAATGTCATGAAGGACAACATTGATGCTGAACAATGGATAATACAGATCTTGGACTGGCATGTAATCTGTTTTTTATTTCCCATAAGATTTATCTAGTTTATTCTCAAAAGAAATGAGAGATGTATTACCTCGCATAGCCATTTTGTTTTATTACATATATATGTTAGTTTTTTTTTAATAAAGAACAGCAACCAGTTTAAAGCCCTTTTTATGTTATAAAAGTCTGACATATTTATAATCCAAATGACAGTCATAAGGTGTAATATATATCACAAATAGTTCAGGTTTGCAGGTTTAACTGCACTTATGCTAATTCAGTAAAAATAAAGCAATAAATATGGGTGAGAGACATTATGATCTGTGATACAACATCGCTGTAGAGATGAGAACTGGAATTGATAAGAAGCCATCAAACATTAACCTATTGCATAGCCAATTAAGATCCTTAATATACCTCCAAATTTCAGAATGGTTAAAACATAGAATTTAGGGAAAAATCATGTCAGTTTTTGACACCAAATATTATACTATTGTTCCTTTATTTGATATTTCACAATATTTTATTTTAGAAAGTGTACACAATGAAACAGGTGAATAAAATCTGTTTAATTTGTAAGAGGGTTTATTGGCCATTAGTAGAAGGATTTTAACTTGGGGAGGGTTTAAAAAATGCCGGGCTCAGAGGAGTCAGTGCATTCAGGAATGTGAAAAAGCACACGACCAGAAGTCGGCCATTCAGCCTTTTAAATTCAGGTGCCTGTCGGAAATTTTTGTTTAATTAATCTACCTTCAACCGATTTTCCCGGGAATGATTTACCAAACTTTCACACTTTATGTCTGGATGTGCTTTCTGACACCACGCCCTATCTTTAAGGTTATGCCAGCTTGTTCTGGCTTCTCCTTATACAGTAAATGGTTTCTCCTGATCTACCTTAAAGATCGTTTAATCATCTTTAATCCCTCAATTAAGTAGCTTTTTCACCTTTTATAATTGAAGTATTGGCAGGATTAGAAATCCCGTGTATGTAACCAGAACTGATAAGTTAACCTAGATAATAAAATGTGAGGCTGGATGAACACAGCAGGCCAAGCAGCATCTCAGGAGCACAAAAGCTGACGTTTCGGGCCTAGACCCTTCATCAGAGAGGGGGATGGGGAGAGGGTTCTGGAATAAATAGGGAGAGAGGGGGAGGCGGACCGAAGATGAAGAGAAAAGAAGATAGGTGGAGAGAGTATCGGTGGGGAGGTAGGGAGGGGATAGGTCAGTCCAGGGAAGACGGACAGGTCAAGGAGGTGGGATGAGGTTAGTAGGTAGATGGGGGTGCGGCTTGGGGTGGGAGGAAGGGATGGGTGAGAGGAAGAACTGGTTAGGGAGGCAGAGACAGGCTGGGCTGGTTTTGGGATGCAGTGGGGGGAGGGGAAGAGCTGGGCTGGTTGTGTGGTACAGTGGGGGGAGGGGACGAACTGGGCTGGTTTAGGGATGCGGTGGGGGAAGGGGAGATTTTGAAACTGGTGAAGTCCTGGTGATAAATTAACCTGTTTAGTCCTGGCAAGTCCAGTGTATAATTTATGAGGTGTGGTGTCCAGAACATATTGGTGTACTTCAGTTGCACCCTAACCAGAGCTTTGTATAGCTATGGCATGCCTTAAAAGTTGTGTGTGATACATACATATGAGCTGGGCATGAAACATAACGTGTGCATATATCTTGGGGTGACATTCACAGTTACACTGCAGTTAATTAGTTGAGTAAAGCATTTTGGCCCAAAACCTCTATCCATCTTCGTTCCGCCTCCCCCTTTCTCCCTATTTATTTCAGAACCCTCCCCCTTTTCCAATGAAGGGTCTAGGCCTGAAACGTCAGCTTTTGTTCTCCTAAGATGCTGCTTGGCCTGCTGTGTTCATCCAGCTCCACACTTCGTTATCTCGGATTCCCCAACATCTGCAGTTCCCACTATCTCTGATACAATTTTAACCTCACTGCAAAGCCTATTCCAGGGGTGCTTAACTCGAAGAAGTTACCCTCCTCCCTCTGGACAAGCCTCAGGGGATCTCTCTCCCACTGCAATCCATCTTCGATCCATCTTCGGTCCGCCTCCCCCCCCTCCCTATTTATTTCAGAACCTCTCCCCCTCCCCCTTTTTCTGATGAAACGTCTAGACCCGAAACGTCAGCTTTTGTGCTCCTAAGATGCTGCTTGGCCTGCTGTGTTTATCCAGCTCCACACTTTGTTATCTCAGATTCCCCAGCATCTGCAGTTCCCATTATCTCTGAATCAATTCACACTGTTGGATTCCCAGTCTGTTCCTACTTATTGTGTGCTGGGAGTGAGCTCCCATTTTTCTGAGCTGAACTTCCAATTGGAGAATATACCTGAAATCCAACTGTTCCCTCTTAATGCAGGAGTTGGTGGAATTCAAACCATGCCTCCTTTTATATAATAGTTCTTGTGTTCCGGTAAGAGTTTGCATGTCCCAAACTTTGTGTGAATTGGATTATTTTCCTCTTCTGTTCAACAGCTAAAATATTTTCAAAAGTCTTCAAACAAAATAATGTACAAATTAGGCACAAGGCTAGGTCACTTGATCCTTCTAGCTCATGCTGCCATTCTGTAGAATCATGACTGATCTGATTCTTCTATATTCCTATCCACTGTGATAACCTTTCACCTCCTTGCTCATCCAGAAGCTAACCACCTCATCTTAAATGAAAGATTCTGCTTCCACTGCCTTTTGAGGAAGAGAGTTTTAAAAACATGATGGAGAAAGATTTGAAAAAATCCTCATTTCTATTTTAAATGGGCAAACTATTATTTTGAAACAGTGAACACTTGTTGACAATCTACCTACAATGGCAATACCGCTCTACATCTACCCTATCAAGACCCCTCAGGATTCATGTTTCAGTTCAGTCACCTCTTAGTCTTTGAAATCCCGTGTGCCCAAACCTCCCTCATAAGACAACTGGACCATTCCAGATATCAATCTGCTAACTTTCTCGGAAATGCTTCCAGCACATTTAGATTTAGATTTATTGTCACATGTCTGTAAAATACAATGGAGAGTGTTTGTTCATGTACAAAATGCAAAAAGTTGACATGCTCCAGCGGTATCTTGCAACGCTGAACGTAAGTCAAGATTTTATTGCAATAGAGTTCAACATTCCCTCATCATCTTGTTACTCTCTGCCCCTCCTCCTTTGCTGCTTAACATTGGCCGCAGCCTCTGTGACAGGCTGTGGGGTCTTGGGTGTGGTCTGCCTCGGCTCTCACTGACTGCCAGCTTTGAGATGGGGTCAACGAACCCAGTACCATCCCTCCTGGACACTCTCTGATGCTCCTCCAGGCACAGCTGCTGGTCATCGGCCTCCTCCAGGCCTGATGCTGAAGCCTCTGCGACATTAGCACCAGAACCATAGCCGGCCATGGTTCTGGGGCTGCATGGGGGTCCGGTCCCAACCGAGCCCACACCCACTCCCTTCCGTGGGGAAAGAAAACAAAGGAAGAGAGAAATCCAATTACCTTTGCTACCGCCACCGGTCACTGGGAGGAGCTGCCACTGTGGCTGCTGCCGCTGTACATGTTTGGGAGGCTCGGCCAACTCTCACCCTGCTGAAGACGCCACAAAAGGCTTTTAAAGATAAATAAGGAGAAAAGAAAAACAGCAAAAGTAAAGAGAAAAAGAAAGCAGATGAGACCTGAACCAGGAACCCAAATGCTGCACTACTGCCCCATTGCCACCTCGAACATCCATCCTTGAACGAGAAGCCTAATATTGTACACAGTGATCCAGATGTGGTCTCACGAATGAGCAATGATGTTTACAGTTATTTCCTTTTGAACGTATGATATGGGAACTGCAGATGGACCATTTGGGGTCCCAAGCCTTCTCTTCCATTTTTAGACTGACTGTGACCCACATCTCTTATCTGCCCAGGCAGGACAACCTGCCCAGAGTTTTGGTTGCTAAAAATTAATGCCTTCGTGTAGGAAACCACATGAGATATCAGCATTCTTCATGAGACCTCAATATTTGTGCTCAGCATGTGGCTTCCCAAAAAAGTGACGCACCTAACAATAGATGTTATTTAAACAGTAAGGAAGACCCTGACAAAGATGTAATTTATTGACTGCATTTTCTATTAACAACTGGCAAACTAAAATATTCATATAGTAAGTGATTGACAGTGTTGTGGTACAGGTAGTTCTGCTATAACATGTGTTTTGTTAACACAAATTTGCTGTTAATGCAATTGATGAATAGTGAATGCTGTTTGGATAATGCATACGCTCTGCCATACAGCAATTTTCCATAGTGATTTCAATATAACATGATTTTCTATAGCAATTTTCTTTAGCAGAATTTTCAATAGTGTGAGGCCACACAAGAATACAATTATCGTGTTATATGAGAACCACCTTTAGAAAGATGACTAGAGCTAAAGAAGAGGTTGAAAAATCTAATTTGTTCTTGAGCTATGTTTTGTTCAAAGCTGATCAACAGAAAAGGGGAAACATTTAAAGAGAAAGTCGCACTTACAGCAAACTAACTTGGCCCTAGCTACAGAGAATTGTCAAAGCCGAAAGGAGAGAGTGATGCATAAATGTATGAACCAGGTTTCATAGCTCTCCTACACTGCTTGACAGCTATGGAATATTATTCTTTTCATGAGTTCTAACTATTAGTTAGATGTTGTTATGTAACCAAATGTAATTTCTTTTGAAAAAAACCTAAATGGGGATTCTACAAAGAATAATACCGAATTTTAAACTTTTTAAACTATAAACTGATAAGTTAGAACTCCTGATTGACAGGTCAGAAAATGCAGAAATGAAAGTTTAATTTAATTTTCCCACAAAATACATTGATCAATAATTTTGCCATATTGAAATGGTTATTTGAAGGAAGAATGAAAAATATCTGCTTTCAGAAACCAGCTATTTTGCCAATTGAAATTACAATGTTTTTTTCAAAGGACACATTATTTCAATGCAATTTTAAAACCATAAATGCTATTTAAGTTTATTGTTTTCATTTATTTCCAGGGATGTGCCTTTTATTGGGGATTCACCGTGTGGATGGCTTATTATATCAATCATCCTCTGTATACACCTCCTAGTAGGTTGAGTTTATTGCATGATTTAGAATTTAGTTGTCAAAAAAAGTTTTCTAAATTTAGGTTTTAGTTTAGACTTTTCAAAACCTATTCAATAAGTAATGCAATGAGAAAAAGGATTTGTTTCTTCTATGTGCCTCTGATGCTTTCAATAGTACTAATTTGGTAGTAACTGATGATTAATAAATAAAGATTGTGATGATAACTTAAAGAGTGGCTACCCATTGAAGTAGGAGCAAATTGTTGTAGATGTGATCTCACATTTTTTTTGTTTTCAGCACCTTTTGACAATCATTGATTAGTTGCAAAGTGCTTTGGGATACCCTATGATGTGAAACATGAGTCTGTTTGCCTTTCTTTCTGTTTTTTCTTCTTGAATATACCTTATTTGTTGCTTCTTTAAGTCTTGAATTTCGTATTTTGAGTGCTAGCCTGTTCCATCAACTATAGTGAGATAGGTAACTATGGTTAACTGAATCTAGCAGACATGGAAATATTATTTGACAGGTTTTGAACAAGGAAGTATTATTGTGAGACTAAATCCAGTGGTATAGCATGTCCAGCAGTATGCAGATATTGGATTATATTTTCTGATGAGTAGCAATCTCAGTGAGATTACCTCACTTTTCCTACATTTTTCCATTCTATGCAGTTTGAGCAAGAGATTTGGACGACAGCTCCTTTCGAAATATGGAGTGTAGCTTAAATCCAACAGGTTCACAGTGCGGAATAGTTGGGGATAGTCAAATCATATCTCCTTTTCATAGTGGTAGTTGATCTTTTTTGTGAATTAAGTGTTCAGCATTTTAGGGTCAGCAAGTTTGACAGCTCCTGTTAAAAGATAAGTGCATATGGTGAGTGTGGTAGAGTTAATAGAGTACCAGCTGGCAAGGATGCCAAGGAAGAAATATGCCCACCATGGGCCTCCTGCAGTGCCACAATGATGCCACCCGAAGGTTGCAAGAACAGCAACTCATATTCCGCTTGTGAACCCTGCAGCCCAATGGCATCAGTGTGGACTTCACAAGCTTCAAAATCTCCCCTTCTCCCACTGCATCCCAAAACCAGCCCAGCTCATCCCCGCCTCCCTAACTTGTTATTCTTCTCACCTATCCCCTCCTCCCACCTCAAACTGCACCTCCATTTCCCACCAACTAACCTCATCCCGCCTCCTTGACCTGTCCGTCTTCCCCGGACTGACCTATCCCCTCCGCACCTCCCCGCCTATTGTCTCCTCTCTACCTATCTTCCCCTCTATCCATCTTTGGTCCGCCTCCCCCTCTCTCCCTAGTTATTTCAGAACCCTCTCCCCAATCCCTCTCTGATGGAGGGTCTAAGCTCGAAACATCAGCTTTTGTGCTCCTGAAATGCTGCTTGGTCTGCTGTGTTCATCCAGCTCCACACTTTGTAATCTTGGATTCTCCAGCATCTGCAGTTCCCATTATCTAAGAGATATTGTGTTCTGATTGGGTGATTTGAGGGTATCAGGTTTGGTGGGAAGTGAATACAGTATTGAGTCTGGCAACAGCAAGGTGACAGGTCCAATGGCAGTACAAGGTTATTTGGTCTCAGTGCAAAGTACAGCAGGTCAGGTCACAGCAAAAGTGAAGTGTTTCTGTTGCTGGGGGAACAGGACAATGAATGAATAAATGAATGAATTTATTGTTACATATATCTTGAAGATTTAGTGAAATGTACTTTGTTGTCACAATCCAAGCCATTTTGAGCTATAATAAGATTGAAAAGAAATTACTTAAATGACAGTTCATCTTCTGATCATAATGGGTCTCAAACACATCTTCAGGTTTTCTGCAAGGTCTGTAGAAAAAGTTCCAGTCCTCAAGGAGTCCTGTTCCAGAAATGACAATGATGCTGCAATTGCCTCAGGATACACTGATTCTGCTGCTCTCTGACACCACCATCCAGGCTCCAGACACTGCTGCTACTAAGAGTCTAGGCTTCAGGCCTACTGCCTGTAGGTATCTCACTCCAAATAATAACTGTCACCCAGAGTCCAGGCCTCGGAGCTTATGTTGCTGTCACTCTGGCCACTATGCTGCCAAGAGTCCAGACTCAGTTGGGTCCAGGAGAGTAGGGTGTAGATTAGAGTTCAACAAATATAAGATATCTTAGGGAGGTGTGTTGGGGATGTGTCTGGTAAATTAGAAATCAGGAGTTAGACTAGTTTTTCAGCATCTAAATGAAATTCCAGTTTTCCGAGCTACCATCAGTTCTGATGAAGGGTCACCGGCCCTGAAATGTTAACTCTGCTTTCTCTTCACATGCTGCCGGACCTGCTGAGCTTTTCCAACAGTATCTGTTTTCTGATCCTGATTTACAGTATCCACAGTTCTTTCATTCTTTTTTTCAGCTTTTAACTTTTCCCATGTAACAATTAACCGAAGAGGAACCTTCTGAAATCCGCAGTTAAATAGATACTTTCCTCTACTTTCAGGCAACTTCCTCAGTACACTTTGTTGGGGTTCTCGAATGGCCTGACATGTAACTCCTCTCAAAACTGCAG
Source organism: Stegostoma tigrinum (assembly GCF_030684315.1). Lineage (NCBI taxonomy): Eukaryota > Metazoa > Chordata > Chondrichthyes > Orectolobiformes > Stegostomatidae > Stegostoma > Stegostoma tigrinum. The sequence continues at coordinate 19,429,926 of NC_081356.1, forward strand.
AAAAGCCTATCTGGTTACCAGGAAACCCAAGCAAATGTGGGAAAGTGGGAAATGTAACTGGGGACCATCACATGACATTTTGTCTAAAATATTGACTCAGATACAATTTGTGCTACCCAGATAGGAGGCATTTAGTGCAGCTTCTAAAAGTAAATAGAAAGTGAATTAAATAATCGTGGGATACCTGTTATACTCTCGGGGACAGATCAAGGTTTGGAATGACACCATGGAAGCTGGTGGAATGTCATTTAGGTTCATAGAGTCATACAGCATGGAAACAGACTGTTTGGTCCAACCAGTCCATGCCAATCATAATCCCAAACTGAACTAATACCATCTGCCTGCGCTTGGCGTATATCTCTCCAAATCTTATTTATTCATGTACTTACCTTTTACATAATATCTTTATCTGGTATAAATATCTTTTAAACATTGTAACTGCACCCACATCCACTTCTTCCTCAGGAGGTGTGCAAACCACCCTCTGTATTAAAAAAAAATTGCTCCAATGCCTTTTTAAAATCTTTCTCCTCTGACCTTAAAGATAATTTGCTAGTGTTGAAATCCCCCATCCTTGCCGGGACCTGGGGGGTGGTGGAATGCCTGCCATTCATCTTATCAAGAATCCGTCATGATTTTATAAACCTTTATGCGGTCACTTTGCAATGTTTACTGCTCCAGTGAAAAAAAGTTTCAGCCAATCCAGCTTCTATTTCGTAGAATAAAAACTGAAAATTGGAATCTAGCCTCAATATCTGTGTCATGAAACTATCATAAATTATTGTAAAAATCCATCCGGATCTCTGCAGTCCTTCTCAGGAGGAAGCGTTCTGTCCTTTACTGGGTTCAGTAACTTACCTGAGAACCAGAGCAGTGTGGTTGACTCTTAGCTGCTCTCTGAAAAGGCACGACAAATCATTCAGTTTAAGGCCTCACTAGTGGTGCAGTATAGGTTATCTGTGATAATGCGTGTTTCGTTAATGTAAATTGATGAATAGTGGATACTGTTTGGATAACACAAATTTTCTACTGTAGAGTATAGCAAAAATCTGGAGCAATTTCCCTGTAATGCAATTTTCCCTGGTGATTTTCTATAGCGTGAAGCCACACAAGAATGCAACTATCACATTATACCAGAAATACCTGTAAATAAAGAGATAGATAAATCAGACATTGTCTGTGGAGAGAGAAAAAAAAGTAGAGTTTACACTTCAGGTCAATGACATTCCATCAGAATTGAACTAAATAACAAATCTAAGATTTTATGAAAATACAGAGGCAAGAAAAGAGCAGGATTTGGACCTGGTGGTCAGGAGGGAGGAAGGAACAAAATGGAAAGTTTGTAACGGATTGCAGTTGTCACAGAATGACTACAGTGTGGAAGCAAGTCACTTTGCCCACTGAGTCCATGCAGAGTAATTAATTTGCAGAAGTTAGCCTTCAAACTTCATTTTCACATGGTCAAATTCAAAAATGCACACCACAAGTTCATCTAATGCACTATGCCAGAAGACACACATTATATCTATTTCGAAAAAAAAGTGTCATGCCAGACTACAGGTGTGTTGCTATCAATACGTGTACATCAAGGAAGAAGAATGGAAAATAACAAGGGAGCTTTAAATCAGTCAGCAGAGTACCATAGAATCTCTACTGCTTGGAAGCAGTCCATTCGGCCCATCGAGTCTACACCATCCCTTTGAAGAGCATCCCAAACAGACCGAGCCCGCTACCCTGTTCCTGTAACCCTGCATTTCCCATGGCTAACCCACCTAGGCCACACATCCATGGATACCTCGGGCAATTTCGCAATCCACCTAAACTGCACAACTTTGGACTGTGGGGAGAACCTGCAGCACCCGTGGGAAACCCACGCAGACATGGGGAGAATGTGCAAAATCCACACAATCGCCCAAGGGCAGAATCAAACCCAGATTCCTTGTGCTGTGAGGCAGCAGCACTAACCACTGAGCCTCCGTGAATCAAAAGTAGTGAAATCTGTCCTATAGGAGAGAAAAATTATATATGTGTCATGAATTGCATGCCTAGATTTCCAAAAGGAAAGCTTTGTTGATCAATCTTATTAGTGTAGATGTAATTTATCTAGCTATCCAGTGACCTTTGACAAGGAGCCACGTGATAGAAAAATGAATAAGACCATTGCAGGGATACGCAACAGAATAAGTAGCTAGCTGGTTGCAAACTGCAAAGCAAAGAAGAGCCTAGACAGTAGCTATTCAAACTGGCAGAAGATGGAAAGTGTAGAGCCACAGGCATCAGTTTAGAAAGTGCAGCTGTTCATGGTTTCTTAAAAAGCTTTAGACATTGGATTTGATGGTCAGATGTCCTGCTAAGTGACAGTGCTGGAGATAACAAGGCGTAGAGCTGGATGAAGGCCAAGCAGCATCAAAGGAGCAAGGAGGCTGATGTTTCAGGCCTAGACCCTTCTTCAGAATTTCTGAATTCCTTCTTCATTTCTGAAGAAGGGTCTAGGCCTGAAACATCAGCATTCCTGCTCCTCTCATGCTGCTTGGCCTGCTATGTTCATCCAGCTCTACACCTCGTTATCTCAGATTCTCCAGCGTCAGCAGTTCCTACTATCTCTAGTGCTGGAGATATGTCCATTGACTGTAAAATAAAAATCTGAGACCCTTACTTTTTGTGTCCTTGCAATGCTAAATCACAGACAACCCCTGGGAACACTCCCAAAGTGGAATATTGCAGAGGTTATTCTCCTTTTATACAACATCAGATACCACGCTCAGGTTAAGTTTTTAAAGGCCTTAAAGTGCCTCAGTGAAGTCAGTTTGTAGATGAGTGAATGGGTCAATGGGTGAAGAAGTCTGTGGGTGGGTGGGTGATTTGGTAAAGGTGTGAGTGTGCGTGCAGGTGGAGGATCAGTTAAGTGTGACACTGGGTGAGCAGATGCCTGAGTGCATGAGGAGTGTGTGGGTAGGTGAATCTGAAGATGGCGGAGAGTGAGGTCATGAGTACATCTGAAATTAAAAAGTGGAGTAACCTAGGGTAAGAACCTGGGTCTCTCTCATAACTCTAGCCCCAGTGTCCTACACAAAGGTCGGTATTGGAGATATTCTCGCATAGTGTCCTTGGCAGCCCATCAGAAACTTCAGCTTCCCAGGCAGTTGGTCAGGACTTCTGATGGGTCCTAAAGTATGACAGTGACAAACATCTCAACATTCACTAACGGCATCTGTAGGTTCAGTCCAGTAGTTATGCTGACCCATTGTAAACAATACTGAGAAAGATTGAAACAAATTACAAGAAAATGTAAATGAGCTTGACAAATAAGCATAATATTGTCAAACGAGTCGCAAAACTGATAACAGAGGTTTTACAAACCAGTGTGAAAAGGTCACAGGTTAATCGGAAAGAAAGAATCTAACTTGGAGTTTAGGATTTGGGATTACAATTACACAAATCAGAAAGAGTGGTAATGCAGCTCAATAAAGGTCGTGGCATAAGCAAATCGACCAGAAGAATCGATTAATCTGGAATAAAAAGATATGGGGACCATTAAACAATTGAGTTATCATTTAAAACAAAATTGGGTCACTAGTGTCCTTTTAGGAAAGAGATTCTGCTGTTCTTGCACAGCGCTGCTTACATGTGTGAGAAAGTAGGGAGTTTGACTTGGTGGGATTCCCTTTCAAAGAGCCAGCACAGACATGACAGGCCAAATGGCCTTCCTTGGTGCTAAACATTCAGCCACAGCAGAATTGTTACTGTGTTTGGTAATCTCACAGCCCAGCACATTATCCATTCTACCATTACCATCAAATCAAGAAGCCAACATTTGTGCCGGAGTAGCATGCCTTCCTTCAGAAGTATGAGAACATGCTAGGAGCATCACCAGGCTGAAAGGAAAAATGATGCCTACCTGGTTAAGTTGTGCCACTGGCTTATATTCATGCTAAACAGTAGATACATTTTGATTTAGACCCCAACAGATTATATCAATGCTCTGCAGTCCTGTTACATCAACAGGAGGTGGTGGCCTGGTGATAATATCACTAGGCTATTAACAAATTGTTGGAAGAACCCCTCTTATTCACTAATGTCCTTTCGGGAGGGAAACTGCCATCCTTACCTGGCCTGACCCGCATGTGACTCCAGACCCAGAGTAATGTTGTTGACCCTTAACTGCCCTCTGGGCAATTGGGGACAGGCAATAGATGCTTGCCTGGCCAGTGATTCCCACATCACAAGAATGATTTTTTTGTAAAAAGGCAGAAGTGATGATGGATGATCAAACAAAGATAACCATCCTGAACGATAATAGAGCCCAACACATCAGTACAGAAGATACGTTTGAAGGAATTGTGATAATCCTTGGCCAGAAGTGTCAAGGTGTGGATGAAGCTCTACCTCCATCTTGGTCTCAACCATCTCAGATGCCCATTTTCAGCCAAATCAATCAAGGGAGAATCAAAGGAACAAATGACAAATCAGGACATTGTGTTTTCAGGGAAAGACTTTTGTGAATTTGATGCTGTGACAAGCAGAGTGATCTTTCCCCAGTATTAATGAGGCCCTGGTTGGATTGGCTCCATCAATGATGCATTGAAAATGGAGGTGTGCTGAAGGTGCTGCTCTCCCTGAAACAGTCTGTCAAAAATATAATTTCTAGGTATATAGTGCAGATGGCCTAAGCTCAACTGGGCAATAACTTTCATAACTGCTAGAATGGGTCAGCTGTTTGAAATTGTGCAGCATCCCTCACCTCTTGATATCCAAAACAATCTCAACTATCTACAAGACACAGATTAGGCATATGATGAAATTTTCTTCACTTGACTTGTTGGATGTTGCTGCAATAACACTCAAGAAACATAATGTTGTCTAAGGCAAAACAGTCCAGTTGATTGTCCCAATAACCTAAACGTCCAACATTCCTATCACTGGCACAAGTTGGCTGTAATCTCTAATATGTACTCACAAAGACTTCTTCAACATGGTTGCCCAAAGCCATGATCTCCACCAGTGGGAGTACTAGGAAAGGATACATGGGAACGTTGCTATCTCCAAACTCCCACTTCAGACGCACAACAACCCGAACTGGGTCTTTCATCATCACTGGGTCAAAATCTTGAAAAGCCTTATCTGCCAGCTTTGTGGGGAAGTTTTCCATCACATGGAGTGCAGTGATTCAAAACTCTAGGAGTAACTAGAGATGTTCAATCAAGTCAGAGTGTATTAGGAACGACCGCTAACCTGCCCCCCTCTCCACCTCCCTGCCCCCGCTGCCGACACTGCCAAGAACCACACCCCACCCCCAACACAAACACATTTCCAGGGTGGCTTACAAATGGAAGAACATCTCTTAAAACATTTGTTGTTATGCCTATGCTCACAGTTTAGAATTTGCCTGACAACCTCCAGCTTTCTTTGAGGCACATACATTACCAACAATACAGGAGCCGGAAGATTAAAGGTGACCACACGGCGTTAAATCGAATTAGCAAACAGTGCATTTTTGTCCAGCAGCTAGAGACAGTTTAAATCTTTGCAGGCCTTTAGTTTTAAAAGAAATGGATATTTGAAGTTATTTTGTGATAATTGTTTCTCTTCTCAGTTCTCTGCAGATAGGAAATCAATAGCAAGATGGTATGTAAGTGCCAATATTGAATTTATTGTAACAGACAGAATGGAATGTGTAGGAGACAAATGAAATTATCAGAGCTTATGATGAATAAATAAGAGGATATTCTTTTGTGAATCAGATGAGTGGCAGATTGTCAATGATGAATGTTGCCTATTATACGACGACGGCGTGTGAAGCAAAGGATCCATGAATCCCAACGTATCAGAGATAATGGGAACTGCAGATGCTGGAGAATCCAAGATAATAAAGTGTGAAGCTGGATGAACACAGCAGGCCAAGCAGCATCTCAGGAGCACAAAAGCTGACGTTTCATGCCTAGACCCTTCGTCAAATGAAGGGTCTTGGCCCGAAACGTCAGCTTTTGTGCTCCTGAGATGCTGCTTGGCCTGCTGTGTTCATCCAGCTTCACACTTTATTATCATGGGTCCCAATGTCTTGGGTTTTGAGTGGGATCAGCACAGGATGAGCTGAAACAGGTTTCAGTTCTGGCAGAGAGAGACACTTTGACAAGATTGAAGGATTAATCAATGGGAAAGTCATTACTTTATGTCTTGAGGATCTGAGCCATGTTGCCACTATTTAAGGTAATAAACTAAGGTGAACAATATAACCTCTGTAGCAAAATCATTGGGAAAAACTGAGATAAATATCTTGACTCTATGCTATTCAAACTCTATTTTGTCTGTATTTTAATGTATCATACTTTAATTTTAGTATGCATTGAATGTAAAGAACAGAGGTAAAATTGACATGTTATTACCGTTAGTTGTAGTCAAGCTGGAATGTAAAGTGAATTATGAACTCAATAATAGACTCACAAAATCAAATGATCGTGTTGTTTATTTTGACTATATTAGATTTTATAACTCTGAGCTTGTTAAAGACAAAAGTCTAATTCTGTGGTTGATTGCTTTTATTGACATCTGTGTTTAAAGTAACAATAGAAATGGAACAGGAAAGCAGGGAATAATGTGGTTCTCTCTTGCAGTACACCTTACTCAGGTCTAACAGAGACCAATTTGTTAACTTAACAGGAGCAATAATCCTGTATCAGTCAATTTAACATTTAAAGTTGATCTAGACCTGCAGATAGCAAAAATGTTGTACGGAATAGTAAGTGCTAGAAATACTCGACAGATCTGGCAGCAGGTGTGGAGAGACACAGAAGATAGCACTGAGTCAAATATAACTCCTCATCAGAAATGAAGGAGGTTCAAAATGTGTTGGGTTAGATGTCATTGAAAAAAAGAAGAGGGATAAAGAATGAAACAGAAGTCCTGGTTTAGGATATAAGTCATGTACTGGTGTGAATCCTATTTATCATATTCCAGCTTTAAGACAGAACCTGTGCCTGTGATTTGCTTTACTAACCGATTGTTGACACTTGCATAATAACCATTAGTGACTCATGGCATCACTCTTGCCTGCATTGGAAACTGAAAAGTGGACATCAATTCTATGGCTGAGATATAGGATGGATGGAATATTAATCAATTTTTATTTTCTGAATGTTAACATGGCATTTATTGTTGAAGTCACAAGTAGTACATCACTGGCTGGTTGTTCTAGGGGTATGATTTTTGTTTAGGAGTTTGTATTTAAAAGAGGTGTCTTGGGTTCAAACCCCAGATAAACTGCAGTTGTGTGATCTTGCTTTAAGGATGGGACAGTAGTTTAGTGGTTAGTACTGCTGCCTTACAGCACAGGAATCTGGGTTTGATCCCAGCCTTGGGCGACTATCTGTGTGGAGTTTGCTTATTCTGCCTGTGTCTATGTGGGTTTCCTCCAGGTGCTCTGGTTTCCTCTCACAGTCCAAAGATATGCAGGTTATGGTGAATTGGCCAGGCTGAATTCCCCCTGTAGTCCATAGATGTGCAGGTTAGGAAGATCAGCTGTAGTAAATGTGTTTATGGGATAGGGTGAGGGGATAGGGCTGGGTCTGGGTGGGATGCTCTTTGGAAGGTCAGAGTCAATGGGCTGAATGGCCTTTCTCTGCACTGTAGGGATTTTACGATTCTAAACCTAGATCTGTTCTTGCCAAGGATTATGAATCCAATTTCCTTAAATTGGCAAACACAATTTAATACCAATTTGTATTGTTTTTCTTAATCCCCACCAGGATTAGAATAATGAGCTGTAATCTATCTAAACGTGATATTAGTCCTTCCCTTGCACATTTAGAGTTTTACATGATAATTAATGTTGTTAACATTGCTGCTGGGGCAGAATGGGCAGACAATTTTGATTACACTTAATGGTCGAGTTTCCATTTCTAAGGTCAGAACTCCAGCATGGTATTTAATTTCTGGATTCTGACACTACACCACACCAGAAACATACAAGTGTTGCTAACTTAAATGTGAATTAACCTCATTGGCCCTGAACAACTTTTGCTCTCCATTTAGCATTGTTACAACTCACCGGGGTTATCTGAATCAAAGAATTGAGCTCTGCTATTCCCTAAGTCAGACCAAATGTCAGTTTCTTTCCCCCTCTAAGATATGCACAATACCCCCATTGCATGCTACAATGCTCCAGCGAATTACCGTGCCAACCAGAGGAACAACATCTCATCTTCAAACGAGGAAGTTTACAACTTCTAGGCTCAATATTGAGTACAACACCATCAAATTGTGAACCCATTTCTTCCCTTCCTTTTAGGTTTGCTTGTTACATTCTCTGTCACCCTCTCTCCACTCCTACCACCCCAGTGCAACTATCTGTTCTTTTCAGCCTAGCAGTTAGACACACCATTCAGAGATAGTAAGAACTGCTGATGCTGGTGTTAGAGATAAAACAGTGTGGAGCTAGAGGAACACAACAGGACAGGCAGCATCAGAGGATCAGGAAAGTTGATATTTCAGATCAGGACCCTTCCCGAAACGTCAACTTTCCTGCTCCTCTGATGCTACCTAAACACACCATTGTTCTGCACTTCTCACATTTCAATCACTTAATCTGGGCTTTCTCTCCCAACACTCGAACCCCACCTCCCACTATTGCATAAATGCTGCTCCCTCCACACTTTAGCTCTGTTGAAGACATGAAACGTTAGCTTGCATTTTCATGGATGCTACCAGAGCCACTGAGATTGTCAGAATCTTTTTTCACCTCAGTTTACCTGATTTTCACATCAAGTTTGATACAGAACACAAACCAGATTTCTGCACAGAACAAGAATTATTATTTATTACAAGTAGACCATAGTTATAAGTAAACAGATATAAATCATCAGCATACAATGCTACTAACTAAAATCTAATACCCCTGTAAAATCCCTTATACATATGCACACACAGACAGGAAAGCAAACACGGAAAATAGATTAGGCCAAGCAGCATCAGAGGAGCAGAAAAGTTGACGTTTCTGGCCTAGACCCTTCTTCAGACCCCATTTCTGAAGAAAGGTATGGGCCCGAAACGTCAGCTTTCCTGCTCCTCTGATGCTGCTTGGCCTGCTGTGTTCATCCGGCTCTACACCTTGTTATCTCAGATTCTCCAGCGCCTGCAGTTCCTGCTGTCATGGAAAATAGATTATTGACAGAGTAGGAAATGTGGAAAGTCAGTTCAATGGTCTTTTCCTGTTTCTGATGTTAAGATTGTCCTTGTTTGGCTGGCCAGATGTCGTCTTGTTCTGAATGCTTTCACTGGTATGTAAAGCCATGCGGAGCGGCTGACCCCCTTGAAAAATACCTCTGAATTACCAATTCAAAAGGCATCGCTTATTACAAATGCTGCAGAAACATAATTGATTTTCTTCAGGTTTATACCTGTGACAGCAGGCAACTTCTAGGCTGGGAGGAGATATCTCCATCTCTATCTATCGCTCTATCACTCACTCACCATCCATTGTCTGCAATCTGAGCTTCAATCACAATGCCTGTCATGGGTGTCAGATTACTTGCTTTCAAGATTGCAGACACACTTTGAAAGAAAATTGTTTCTAATTTCAGTCCACTTTTTTTTTCTGGAAACACAAAAATACACCGGCATCGCCCTTACCGCAGTGATGGGTGCAATACGGCAGCAGGAGATGTCAAGCAGCTGGCCTAATTTAGGAGAGAGATAATGGGAACTGCAGATGCTGGAGATTCCAAGATAATAAAATGTGAGGCTGGATGAACACAGCAGGCCAAGCAGCATCTCAGGAGCACAAAAGCTGACGTTTCGGGCCTAGACCCTTCATCAGAGAGCTCTCTGATGAAGGGTCTAGGCCCGAAACGTCAGCTTTTGTGCTCCTGAGATGCTGCTTGGCCTGCTGTGTTCATCCAGCCTCACATTTTATTATCTTGGCCTAATTTAGGAGATCTGTTCTTGCCATTGTATTTAAATAGAAGTCCCACTTAATTGGGGCACCCGAAGTATTAGATAGGATACAAACAGAAATTCCTGGACAAACTCAGCATGTCTGGCAGCAAACTCTCTCTCGAGGGAAAGCTGAGTTAACGTTTCAGATCCAGTGACTCTTGTGAAGAAAGGTCACCGGGCCTGAAATAATAACACTACTTCCCTCCACACACACATGCTGCCAGACCTGCTGAGTTTCTCCAGTGATTTCTGCTTTTTTTTCAGACTTTCAGCATTCAAAATTCTTTGCTTTATTTTTGCATTAGATAAGACACTAATTTTCCACTTGGCTGGATGAATGTGATGGCATTGGAGACAGTTCAGAGAAGATTCACGAGTTTAATTTCAGAGATGAAAGTCTTGCCATTTGAGGAGTGATTAAGTGGTTTAGGCCTATTCTTGTGAGAGTTTAGAAAGATGAGAAGAGATCTTATTGTGATATATAAAATGCTAAAAGGGATCAACAAAACAGATGTAGAGTGATTGTTTCCCCTTGCTGGGCAATTTAGAACAAGAGGTCATAATTTTAGTCTAATGGGTGGCAGATTTAAAACAGAGTAAAAGAGGAATTACTTTTCTTAAAGGGTTGTGAGTCTATGGAATACACTACTATAACATGGAGTGGATGTTGGGACACTGAATACATTTCTGGAGGAGATAGACAGATTTTTATTTAATAATAGGTTAAAGTTTTATGGGGAGCGAGCAGGCAAATGGAGTTGATATCAAGATGAAATTAGCCATGATTGTATTAAATGGACAAAGTAAGAAGCCACACAACACCATGTTATAGTCCAACAGGTTTGTGTGAAATCACAAGCTTTTGGAGCGCTGCTCCATTGTCAGGTGAGCCTGACAAGGAAGAAAGCTTGTGTTTTCAAATAAATCTGTTGGAATATAACCTGGTGTTGTGTAACTTCTGACTTTGTCCACCCCAGTTCAACGCTGGCACCTCCACATCATGTATTAAATGGCAGAGCAGGGTCGAGAGGCTGAGTTGCCCACTCAAGCTGTTCATTCCTATGCTCAATGGGGTAAGTTTCATCTAATCTGCCAACCACCCAACATTACTTTCCATCAAAATCAACAAGTAATATTGGATGGGCATAACGATTTCCCTTGACAAGTTTGTCAAAATTGCCTGCAAAACATTTAGAATTTGTGTGCCCAGGGCAGGCAACAAAGTATTCCGTTAACCGATTATGTTTGAAAGATTGTAACATGTACAGTGAGAGGCCTGAGAGGGAAGGTTCAATTGGGAGAGAAAGAAATGAGATAAGAACAATTATTTTAAACTGAATATCTTCTACAATTAAATGCCGAAGGAATGAGATTTCATACTTTAAAAAGTTATTTTCCAACGTCAAAACAGTTTACTGGCACCAATTACATTTATTGTATCTTAAAATGGTGCTTTGACTTGAAGTAACAAAATTTAATTTTCTGTAGTCAGTATGCTTCATTCACATCGGCCATGTGGTTTGGTCATCATTTTTCAATCTGCTGAATTATCCCACACTATTTGCAGTGTTGATGTTTACGTTAGCATTTCTGATACCTCATTTCATTGCTGTGTCTACTATCTCCGCACAGCAATTTCGCAACAATCAATGCATTTTAAAAGGGAGCCGAGCTGTAAGATGTAGTTTCTATGAGGCTAACATTGGAGTGAGTGGCACAATTCAGCCAATAGGTTTTGGCTATCAGCCTTAAACTGTGCATTTGCACCTTCTCTGTATTTGCTGTTTCTTTATTCAACATTACAGCAAATGCCTTTTTAGTTCTGTTCATCATCTGCACAAATATATCATCAAATTCAAAATCACCACAATCTCTTCTTTTTGGCAAATATTTCCCGATTGCAAATGTCAGGAACTTTTCTTTATATCAGATCTCATTGAAAGTCCTGTACAGTAATTTAAATAAGAGCTATCTTTATTTAGAAACAGTAAAGTTTTGTTTTGCATTAGCAGTCCTGTTTACTGATATAACTGATATTGCCATTGAGCCACTGACAATTATATGATGGACTTCAAAGATTATTTTTATTACTTTTTTTTCCAGGCTTTGGTAATAGACAAATTATTCCAGCCATGGTTTGTTTTCTGGTATGTATAATGCTGTTTTTACTCAAGATGAGTGCCCATTATAATGCTACGGATTTTGCTCAGTTATTTAGCTGAAATCTAAATAAGCAGTAATTCAAGTTTGGGATAACACAGCTTGCAGAGACAACTGACTTGCATGCCATTGATCCTCATTGGATTAAATCTAAAATTCAAACTTAAATGCAAAGATGTTTTATCTTGCGCTATAACTGATTTTTTCTCAGTCATTTTTAATTTAGATACCTGGGCCTACGAGAGAAGTGTTGTTGTGATCCTGTGAGAACGAAGCTATCTCAGATTTAAACAAAGTCCTCACAACTGTCCAGGAACATTGACTTATACACCTGTTACTTCAGTCAAAAAAATTTGCTTCTCTTTTCAAGTTTCATCAAATTGCTCATGGCCTCACTCTGGATGTTACCTCAAACAGCCTTACAATTTGATGATAAATAAACTCTCCTCTAATTTTAGCCTTTTGTTCCATCTTCAATTCCTCAAGCCACTATTGGCAGCTGTTTCGTCAGTTGTATTGGCTCCAAGGCCTGGAATTTCCTCCTTAAACCTCTTAATAATGTCAGATGTCAAGGTTCTGAGCTCAGGTTCCACTCCACGTTTGTGCACAAAAATCTAAAATAATATTCCAGGGCTGTAATAAAGGAGAGCTGCATTGTCAGATGTGCATTCTTCTGGTTGAGACATTAAAATGACACCCCATCTTACCTTTCTGACATGTATAAAAGCCTGCACAGCCCTGCATTGAACAAGAGTAGTAGGTTATTCCTGGTGCTGTGGCCAATATTTATCCCTTGGTCAACGTCCACATTATTGGACTGCTGTCATTGCAATCATATTTGGCTACTGTGTCCCTCTTGCCAAAGCAAGATAAAGATAAAGTCACCATACCTCTACCAAACCATAGGCTGCTGTCTAATTCAAGAGAGAGATGAATGGTGGGGATTTAAGCTGAGGGTCACCACACCTCAAGTTAGGAGAGAAGTTGAAACAAAGAGTCTTTCATGATAACTTCAGCTAGTCTGAGAATTGAGCTGTTAGCTTTACACTGTGTCACAAACCAGCTGTCCAGCCAACTGAGCTAACCAAACCTGCATTTGCAATTGAAAATTACTTCATTGACTACAAAGACAGTGCCCTGTCTGTCTTACTTCCTTTACTCATCTACAGAGCTTCTGCAAGAATATTTTAATATCTGGAAAGTATTATGAAGGCCACTCATGTTGGTTGGCTGCTTAGAAAATGGTGCATCACAGTGCAATAAAACAAATTTAATCCTTCTAGCATCTGAGATGGTGCTTGAGGCCTGCATCTTGTGTTTTTGCCCATAATTATACCATGGCACAGGCCATGATCAACAAGACTTGGACACCAAGGACATTGCATAAAGAGAAAGATAAAAGTAATGTTGTTGATATTTCTCTTCAATATGCATTGGCAATATTAAGTTTCCAGATGCAAGGAATAGGAAAAAGACACAGATCTGAAATTGGGCCTCCATTTTTTTTTGCCTCGAAGCTCTCCAAAAGTTTGAAGGTGCCATGGATAATACTATCATCTTTCCAATTGACACAGAGTAGAAATAGATAGGCAATTAAGATGAATAAGAATGATCATTGATTTCATGAAGATGTGTTTAGTTTGTAGACCTAGTTGAGTCATAACTCAGTAGGGATTACAGAGGTTTTAAATGACCATCCTGAGAGGTTGGACAGTATAGCAAATTAACTGATTTTAATGCTTCATTTGTACTTAATAAGTTATTTCATAGCAAATGATAAATAATTGACAGTGAGTTTAAGACAATAATATAGTTAAAGATTGAAAGAGTGAATTATATTGAATTTGTAAGAGTCACCTGACACCATTAGGCCAGTTGGAACTTTAACCTAATTCACATTTGTTTCAATAATATTTTATACAACAGTTTTATTGTGTATTAGTTTACTTTCGTAGCAGTATTTATAGGAGAGGTGGCTCAGCGGCTCAGTGGTTAGCACTGCTGACTGACAGGACCTGAGACCTGGGTTCATTCTACCCTTGGGTGACTGTCTGTGTGGAGTTTGCATATTCTCTGCATGTCTGTGTGCTCCAGTTACCTCCCACAGTCCAAAGAGCTATAGGCTAGGTGGATTGGCCATGCTAAGTTGCCCATAGCATTCAGGAATGTGTACATTACGTGAGTTACAGGGGGATAGGTCTGGGTGGGATGCTCTGAGTGTGGACTTGTTGGGCCAAAGGGCCTGTTTCCATACTGTAGGGATTCTATGATACATTCCATGTACTTAATAACAGTGATCACACAAAAATCCATAACTGCAAGCTTCAACTACAATATAATGAGTGTGCTTAAATGCTTGTAATTTGTCAATTAAATTTATCAGAAAAAACATGTGACCTCAGTGCACATGGGCTTCAGTTCATGTTAGTTTATATATCCATGCTTGAACTACAAGTAGTTTAGATGAAGGAATGGGGAAAGAGAATGCCTTGTCAAATTTTGCTTGCAACATTCCTGTAAAGTGCTTTGGAAAAATTCATTGCGTTAAGAACGCTGTATATGGGTTGCTTTTGTTTTGGAAGTGATATGTCCCTCTGGCTGGTGCTAGCTAAGGTGAATTGGTAATGGCAATCTTTTCATTCCATTCATATGCAAGTCACAGCGATGCTGATTATTACTCATGCTTCTCACTCTCTTATCAATTTGTGAAGTGATTTTACTTGAACAGACGAGCATTGAAACAATATCTATTATCTTGACACAGACCCATTAGTACTTTTACAAGACAAGCAGTCATATTGTCACAAGACTTTTGGAATTAAACATCCCAACATTGTATCACTCTTGTTTTTTTTTACTTCACCTAAAAAAAAGAGGAGTTTAAAAAGCTATATTCAGTTGAATTCCTAGACTGTGGTTTTCCAACACTACCATTTTACACTTAGTTTTCTCTCTGTACCTCTATTGTATTATCATTTTTGGAGTGACGTCTCCTTATTGGCATAGAATGCAAGTAGGCCAAGCACCCATATGTTATCACATGACCACAGCCTCTCCGCTTCATAGCAAGCGAAGCATAGGTTGGGTCTGGAGATTACTCTGCAAGGTATACAATAGTTTTGGTATAGTTAAACAACCAGAGATTTTCAAGTAAATGGAATCCATGTGCTTCATTTGTATTTCATTTTGACAGCCCGAGACTTCCCGCAACCACAGAAACTAGCATATGAGATCAGTGTAATAGGAAGGCAGATGGAATATTGGCCTTTATTTCTAAGGGAATGGAGAATAAAATTAGTCTTGCTAATTCTATACAAGGCACTTGCCATATGCTGTTTTGGAAGAGTAATGGGGGAGGGAGGAAAGTGTCAGAGTTTGGAGCAAACTCACCCCCACAACCAGAATAGATCAGAAAGACGTATCAGAGATAATGGGAACTGCAGATGCTGGAGATTCCAAGATAATAAAATGTGAGGCTGGATGAACACAGCAGGCCAAGCAGCATCTCAGGAGCACACAGGTGCTCCTGAGATGCTGCTTGGCCTGCTGTGTTCATCCAGCCTCACATTTTATTATCTTAGATCAGAAAGACATCAGCTTCACAGCCAGAAGAGATAACACAGTGTGGAGCTGGAAGAGCACAGCAGGTCAAGCAGCATCAGAGAAGCAGGAATGTTGACGTTTCAGGTCAGGATCTGAAGAAGGGTCTTGACCCGAAACATCAACTTTCCTGCCCCTCTGATGCTGCCTGGCCTGTTGTGTTCCTCCAACTCCATACTGTGTTATCTCTGACCTCAGCATCGGCAGCTCTTACTGTCTCTGGGCTTCACAGCTATAATGTGCTGTGGGTGGGCTAAATTTCTGAATACTACACGTCACAAAGGTGATTGGCCGTCACCTCCAGTAGAACTGGCAGTGCCATGAGCACAGTTGTGGGTCATTCTGGTGTTGCACACAGGCTGACAAAGAAGGCAGCATGGAATCAGGTTGAGATAAATCTTGTGTTTTGGGCCAGAAAGCAACAATAAAACTTGGAGAGATGGTGTTGAGCTGCAGACCAGGGAATGCTTTTCCATGGAAGTTGGGTAGGTGGGAAATAGGGGTACAAAGGGATTTAAAGGGATGGCCTTTGATGCTCAAACAGAATGCCTTGATGACACTAATACGCTCTTCATTCCAACTACTTTATAAATTTCTTTAAGAAACAGTTGTCCATATGCCCATACCAATTATATCATTGTGTAGAAAGTTTAAAATTGACATCAATTGTAATTGGCACACTGATATTGCCCCTATCTCTGAGCCAAGAGGCTTAGGTTCAGCTCCCATTTACTCCAGAGATGTGTCATAACATCACTGGAATTTAGAAGAATGAGAGCGGTCTTATCGAAACATATAAAATTACAAAAGGAAAAGGTAGGGTAGAAGTAGAGAGACTGTATTCACTTGAAGGTGAAAATAGAACTAGGAGACATAGCCTCAAAATTAGGGGGAACAAATTTATGACTGAGTTGAGAAGGAACTTCTTCACCCAAAAAGTTGTGAATCTATGGAATTTCCTGCTCAGTGAAGCAGTTGAGGCTACCTTGTTGAATGCACTTAAGGCAAAGAGAGAGAGATTTTTGAACAGTAAAGGAATTAAGGGCTATGGTGAGCATGCGGGTAGGTGGAGCTGAGTCCATAAAAAGATCAGCCATGAGTTGATTGAATGGTGAAGCAGATTTGAATGGCCAGATGGCCTACTCCTCCTCCTATTTCTTATGTTATTGTTAGAAAATGCCTATATTATGTGTCTACCTCCCAAGGAGAGGCAAGTAATATCCAACCCATGATTCTCTATAGGCTATTGACCTTTGTTCCCAAATGTAACTTGTCATTCATTATTTAGGTGCTTTGCCACTCTTTATGGCAGTGTCATCCAATGTGTTTGTTAATAAGCTTTATTTTTATTCAATGAACCAAGTCTAAGTTTACTTGCAACTGAAGTTCACAGGCAAGCCCTTTCCAAAACAACCCAAGTAAACGTCAGAAGTTTTTCCCTCAGTGAATCAAATATAATGAGGACAAATTTTGGAAACCTTTTCTGGATTCAGTTAGGATACGTTCTCACAGTAAAAGCCTTTCTGATTTCTAGGAAAGCTACTCACTGCTTCAGCAAACTAAGAACTGAATGCAGCCCTCATCATACACTCATGAAAAGTCAATCTGAAAATAAGTTTCAATTCATGCTTGTATAAATGGATGGATTCAAATCCGTCACAACAATTTTCCACAAATATAACAAATTGTTATATTTGCACTGTTGTAACGTTCAACATGCTAGTGACTTTAAGATGTTGTGAAAATGCCAAGGGAAATTAAATTGAATTTAGATCAACTGTTGCTAACAGAAGCAGGGTTGAATTTATGATAGAAAGCACAAGGTCAATTTCTAACGTTCTGGAAATATGATTTGCTACTTTTATGAACTAAGCATTTGGACAGGTCCCAGAGGCAATTGTTAGCTGACAGATGTTGCTGCCTCTTAGTCTTGTGTTAAATTGGTTCATTACCTCAGTGAAAAGCATTCAAATACCAATTTTAGGGGAGAAATATTTATTTAAAAATGATTGTACAGAATAAACAGATTAATAAAAAGCTTACAACTATATATCACAACAGTATAACAAGTAAGGATTGCATTCAGAAATCAAATGCATATATAATGTTTTGATCACTCAGTACTTATTCAGCTTTTACATTTTTTTTTAGAAAATTGCAGGGTGAAATTCGTCTATGGCAAGAACACCTGGTGAATAAAAGCTAATTAGCACTGCATTTTCCATATCAATCTATTTTACATATCAATCCATTTTACATTTCAGACTATTTTATATTTAAGTCCATTATAACATCTGCCCCATTTCAGAAAGGGGCAGACAACACATTTCTAGTTTTGTGCAGCTGATGGTCAATAATTTTACACCTTGAAATTTAAAATGAATTAAAATAGATCAAAGGCAGTCTCAGTTTCAAAAAGTAATTACTGCAGATATTCTCTGATATTCTGGACATGTGTGAGTAGAACAGGTTATCCATTTCTTTAATAATAAAACACTTTTAAAAGCATGTTTTCCGTATCTTACTTCATAATATTAAGCCAGAAGCAGTTTACACCCTAATTATAAAGGATGAATGAGGACACAATCTTCGTCAAAGACAAAACATAACTATACCCCACCTGATCTGGGTGTGTTTGATCCCAAGCATGCTTCATTGATTTTCACTTGCCCAGGGAAAGTATTTTTCATCTTGAAGTGCACAAAATTCACGTATCATTGAATAGGGGTGAAATAAGTTTGAAAGTCACTTTGCTGCAATTGACACGCTATTATAGTTAAGGAAAATATGCCCTGGTTACTTTAATAATGGAATTTGCCATGCATAGGTGCTGAGTTCAGGGAACTGCCAATCAGAGATGAAATGGAATCATAAAAATTCTGATATGCCAATCTCTCTTGTCTATACTTGTGCATTTCCCACTGAGTGACATTACAACAATATCACATTACCCCTCTGAACTGAGGAATGAGACATGGTACAAGGAGCAGTAAAGGGAAGAGGAAAGTATACTTCAGAAAGATTGAGAAGAATTTTGCATTTCAATTGCTGTAACTAATAATTGCATCCATTTAGTAAACTAAACTTCATTTGTTTGATATTTTAAATCAGACTTGAGTGGTTAATAGCTTTATTAAAATATTGAATAAAGGCTTGCATACAAGTGCAGTCACAAATTCATTGCCAAGATCCCACATCCCAAATTCAATTCATTACACAGATAATACTCTGAAAATAATTAATTTTAACAAAACATCTTTGAGATGGAAAGCTTTTGACCTGAATTTTAATCAAAGAGGTACATTGAAACTTAGTTTATGTGATAAACGTTGCTCTCAATTTTAAAAAAAAATCAACCAGGGCTTAATCTACTTTAAAAAGCATTTTGAAAGCTGCTCATTTCCACTTACAGATTTGAAGATATTTTATTCATGGCTATAATGGGTTTCCGGGATCTGGAGCCCATTTGCAATGAAGTTCCAATTCAGCCACTCTGGAGGAAAGCTGACATTTTTGCTCTGATGATGACTCATCCAGTTTCTGACAAGTTACTACTTGAGCAGAATCTCTAATATTGCAGGAGAGAGTGAATGAAAGAGGAAGCCAACCCTTCCAAAATGGCTATTGCTGTGAAATTGTCTGCATTGGGCAGGTCAACAAGTCATGTGTATATGCCCTTCACAGAATATTAATGTAAGAGTCTTTCTACTGGACAGGTCATAAAAACATTATTTAAACCACAGAATACACCTTGCCTTAATGTACAAAATAAAACAAAACTTACAAATGGCAGAAGAAAAAAGAATCAAACTCTTTTTAAATTTATAATTGTTGCTCAATCAGTAACATGAATAAAAACAGATAATGAAAGACCTCCCTGATACATAATAAACAATTAATAACACAATGTATGTGGAATAACTGAATGCCTTGGTAAAAAGGTTTGCTGTTTCCTTGAACTGTTTTGCTGAAAAGAAGAAAATAACATTTATAGATTGGATTGGATTTTATTCCTAGTTTCCTGAAAAATACTGACCGTGCAAACATACAGATTAGGAGCAGGAATAGGCCACTTGAGTCACCTGATCCATTCAACATGATAACCGTAAAAGACATAAGATGGAAGTAAGCTATTCAGCCTATTGAATCCAACCATTCAATGAGTTCATAGCCAATCTGATAATCCCTGAACCCACTGTCCTGCCTTTTTCTCTTAACTCTTGATTCTCTTGCTGATTAAAAATTTGCCTATTGCAGCTTTGAACATATATAACAATTCAGGCTCAACAGTACTCTGTGGTAAAGAATTCCACAGGTGCATTACTGTCCGAGACAAGAAATTCTGCCTCATCTCTACAAGTCCTAAATATGCGGCTCCCCTATTCTGAGTTACGCACTCTGGTTCTAGGCCACCATAGAGCGAAAACAATCTTTTAGCATTCATCCTGTCAAATTCCCAAAGAAGCTTTTATATTTAAGTAACGTATCGTCTACATTCTGCTATATTCCAATGAATACAGGCCAAATTAACTCAAGCCCTTCTCATAAGTTAGTCCTCTCATATTTCATGTCATTCTGGTGAATCTTCTCTGGACTGCCTGCAATGCCAGTTTTTTTAGATGTGGGGCCCAGAACTGTTCACAGTATTCAAGCTGTAGCCTGTTAGTGCCTTGTATAGTTTTAGCAAGACTTCTCTCATTTTACCTTGCAGTTCCTTTGAAATATATGCTACAATTCCATTGGCTTTCCCTATTACCTACTGAACTTGGTTGCTATCCTTTTGTGATTCATGGATCTTTGTTCTGTGGCTGTCTGTAGCCTTTCTCCATGTTAATAATATTTAGCTCCTCTATTCTTCCTAAAGTGAATAATCTTACATTTTCCTACATTATATTCCATCTGCCAAGATATTGTCTCCTCACTTAGCCTGTCTATATCCTTCTGTGAATTCTTATTGTCATTCTCACCACTTACCTTTCCACCCATTGTTGTGCCATCTACAAATTTGTCTATAGTACATTTAATTTCCTCACCCAAGGCATTAATATATAAGATAAATAATTGTGGTAAACAATCTTGTCTTTTTAAGTATTCTAATGTGTGTATCTTATCAAGCACCTTCTGAAAATCCAAATATATTACATCTACTGCTTGTAACTGCCCCAAAAAATTCTAGTAAATTTGCAGGCATGCTTTCCCCTCCATGAAACCACACTGATTCTGCTTCATCATATTCTATGTTTCTAAATGCTCTTCTATTACATGCCTCACAATAAACTGTTAACTTTTTTCCCATAAGCTAACTGGCCTGTAGTTATCTGCTGCTTTCTTTTATCTCCTTCCCTTTTTAGTAAAGGTACTGAATTGGCAGTTTTCCAGTCTTCCGGGCCTTTTTCCTGAATCTAAATAATCCTGAAAGATACTACCAGTCCTTTCAATATGTCTGAAGCTACTTCTTTGTCTACCTATTAATGCAGCCCATCAGGCTTAGGGGATTCATTGGTCTTTAGCCCTATTAATTTCCCTCACACTTTTCCTGTAGTGAAAGTTATAGTGCTTGTTTCCTCACCTCCTTCTGACTATTTTGTGATTTTGGGTAATTTATTAGCATCTACTGCCATGAATACTAATGCAAAGTATTTAATCAAATCCACAGCCAAATTCCTATTTACTCATTATTGTTTGCCCAGCCTCTTTTTCAAAGGACTTATGAACATTTAGACCTCTCTCTTTCTTTTTACATGCTTAAAGAAGCTCTTGCAGTCTATCTTGGGATGACTTGCACATTTATCGTCGAAATTTCTTTTGTCCTTTTTTGATTGTCTATTGTAGATTTTTAAATCTTTCCCAATAATCTGGTTTACCACTAATCTTTGCCACATTATATATTTTTTTTTCTGTCAATCTGATGCTATCCTTAACCATAGCTAACTTATCCTCTTGCTAAAGTCCTTCTCCCTCACTAGAATATGCCTTTGCTGTGAGCCATGAACTACTATCTCATTGGTGAAAGAATAAACAGAGTTAACATTTCGGGTCCAGTGACCCTTCCTCAGAACCCACACCTGAAACAGTAGCTCTGTTTTTTCCTTCACAGTTGCTTCCAGACATGCTGAGCTTTTCCAGCAGCTTTGTTTTTGTTTCTGATTTACAACATCTGCAGTTCTTTTGGTTTTTATTGTCTTATTTGTTTCGCAGATCTGATTATTTGACATTTGCATTTAAACTTGATAAACTTCCATTTCCTGTTAGCTTAATAATCTATCTTTCACTATCATTTGAAGTAGACCTTCCCACAACTCTGCGAGAAAAGAAAATCTCCTCACTCTCATTTTTAAAGTGTGACCCTACATCTAAGTTCTCCTATTTCATGTCACCCTAATGATATCCATTTCATGTCACCCTATCAAGGTGCCTCATGAACTTACGTTTCAATCAAGTTGTGCCTTACTCTTCTAATCTACAGTGGACACAAATCTTTCTCATCAAACTTTTTGTTATAAGATAATTGTCCATTCCAGGTAATCTACTAAACTGATTCTAACACCTTTTGTACCCTTCCTCAGGGAAGAACAATAGTCTAGACAACAGCCAAATGCAGTGTCCCCGAAGCCTTGTATAACTGAAGCACAGCCTCCCAACATGTATAATCAATTCCCCTCACAATAAATTATAGCATCCTATTAGCTCTCCCAATTACTTACTATACTTACCTAATATCTTCTGTAATTAATGGACACCCAGATCCATCTGCATCTCAGCGCTGTGTAGTTTCTCACCACTTAGATAATATTTCTTTTAGTCTTCCTGCCAGCCGTGTAAATATTGCCGATCTTTGTAATGATTAAAATTACTTGAGTGGAGAACTAAATGTGGTGAGAATTATTTCTCTGTTGCTGTAATAACTCAGAGTTATTTTGTTCTTGCATTAAAAATTGAATAGTTAGTTTTAAACTAAGTTATAATTTGTGCCACCAAATGGTCCATTTGTGTGGCTTTGATATGAATGGCACATCGAAGGACAAATGAACATGCTCTCAGCATATGGTCCAGCAGGCATGCATCATCACTAAGTGGGTGAGTCAAAAATAACATCTTCAATCATTAATTTGTTTCAAACAAAGCTCATTTTGTCATGCTGCAGAATGCATAAAGTCTCAGCTTGGACAGTTACTGAAACCTATTATTCGTTTTAAAGAAAAAGCTATGGTCAATGCCAACGATAATGAAGGATAAGTATCTCTGCCTTTGAAACTGACCATAACTCATAGAAAAGTTATCCCAGAAACACCAAGCAGGGCTATTTATCAACTCTCAGCCCTGGCCAATATGAATTCTCAATTCATTGCGCAACCTAATTATACGTTCTGTATCTATAAAATGTTTAATTCTACTTAATTTTCCACAGTGTTAGTCACTAACAAATCAGTTATTTAAACCAAATAACAACTGTACCCTTCCCTTTAGGTCTGTGGAGCTGGAAATTATTTTACAAATGTTGCCTTAGTTCAGGTGCATAAAACAGGTTAGTGCAATTTTCATTCAACTGTCACTTACTGCCAGCCTAGTCATAATACACTAGCTTCTATTCATTTAACAACTGCAATGAATTTTGTCTTTTCATTCATTTAGCAAAACCTGAAACTTTCTCTGATTAGAATTGAGACATTTACAAATGATCTTCACATTTAAGATCATAAATGCATACTTGCCGATCCTCATTCAGTGACAGTTCTATCACCTCTGACCACTGGGTCAAAAGGTTGTAGGTTGAAACCTCGCTTCAAAGGTTTGAGCACATAATGCAGGCTGACACTTCAGCATAGAGAGAGCGCAGGGCTGCCAATGCATTAAACTGAGGCCCTATCTCCCTTCTTATTACAATATTATTTTGAAGAGCAGTAGTCCTGTAGAAGTCTTAAACAATTTCCTCAACCAATATGATTAAAGCAATTTGGCCTGATATTTGTTGGAACAGTGCAGGCTGGATGACAAACTTGGAGGGATCTGCTTAAGTTATCCAGGAAAAGTTTGATGATGAAAAATCCTGGATAGCTATTAATTGAATGTCCAGCTCACCAGATGCCTACAATCCCCTCCAAACAATGCATTCCTCAATGCCAACTGGACACTGAAAAACCCCGAACTCTAACCAGCTCTGCATAACACAACACACTTCCACCTGCCCCTAGGACCTCACAGCCAGTTCAATATCACCCCCCGAACTGCCAGGAGCTGAAATCCATTCTCTACTCCACCTCCACTGCCAACATGAACCACAGAGATCTTCCACTAACCAACACACAATGTGCTCATCCCACTCCCAGCCTTAAAGACATTTCCCATTTGCTGGCCCCAACATCCCTCTCCCCCCACTGATGACAATCCCATGGCTGATTCTCACCCGGCACCAGCAAACCACACACTTCCCCTTTCCCTGCAACCTACATTGGACACACCCACATCCTCCCCCACTGCTGGACAGGCATCTCACCCCTGCTGGTTGGATAAATCCACCAGCTATTTGTCATTCCTCCTTCCTCAGGCCTGATCAACCCTAAATACATCACTTACACTGCACATTTACCACTTGGAAGCTTGGCACTCCTTGTATAGCCAATGCCATCCCAACCCCATTTTTACCAAATATGTTTACTACTTCACAGGAACTGTGTGACAGCTGTGCTGCTGGGCATTTAGATCTCAAAATAGGAAGCATAGACAGCTGCAATAAGGCAGCATGGTTGATTTCCCTTGACTGTGCTGATATATGAAGGTTCCATTTCAACTAGACTCTACACGTCTGAAGGAGCTGGGAATGGAATTGCTAGCTGGAGATAAGCAGTTCAATCCTAAGAGAAAAATAACACTAGGAGCAGAGTGGCAATCTGACTGTGATTGAAACTTCTCAGAATATCTTGGCCTTTATCTGGTCTGTATTTCATGGCTGTTTGTGAGGTCTTACAGTAGACCTAGTGTCTGCCATGTTGTTAGAATCCAATGATGGCCAATTCAAAAATCTGGACGCATTTGGCTGTGAAGTGCTTTAAAATTGTCAATACGTTCTTTAAATACACAAGCCAAACAACTGTATTTTCTTTTCTTTCAGGCACAAGGGCTCATTTTGTAAGGCCCACATATAATCCCTTCACATGGCTTTTCAAACTGGTCTCCTGTCCTAATTACACTTATGAGGTAATGAAAGACTTTGTCATTTCACTGTATCAGTCACTTAGCTGGCAGCTACATCCTAGAATAAAAATAAATTCTGTCAAACCCATACACCTTCACAATATTAGAGATGGTTAAATGTACTTATAGAAATATTCTTAATTATCATTCAAAATTAAACTAAAGAAGCAAAAAGTGAAAGAGGCAGAATCATAGGTCCCAGAAGACTCCTATTGCCCTGAAGTCGCAATCTCACTCCCACTCAGTTTTGAATACTAGTTTCTAAGTATTGAAAAGGAATCTCAGTTTCACTATATAAAGTGAGCAAACATGAAAAACATAAAGTCAATGGCAAATTTCCCAAAATATTAGCAGGCAAGTGCCTTAGAGGCAGGAGTATGGTGTAAAGTGTCACTGAATAGCGTATTATTTGTGCGGGGAACATTGTGTGCTGTTATCCAAGGAAAAATTTGAGATGTCTTGGTGGCTGCAGATCAACTTCAGGATTTAAGTTAATTCATTTCATCTTATTTGTGCAGATGGGAACCTGGATTAGCTTCACCATTATGACCCAAACCCTTCCAGGTAAAACACAAAAGTTGTCCTTTGTATGTAGTGCATTGATTGAATGCTATTTTCATGCAGTCAAGATATACATATGCCAATAATGTCCTCTCTTTTCTTTCTAGTTGCTATCTTTGCCCTCATGGTATCCCTGCAGCTGATTTTCTGGGCTCAGAGAAAACATTGCAAATATCAGAAAGATTTTAAAAATTATCCCAGCTATAGAACAGCAATGATTCCATTGATACTGTAAGCTCCTAAAGTCCACAGTCTTAATCTGGACTTTGCACGATAGGTAAAACAGATGACTATAAAACAGTAGCCAAGGTTTCAGCTGTCCTGATTGATTTCAAATGAAATATAAAATTGGATAATAATTTTAAAACAAGGGGCTCCCACAGAATGCTGTTTAAATTGTGCAAATTTCATGAAACTCAAGGAGAAGCTTAATCAGGAAATTGAGATTCACAGCTCACAGATAGCGTTTCCTCACCATACAATGCTGGTTAGAATAGAATAGAAGTTTATTATCAGATGTACTTTTGCAAGAAAAATACAGTGAAAATTTTTATTAGTGACTACACCAGAGCACCTGTATTAATGACAAAAGTTATACGTAATAAAGCAAAAGTAAAATTAAGACAAATTTCATCACAGTTAATGGTTCCTGGTCTCAGGGAAAGTCAATCAGGGAATGACGGAATACCCTGAGACTGTTGTTCTGGGACAAGACCTCCCTTCTGGGATGAGACTGCCATGCCGGTCTGCTGGAATACTGGGGCAAAACCTCCAAAGAAGACTGCCATGCTGGGCCAAGATTGCCACATTGAGCCGTTGGAAGCCACCTTGTCTCTGGGCCAGGAGTAGCCTCCTGTTCCCCATCTGATGCTCCTCCAGATGCTGCTGTTGCATTATACATTGAGACAGAATTGATATGGAAAATGATGTTAAGGTTATCAATGCTCACCAATTTATATAGAGAAAATCGACAACAGATTTCGGTCTGCACTCAAGCCACGAAAGATATTGAACTCATCCTCAGGATGGTCTGCAACAATCCTCATCAATAAACACAAATAATCACAATGGAGTTGCAACTTCATTTGAATTTGAGTTACCATTCCCTTTAGTTTCCTACTAAAGAAGCCATAAAAATGGAAACTTATGCATTTAGGATTTTTTTTTCAATTGTGTAATAATTGATAATTACTAATGAATAAACAGCCTAACCAGTCATGAAAAAAATTCTTTTACAAGTGAAAGATTCTTTTGAAATTGATTAGTGTCAGTGAATTACAGAACAGGTTTAAAAGTAATTCCTTCTGTAGCTTTCCCTTTCCTAATTGTATTTGTCCTTCCCAATTTTTAATTCCTATTTCTGTGCATGGCTTAAATATTTTTGCAACAGCCACCCAGAATGAGGAAGATTTTTGTTATAAATATAGCCTGCGCCAATAACTTCTGTGGACAGTTTTTTGTTAAGCACGAGGAGGCTGTTGTGCTGTAGTTACCATGTGAATCTTGCTGACCAAGAAGTTTTCCTGCTCTGACCACATGTCACAATTTGATAATCAGCCTCTGTGGCCATGATATGAATGCACCTTCCATTGCCATCAAGTCTTGGGATAAATTTCAAAATTAGAGCTTCTGGCTTCGAGGAGAGAGGTCACTGAGACATCAGCCCAGGTCAGTGGCTGCTTATAAGGCTCCTAAAGCCTCACCTCCCTTCTATCTTGCCCTGCTTGCTGTGTCTCATGCCCCTCCTTGCCTCCATGCCCCATCCATTACCCAGCTAAGTTTCCATGCCCACCCTGTCTCCACAAGCCAGTTATGCCAATCCACCCACCTCCAAAGTCCTTCACTTAAACTCATAACCATGCTCCCAAATGTTCAAAACGTATAGAACCCTTGAGCCTATGGTAACATTGGGACAGCTTTGAGATGCTCATAAAGCTGTAAAAATGAACAAAATCACTCACAAACTACTTAAAAAAGAATTCTTACCCTTCAAATGTGGAAAACGTGAGGTTTTCCACTTTTGGAGGAAGAATAGATGTGCAGAGTATTTTCTTAATGGCGAGTGGTTGGAAATTTAAGATGTCAACAGGGACTTATGTGTTCTTGTTAATAAATCACGGAAGGCTAGCATGTCTCCATGTCCACCCACATATCAGGTGGACGGATAGAACATTAGTCTTTGTTGCAAGTGAATTTGTTGTCAGGAGGAGTAAAGACTTGCCTCAGTTGTATAGGCTCTTGGTGAGTCAACATTTGCAAAACTATGTGCTGTGTGGTTTCCTTATCACAGGAAGAAAGTTCTTGCTATTGACAGAGTGCAGCAAATGTTTACAAAACTGATTTCTGGGATGGCAGAACTGATGTATGAGGAGAGGCTGAATCAGTTAAGATTATGTTTGTTATTCAGAAGAATGAGTGGAGATCTCATAGAAACCTATAAATTCTTACAGGACTAGGCCCACTAGGAGCAGGGAAGATGTTGATGCCACAGAGGGGTGCAGAACCAAGGGTTGCAGCCTAAGGATACAGGGTGAATCATTTTCAACTGAGGTGAGAGGAAATTTTTTGATCCAGAGAGTGGTAAGCCTGTGGAATTCATTTGCAGTCAAGTTCAATATAGCACTTGGGCCTAATGGATATTGGGAAAAATCAGGAACCAGCCGAGTTAGATAATCATCCACGATCATAATGAATGGCTGAGAAAACTTGAAGGGCTGAACATCCTATTCTTGCTCCTATTTTCAAAGTTTCTATTCTCACAGCTGACTTAAGGTATTAATGCTTGCAATGTTATGGCTCATTTGGCTTCTCCCCAGTTCCCCAAAAGCTAGACACCTTCCTACTTTCTCAGTCCTGATGCCAATACTTAGTTGCCGACTGCTCTCTTGAATGTCTTCCTGAGTTTATTTGACTGTAAACAATTAACCAAATCCTCAATAAATGCCCTATTATAGAATCCACGTAGTTTATCTGTCTTACCAGCAGTACAGCTAACCACTGCACTCCTAAGATGAAGTCTACATTGCTTTGCTGCCAAAGCCTATTAACCTTAGCCTTATTTATTTGCGTTGAGCTCTCTTCAGTGAACTGTTATTGCCCTGAATGATCTATTGGAAATCTTGCAGTAAGCCCCACTCCCACTGAATTGAATTGTTACCACCTAAGAAGTCTTGAAAATGAGGGTGCACTGATATTTCATTTCACAAAGGATGCTGGCTTGCTCTGTTTAAAAGGAATGATTATAACTAGAAGATTTCATCACAAGAGGAACAAGCTATGATATTGAAAGATCTTGTGGTCCCATCAATACATATTTTCTGCCGAATATGTCTAATTATGCGCCAAATTCTTTGTCGATCTATTTTAAACTTGCTTCGGTAATTTTTCATCAGATGTGAAAACATGTGCATGGGTGAAAAAAGGTACTTGAGGTGATTCAGTGCCCATTGATGTTTGGCTGGACTTGAACATGTTTGTATTCTTTCAAACAAGTTTGTGTCTTATTCAAAGAGTCCAAAACTCATTTATTCTTAATATTTGTTAACTCATATTGCTAAAAGATATTAATATCTGATCACTAAGGTCTCATTCAATTTAACGTCACTCTTCTGGCATTTTTGAAATCAGTACCAATAGTTTTCCTATTGAATCATGTTCAAATTCCCAAGACACAATTGTCATTTGGTCAAGCTTTAGAATCAATTATTTTGTAAAGTCATTACTGCCATACAGTTGACTGCGTCATTTAATTCCAAAATAATATTACTAGCATTAAATTAATGCTGGCTAATGATGTGATCTGTCTACTCTGCATAATCGTAATGGATTAGTTTTCATGCTTTCTAGTGCCCTCACCAACATATTGTGTTAGCTGTACCAGACAGTAAGTGTATCTACTGTCATTGATGTAATTTGAGGCAAAGCAGCAGGCAAAGCACTGTAAAGTATTTAGAAACCAAATTTTCAAAGTCTTACATTATGATGTCAGAATTTTCAGTTTGGTTCAAAACAGGTGCCATATTAACAAATAATCTGTCAAAAGAGATGTTTGGGACACAAAATGCCCTTTATGGTTTGGGCAATGTTGACATTTAGTCAGTGAGTTGCTCACAGAAAACTGCGGTTGTCTTCTAATAGCTGAAAACCGTCTGCCTTTGGCAGTCCACTGGCAAGCAGGTAAATCCCATCAGAGGCAGGAATACAGGTCAGAAAGGGTGTCATTGATCAGGTTAAGAGGTGGTCAACAGACGCACCTGTAGGTAAGGGTTCCTGTCACGGTACCAGAAATTTTTAAGATGCTGGAAGGACGTTTCCAGTGACTGGGGAGTCAAGTATCAGGGATAACAGTCTAAGGATACAATATGTCACTCAGGACTGAGATGAGGAGAAATTTCTTCACCTAGAGAGTGATGAGCCTGTGGAATTTTCTACCACAGAAAACAATTGAGGCCAAAACATTGAACGTTTTCAACGAGAGATATTGGTTTAGGTCTGAAGAGATCAAAGGGTATGAGATGAAAGCATGAACTTGGTACTGAGTTTTATGATCAGCCTTGATCTTTTTAATCAAGGGGCAAACAGCTTACTCCTGCTCCTATTTTCTATTTTCCCATGTTGCTGTGTTTCTAATTTGAATGAGCACATCTCCTTTGTACCGATATCCTCAAATTGTAAAATTCTGGATTACTATTTTCATATTAGAACATAGAACATAGAAAAGTACAGCACAGTACAGGTCCTTTGGCCCATGATGTTGTGCCGTGGAATAATCCTAATCCAAAAATAAAATAACCTAACGTAAATTCCCCTCAATCACTGCTGCCTATGGACATGTCCAGTATTCTCCCGCACTACATAAACACCACTGTCCAAAATTGAATGTTCGCCATTACAGTTTTACACTCTGAAATCTTCATCTTCAATCCACACTATCAACAATATATTTGAGACCCCTTTCATTGACTTTCTCTTTGTGGGACTATCTTTCTGCTAAATTTACTATTTCCTACTTGACATTCTTCTTTGATACTTTGTAAATTACACAAGCATAAGTCATTTTTTGCTTTTAAAACTAATTTTAAAAGTCTGTCTATCGCATAAAATAGATGTAAAAGACACTTTGGAGCTTGTCTTTCACAAAACTCATCATGGATTTGAAATTCCTGCACCCTATGCTTCCCAAACATGATGACTGTCAAATACACTTAATGGTAAGGTGCTGGCATGTGCTGCTGAAGAAAAGCATTTTGGAGTGCAGGTGCATAGTTCCTTGAAAGTGGAGTCGTAGGTACCTAGTTCAGTGAAAAAGGCATTTGTTAGACCTTGAGTATAAAGGTTGGGAGGTCATGTTGCAGCTGTACGGGACATTGGTTAGGCCATTTTTGCAATACTGCATTTAATTCTGGTCTCCTTGCTGTAGGAAGGATGTTGTGAAACTTGAAAAGATTCAGAAATGATTTACAAGTATGTTGGCAGGTTTGGAGTGTTTGAGCTTTCAAGAGAGGCTGAATAGTCATAGTCATTTTCTCTGGAGCATTTTAGGCTGAGAGATGACCTTATAAAGGGTTATAAAATCATGAGGGACTTGGATCGGGTGAATATTCAAGGTCTTTTCCCGAGGGGTACAGGAGTCCTAGAGGGCATAGGATTAAGGTGAAAGGGAAAATATTTAAAAGTGATCTAAGAGATAGCTTTTTCATGCAGACGGTGGTGAGTGTATGAAATGAACTTCCAGAGGAAGTGGTGGAGTCTGGTAAAATTACAACATTTCAAAGGCATCTGGATAGGTATACGAATAAGAAGAGTTTAAGGGATATGTGCTAATTGTTGGCAAACAGAACTAGATTAATTGAAGACATCAGGTTGACATGGATGAGTTGGACCAAAGGGTTTGTTTCTAGGCTGCATAGCTCTATCACTCAACGATGACATAAGAGAAAAAAAAGTGACAGAATCTGAGAATAAATCCTCATCAATGTCTCACATGCCAACACATACCATGAGCTCTTTAGAAGAGTAACCCAATTATAAAACTGCACAATTCAACATAAAATGCAGATTTACTTGAGGGTTTCAATTATAGTGAAGTCTAAGGTATTTGCAGCTATCTTCACTGTGGAAGCTAGTTGGTTTGTATAAGAAATTTGAATAGGAGAAATTATGGTATCAATCAAAACAGCATTAGCAATTGATAAGAATGCAATTTAACTCTGTTGGATAAGTCCAAAGATTTCTGATCATAAATTTTCATATCGGTACAAGGAGAGCCATAAACAAGAATAACTCAGTAACTAAAGACACAATTGTGTTATATTGACTTTTCAGTAACATTATGAAAGAGGAAATATGGGATTGGCCATTTTTAAACACACAACTTCAATAAAAAACAAATAACTAGAAGTAATATTTAACAACCAGCTTATTCTATGTCAATTTCTTAAAAAAAATTGCACAAATTGAAAATACTCCCCAAATGTTTTCTCGAGATATTAAACCTGGCAATAAATTATTTTAGCTCTAACGTCTTAAGCAGTAACCAGGGCAGGGCATTCATGTAGATTTCCTGCTGAATTTGAAAAATGTCATTTAAATATATTTTCACATAAATTATTATTCTTCTGATTCACAATTGTTAGAAGCTTTCTTCTGTTGGCCCTGGATGTGTAACTCAAGCAAACTTGCACCTCAGCAGTATCTAATTTGCTAAATTAGTTTGAGACTCCCAACAAAAGTCCCGACAGGTTAAATCGATTGAATAGGAATCAATAAAATCAAACACGGGAGCTCTTCAGGAAGGAAAGAGGTCAATATTCTATTCCAAAGAGATGATTTGAATAGTTTTGCAACCTACCTATCTCAGGAATTGATAGTTGAAGAACTCCAAACAATAGAACATTATAAAATTTTTTGAGTAAAATATTATTGCTTTTATACAACAAAAAATGACCTGTTCCATGAAAATATTTAAAATTAGTACTGTCCAGTTGCCAGAGGCAGTTTTCATTGCATTGATTTTGATTGAAATCGCTTAGAACATTGAACTTACTTTAATTTTCCACTGAATGGTTACTAAGGCAATGTTTCAGCAAAAACTGGAAAAACCACACTTTTGTAAGTTAAGGGCAGTATGACTAAAATAGGTGGGAATCCGATGCAGGTAGCTGCCATGTAACCATTTGAATAATAAGACTCCTCCCATAACTATCCTTGACTCTGAATCATACTGTTGTAAACAATTATGAAACGGTAGAAGACCATTCTACATGTAGTTTATTTGAAGGATATCCATAAGAGCAAATCAGTCCCATTCTTCTGCCAATAAAGGCTAATTCAATTCAATTCAGTTCAATTTCCCTGTAGTCATTGAACCATGCAGCACAGAAATAGACCCATTGGTCAAAACAGTCAACGCTAACCATGTTCCCAAACAAAACTTTCCCACTTGCATGCACTTGACCCATACCCCTCTAAACCTTTCCTATTCATGAACTCACCCAAATGTCTTTCAAATGTTATAACTGGACCTGTGTCCGTCACTTTCTCCAATTATTCATTTCACACATGGACCACTCTCTGCGTAAAAAGATTGCCCCTCATGTTCTTTTAAAATATTATTCCACTCACTTTAAATATAGTCCAAAGATGTACAGGTTAGGTGGATCGGCTATGCTAAATTGCCCATAGTGTTCAGGGTTGTGTGGGTTATCAGGGGATGAGTTTGGGTGGATGCTCCAAGGGGCAGTGTGGACTTGTTGGGCCGAAGGGCCTGTTTCCACACTGTAGGGAATCTAATCACAGTATGCCCCTTAGTTTTGAACTCCCCCCAACTTAGGGAAAAGACCTTTGTCATTCACCTTATCTATGCCCCTCATAGTTTTATAAACCTCAATAAGATCACCCCTTAACCTCATATGCTCCAATGAACAATGCCCCAGCCTTTCCATTCTATTTTTACATCTCAAACTGGCAACATCCTGGTAAATCTTTTCTGAACCCTCTCCAGCTTAATGATATCCTTCTTATAACAAAAGTTTTGTTCCCTGCAACATTTTTCCTTTTGTTATAATTATCTAACTCCCTTATGTCATAGACTTAGATTATCAATCACTTTTATTTGGTGATTCTTGACACTTCTGCAAATGGGAATACTTTCTGCATCTTCTCCATTCAGATTCTTCTTCATTTTGAACAACTCTATCAAATCTGATTTTTACATTCTCAAACCTAAGCCTGTCTACATAATTGAAGTTCCTCATCCCTGGAATCATTTTTGTAATTTTTTTTTTCATCCTTTCTAATTACTTCATGTCCATTTTAAAGTTCAGAATTTGACATTATGTTGGCGCAGAGTTTCTGAGGAATGGCAATTTCTTGCAGATAGCCACGATGCTCATTTTAATCAAAAGCAGAAAGTGTTGAATTTCCTTAAAGGACACTGATGAACCAGATGGGCTATTCATGACCATCAACAATGGTTTCATGGTCGTTACCAGATTCTTTGTTCCAAATTTTTATTTAATTCCAATTCCATCTTCTGCCATAGCAGGATTCAAATCCAAGTCCTAGAATATTGCTTTGGTCCCTGGGTTAATAATCTAGCAATAGTACCAGTCGGCCACCTGTT
Organism: Stegostoma tigrinum; assembly: GCF_030684315.1. NCBI lineage: Eukaryota > Metazoa > Chordata > Chondrichthyes > Orectolobiformes > Stegostomatidae > Stegostoma > Stegostoma tigrinum. The sequence goes on from NC_081356.1 coordinate 19,463,992, forward strand.
CCTCCACTCTGGACCTAAAAACCCTTCAGCCTTTTCTTCTGCTCTGGACCTGAAATCCTTGCACTCCCTGGAACTAGCTAATCACACACTCTGGATGCAACATGAGGGAGGTAGGTAATTATATCAAAAGGAAAAATATTTCAGCAGAGCACGTTCGATGGGGTCGGGGGAGGGAGAAAGGTGTGCCAATGCAAAGTCAAGGGGTATGTAGCCTGGAAAGAGGTGTGTGTGGTGTGAGTGTGGGTGTGGGTGTGTGCAGGTGTGCGTTTGTGTGTGTGTGTGTGTGTGTGTGTGTGTGTGTGTGTGTGTGTATGTGTGTGTGTGTGTGTGTGTGTGTGTGTGTGTGTGTGTGTGTGTGTGTGTGCGTTGGAGTCAGTTTAGGAGGTATTGAGGAGTCAAGCTACATCTTTAACCATCAAACTTTTCCTGAGTAGTTACTTATTTAATTTCATTGGAATAATATTTGGAAGCGATTTAAAATAAGATGTTTGGACAGTTGTAGGTGTTGAGAAAGTGCCTAACAGAAAATTCAATTTCCCATCGACTCCTCCAGAGTTTACAATAGTGAGGATTCCGAGGGTTCCCACCATCAACTCCCAGCTACACCAGAATAATGATTGGTCGGTTATTGGAAAAATATGGGCCAATATTCCTAAACTAATTTTTATATCGGTTCACCTCAATGATCATGCTTTTGTACTCCGTGTCTCTACTTATAAAGTCCAATGACCCATATGACTTATTAACTACCTTCTCAACTTGCCCAACACTTCACTGAATTGTGCTCCTCCTTCTGTTCCTGCACCCCTTTACAACAGTTTTGTAATTTTTCTTTAATCTTGATTGAGATCGGAGAGGTTCATTGTTTCCTTCCCTATTCTCCACTGATCCAGAGATTACAACAGATTTAAGTTTAGTCAAGTTTGATTATAGCCAGTTATATAGTGTCAGATTCAGTTTTAGGAACAAGTCAGCCAAGTTTCTTTTGCCAAAATAAATAGTGGGTTTATTAGCAAAAAAACTTCACTTAAAGACACAAAACACTTTAACAAGCAGGTTGGATAAGGCAATAGTTTTAAACATATATATATTATATCTGTTCTTGAAAAAAAATTAACAGACACCAGCAGATGGAAACTACAGGAACTGAAAAAAAGTGAACTTCTACTTTGTACACACCAGTCTATGGTTAATTAATTCATAATTAGGCAAAGTAGTGATCCAAGAATCAACTCTGAAGTATACATTCTTCCCATTCGATAAACAAACTTTCACCATCATTCTGTTGCACATCTTATAGCTGACTCTATCACAGCACTATTGCCCCTTTTATTCCATTAGCTTGGCAGTTTTGACAAGCCTGCTTTGTGGCACTTTATCAAAAGCCCTTTAGATGTTCATTTACAACATGCCAATTGCATTATGTTCATTAAGTTTCTGTTTCCTTACTATCGACCTCAGTGCATTAGTTAAATGTGACTTTTACTTTGACAAATCAATATTGGTTTTCACTAATTTATCTACATTTGTCTAAGTAATTCCCAATATCCATAAGTATCCTTTCTGAAAGCTTTCACACTATTGAGGTTAGACTGAATATTCTGCAGTTACCCGTATTCCTTTTCTACAAAATGGGTGAAAGATTTCTAATTCCTTAATGCTCTGGTTCCAGGTTTATTTCTCAGAAATATAGGTGATGCTAGGTGGAAGAAATGGAAACCAGCTGCTTTAAGTGTGATTGAAGCCTATACTATCATGTGTGTATTTAGATGTCAGTCTGGAGTACCTCTGGGATGTAAGTGTTTGTTCATAAGCCTGCTTGCTTCTTATCTCAAAGTAAGACTCTTCCACTCTTTACATATTATAACACTTCTTTACTTAAATTACTACATTGTTTATTGGATGCAGCTGTCTCGTGTTGTACCCAAGATTTTTCTCTTTACATGTTCGCTCTACACTTCTCATTTACTGATGTTAGAGTCATTATAGGTTACATTGTCATGATTTATATGAATCTCAGTAGAGCACATTTTACTCCGAGTTTTTAGCTGCTTGGTCTACTTTATTCCAATATTTTGCTTTTACTGGCATATGTAGTCCTTGTTGTTAATAACACCATCATTAACATCATTATTACTATCATCACTGTCATCACTATCACTACCTTGCCAAAATGCAAATATCTGAGATCAAAGTGATATTAAATTCCGACTGGACTCTCTTTGACTTTGCCTGTGAATGTTGACTTTGCATCTTGTTGTGTATTGTTAATTTTTTTAACCTTTTCCTTGATGAATGAATTATGGATTTTGTTCTTTGGCAAGACCTTTTATTTGTTGTTGAAGCAATTATGGCTCTAACAACTTACAATATCTTCTGAAGTATCCCATCTCTTCACTTTTATAGCACTAGGTTCCAACTAGTGGGTATTTGCTGTGCTCGTGGTTCCATTTGGAACCACATCCTATAAAACCGAATATACTATATGACATTGATTCTCATTCCTTTGGCTTTTTCCCCAGCTTGCAGAAGGGTAATGATGCCACCTTGGGAATTACCCATACAAATATCAGTGGAATTCTCAATGTTCCTTCAAATGATTTGGGTCCCTGATTTCCACTTGTATAATGAAAATGGATTTCTTGTCCCAATGTTAAAGACTGTTTTGATTGAAGAAAACCTAACAACTTCGCATCCCTCACACTATCTACTATTTGTTCTTTCAATAATTCATCCTTCAAACTTGCATATGTAGCATCGTGCTAGATAATATCAACTCATTATAAGGTTGCTACTGATGCTCCCAAATGCTAAAACTGCTGATTAGCTTTTGCATTCTGCCAATAAACTTCTGAAGATAAGACATTCCACTCCCGCACATCCCAGATGTCCAAGTTCTTCAAGGACCGCAACTTTCCCCCCACAGTGATCGAGAACGCCCTTGACCGCGTCTCCCCTATTTCCCGCAACACATCCCTCACACCCCGCCCCCGCCACAACCGCCCAAAGACGATCCCCCTCGTTCTCACACACCACACCACCAACCTCCGGATACAACACATCATCCTCCGACACTTCCACCATTTACAATCCGACCCCACCACCCAAGACATTTTTCCATCCCCACCCCTGTCTGCTTTCCGGAGTGACCACTCTCTCATGACTCCCTTGTTCGCTCCACACTGCCCTCCAACCCCACCACACCCGGCACCTACCCCTGCAACCGCAGGAAATGCTACACTTGCCCCCACACCTCCTCTCTCACCCCTATCCCAGGCCCCAAGATGACATTCCACATTAAGCAGAGGTTCACCTGCACATCTGCCAATGTGGTATACTGCATCCACTGTACCCAATGTGGCTTCCTCTACATTGGGGAAACCAAGTGGAGGCTTGGAGACCGCTTTGCAGAACACTTCCGCTCAGTTCGCAACAAACAACTGCACCTCCCAGTCGCCAACCATTTCCACTCCCCCTCCCATTCTTTAGATGACATGTCCATCATGGGCCTCCTGCAGTGCCACAATGATGCCACCCGAAGGTTGCAGGAACAGCAACTCATATTCCACCTGGGAACCCTGCAGCCTAATGGTATCAATGTGGACTTCACCAGTTTCAAAATCTCCCCTTCCCCAACTGCATCCCTGAACCAGCCCAGTTCGTCCCCTCCCCCCACTGCACCACACAACCAGCCCAGCTCTTCCCCCCCACCCACTGCATCCCAAAACCAATCCAACCTGTCTCTGCCTCCCTAACCGGTTCTTCCTCTCACCCATCCCTTCCTCCCACCCCAAGTCGCACCCCCATCTACCTACTAACCTCATCCCACCTCCTTGACCTGTCCATCTTCCCTGGACTGACCTATCCCCTCCCTACCTCCCCACCTATACTCTCTCCACCTATCTTCTTTACTCTCCATCTTCGGCCCGCCTCCCCCTCTCTCCCTATTTATTCCAGTTCCCTCTCCCCATCCCCCTCTCTGATGAAGGGTCTAGGCCCGAAACGTCAGCTTTTGTGCTCCTGAGATGCTGCTTGGCCTGCTGTGTTCATCCAGCCTCATATTTTATTATCCTGAAGTAGTAACCTGTTGCTTTCTGTGCACCACCTATCTTTGAGGATGCACTTATTCCATACTTTTGACTATATTTTGACGATAACAGTTGCCTCACGGTGCCAGGAACCTGGGTTCAATTCTGGCTTTGAACAACTGTCTGCCTGGAGTTGGCACATTCTGCCCATGTTGGAGTGGGTTAACTCGGGGTGCTCCAGTTTCCTCTTAGGTTAGGTGAATTGACCATGCTACAAATTGCCCCGTGGTGTCCAGGGATGTACAGTTTATGGGAATGGGATGGTGTGACTAAGTGGGAAGCTCTTCGGAGGGTCGGTACAGACTCAATGGCCTAAATGGCACTGCCTGCACTGTGGGGATTCTATGATCCTCCATTGGTTTTGTCATATGGTAACACTGCATTTTTGCATGTTATTTGCCTGTCAGTGCAAATTTTTTTAAAAATTGTCATCCTCTTAGGATGACAAGCCTCTCTCATGATACTAAAGCTGAAATTTACTTGACTGATTGTTATTTCAATCTGTATATTAAGCAGAACACTTCGTAATCCATTTCAACGATGGGAAAATAGTAAATGTTGAAGCACATCTCTCTCAGGGATTTTACCATCGGCTGAAACAAATGAATCCTCAACGCCCATTAAGGAAAGTATACGTGCTTACTAAAGTGCACCAGGATGAGTAACTTTCAATGTCAGGAGTTTCGTCAAGGAGTTATTTTTCAAATTTACAATTATATGGTGTTACAGCACTGTAGAAATTCCAATATACCATAGCTACAGAAGAATTTCACACGTAAACAGCTCAATCAGCTGCCAAAACTTAGATATGTGCAAGATAATGTACATCATGAAGCTGAAATGCACAAATCAATAGATAGAAAGTCATTTTGTTGCCTTTGAAAAGACTAATGTAACAGGCTGGTGTCGACTGAGCTGGAGGGCACTCTCAGGATGCAGTCTGCCGGAGATTCCAGACAACTCCTATCATTTACTACAACAGAATAATGAAACCAGTGCTCTCCTTCTGCCCCTGTGTTGCTCTGCTCCAACTTCTGATCATTTCTGTAGCAGACCTATTATAGATCTTAAGGCATGAAAACAGACAGCACAGCGCTGCTCGCCACAAAGCGTGGCTTCCAATGCTTATAAGTCATCAGACACAGAGAAAGCCAAAACCATAAACTTTGGAAATATACACTTCGTAACAGCAACCACAGTCACTGTAACATATGTAAATTCTACATTGTACGCTTGACATAAGACGTCACTAGCAGAGATATAAATGAATATTAGATCAGATGACTAAAGTTTGATCAAATAGGTTTTAACGTGTTTCCTAAATGGGAAAAAAAGCAGACATAGCAGGCAAAGAGATTCAGGATAACATTGAGAGTTTGGGCCTTAAGTCACTGAAGGCACAAATATGGAGCAATTAAAATCTTAATAATAGAGGCCAGAATTAAATGAGTACCGATATCTTGAAGAGTTGTTGTGCTGGAGGAGATAACACTGATAGGGAGGAGTGCGGCCCTGGAGGGTTTCAAAAACCAGGATGAGAATTTTAAACTTAAGACATTGTTGGATTGGAACAAACTCAGTGAGCATAGGACTGATAGATGAATGGGAACTTCTGCGAGTTAAGATATAGATTGTAAAGTTTTGGATGACCTAAAGATTATGATGGGCAGGGCCCAGGTATTCAGCCAGAAATGCATTAAAATCATCAAGCCTGAAGGTAATAATGACATAAAACAACAGTGGGACAAAGTTGGGAAATGTCATAGAAGTGGAAATAAGTGATCTTAGTGACGGTGTGTCCACTTGGAAGGTTATTCATTCACGAGATGTGTGAATTACTGTCCTTGCCAAATTGCCCTTGAGCTGATTGACTATCTAAGTCATAGACGCTGATGATGGTGGCAGGTTTCCACCCCTGAGTCTCACTAGTGAAACAGATGGGTTTTTGAAATACTCACTGATGGTTTCATGGTCATTATTGTGAGACTACATCTTATTTGTAAATATTAGCGAATAAATTTAAATTCCACATAGATATTCCAGACTTGAACCTGCGTTCTCAGAGCAATTGCCTAGGCCTCTCACATATGAATTAATTTTCACTCAACAAATCCATGCTGACTCTTCTGAATCTATCCATATTTTGTCTTATGGCTATTAGTTCTTTCCAAGTAATTGTTTCAACAAGTCTCGCCAGCAACAAAGTTGAAACAACTGGGTTGAATTTTACAACTTCTTTTGAACATGGTTTTGCAATTCCCTGATCCTCCAGCACCAATTCTAAATCCAGGGAAGATTGAAAGATTAGTCTTAGAGCCTCTGCAAATTTCACTATCACTTGCCTCAATAATATTGGATGCTTGATCAACTTTAGGAACCAAAAGCTTATCCAATATCTCTTCCTTATCAATTTTAATCATTCTAGTGACTAATTTTCCTTCTTTGTCACCATGTCTTGGGTAGCTTCTATATCTGCTTTCAGTTAAGGGCCAAAAAATTCATGTACCAACTCAGTCATGTCTTTATCTTCCAAGTGCAAGTCCCTTTTTGGTCTCAAGAAATAAAAAAATGTTATTGAGCCACTGTACCTTCCAGGGAACAGATGTCAAAGACACTAAACACACCAACTTGTACCTCACCACACAACCCCATCCCCCCTGCTCTTTACCTCACTATTCTTCCCTGTACTGGCCAATCTTTCCCCTTTGCCTGTCAGCATAGTTGACCTTTGTCTCCACCCATGCATAAGACATAACTGTGCCTCAAAAATACAAACTTGCCTCTCCAGGGAGAGACGTTGTCACTCTACAGGAGAGTTAACTACCCATACAAAGGAAAGATCTGCTCCTTTCCTCAAAGAAATCTAAATTTAAAATAAGGCATTAGATCGAAAAATCTTTGCAGGACCATGTTTTGACATAACCACCTCACAGAAGGATCAGTTCATCAGATTCAAACAAGTGGTGCTGAATGGCTGTTTCTCAAATTGAGTTTATAATGTTAACACTTTTTCTTTAAATGAAAGAAAATTCCATAACAAAAGAGGGGAAGCAGGATCATTCTTCAAAGTCTACAAAGCCATGTATTAGCAACAGGAATGGCAGGTACACCATTGGTTGTGATGGAAAGCAGTTTCTTGATCGGCATGTTTTTCTCAAACATAAACCATTTGAATACATTGTGCATATGTTCGCTTCTTGTTCTCTCCTTAAGAAGCAAAAGGGCAGTAATATCTTCCTGGTTGTCCTTAAAAATTAAGCACACTGAATCAATCGCTTGGGTTGGGTTGATCATGTTGATGGACTCGTTGAGTTGCATTGAGAAGATTCAAAATTTTTCAACCCTGCTGTTGTTGCTGAAAGGTATCTTCAGACAAATGTCCACTCAACTTGCTATGTGGATGCAACAAATGACAGGCTCTGGGTTGTTTTTATTATGTCTTCTTCAGTCTCAATGTCTTTGTATAGACAGTCAGTGGCCACAGTCATTGCTTCTTGACTAGCTTTGCATCTATGAACGATTTATTGTGTTTTTCCAGAAGATGGCAAATACAAATGATGTTTTAGTGTAGGCCTTACTTTTTAGTGCTGCTTTAGGGGGCTAAAAAATAAGTGACTGTTGAGCTTTCCAAACAGCCTTTAGTTCCAATTTTTTTCATCCAATGCATGCTGTTCATGGGAAAACTATCATTGAACTTTCTGTGCATTGTTGTGTGGTGACACTCCAAATTTCCATTTTCACTGAACAAGCACACTTTGATGACATACAAGACAAATATTCCTATCTTGCAAGTTGTGAACAGGAATTTGTTTTCTCATTTGCACGCAGTCTGTTCACTGGAGACATCTACAGGGGGTGCAGCTGTCCTTCACAAGAGGTACATGTTCCTCCTTAGGGCACACCTGCCTCTCCAAGAAAGGCTTGACCTCCGTCAAACGTACCTGATCATGCAGTAATACATACTGACCCTTTGCAGTACCCACCTGCTCCTTTACAAAACATTCTTGGCCCTTTGCAGAACATAAATGTACTTCCACCAAACACATCTTCCCCTCTCCAAGAGCCATCTGCTCTTGTACTGGACATGCATCAAACCCACAATCCATGAGGGAGCTGGTCTCTTGATTTTGTTCTACTGCTATCACTTGTAATATTGTTGGTGTTTTCTACATGTTTGTCTATTACAACTGTTGCCAAAGGAAGAAGTGATGAAATACCTCAATTGTTTTTATTTAAGCTACTGCATGAATTCCCTTCATTTTTCTTTAAGCTATTATGATAAAAGTTCTCTGTTTGACTTACCATCTTGCCCGGCATATTTTTGTTGTGCTGCCCTTTATTATGCTTGTGGAGGAGGGACAGAGGCACATTATCACTTTGATTGCTGTTCAAAAACTCTCTTGCCTTGCTGCCTGCTGTCGCTGTGGTTTCTTCCAAGGGGGTGGGGTAATTTTCACTGCCAATAACCCAGGTGGCATTTGTTTGTCATTGACATCTTTTCAGCTCAGTTATGGGTCACTCCTAAGGCATGCTGTGCCCAGAAGACCACAATAATCTTGAGAGGTGCTCTCTTGGCAAATGATGCCAGAACTTTTGACTTCTCTGAGCAACAAAACTGTGATGTAGATCATCCTTATTGCCTTTCCCTCTAATTACATGTATACCCATTTGAACTTCTCTACTGCCCCTGTGTTGTAGAGTTGATGCTGCAATGCCAGTTCCTTTACTGTAGTTCTGGCAGGTACATGTTTGACATACTTGGAATGATTTGTTGTAAAACCTATTTCAATTAAGACTCTTGACCATAATGGCAGTTGAATTTTAAGCAAATAAATTTGCAATGGAATGAGAAAAACAGGGAGGATTTCAATCTCTTGAGTAATTAGTGAGTAATTAGGACCAGTTCTAGAGCAGAGGCACCGATTTAAAATCATTAGGCACATAATTGTAGGTCCTAGCAGAAGATTATTTCCCTTTCTCTCTCTCTTTTTGGACAAAAAGCAGCTCTTAGCAGCCAGGGACAAAAATAAACAAATATAATGGTGATATTTATATTAGCCAATATGATTGCATCCTTTTATTGGGACAAGTTTCAAGCAAGAGTAAACAAATGGTACCAAGAATGAAATAAACTGAAAGGTGAGCTTGAAACAAAGTATTGGACAGGGAGATATTTTACATTCAGCTAGAGACAGAAGGCTGCTGCATCTAGCTGCAGAATTCAAGTACAGATTCTGTACCGTCTGCCCAATTGTCACCTGGAGCCTGGAAATGGTTGTTACCAGTCGTGAATCATTAGTTTTTCCTATCCATTTAGCCTATGCATCATATCTGAACTGCTGATTCTTAGTAAACTATTTAACATACTGTTTTAAAGAATACTTAGGGGTCTAAGCCCATTTATTTTGATGATCTGTATCCCAATTTCAAATATTGCATCTCACCCATGTGACCCACTTGCTTCTCCATTGAATCTAATCCCATTTAACTGTCGATCATTGAATTTCTACTTCCAGTCCCCATGCTAGCCAATATTTGCTGAAATTTAGGTGTTGTCCATCTCCTCTTTGAATCTGCAGAAACTAATACTTGACATCACTGTTCTCAATAGCTGGACCCATCTCCAATATGTTTTCCTATCCAAAATCCATGAACAGTTTATTGCCTCCCATGTGCATACCCATCTTTCATAGAACTGTGCTTTCTATGTTCATGGTGGCATCTGCACTCTGTCAGCTTTGGACAGAGATGGCCTCCTGAGAAAGTAATATAAAGAAAATGTTGACCCATTTTCAGCCAACTTGTTCTTTAGAATATTTGAGACATTAACTGCAATGCCTTTTTTCTGTGAGATTGTTTACTCAAGATTGTTGCTTGAGAAGCCTGTGGGAAGGCCCTCCCAAATTTTCCAAAGGTGTCCATGTTAATAAAATGGACCTTGCATGATTCACTTGGTTCATTGTGACTTTTATATACCCAATGGTTAAATTGATATGAGTTGGTCTACCTTTATTTTCATTCTTATTTTGTAGCTGTTTGATACAAATGAGCAAAGGCCTTGTTAGGCCATTTCAGAGAACACCGAAGAGTTAACCACATTGCTGTGGTCGAGAATCATGTACAAGACATATCAAATAGGAAAGGCAGATTTCCTTTGCTGAAAGAAATTTATGACCCAGATGGGTGTTTATGACATGCTACCTTTTTGATGGTCTTAATTATTGAGAATAGGTTTTGTTTTTCCATGTTTAATTAATTTAATTTCAATCACCAGCCCGTTTGCTGAAGTGGAATTGAAATCAAGACGACAAAATGTGAGGCTGGATGAACACAGCAGGCCAAGCAGCATCTCAGGAGCACAAAAGCTGACGTTTCGGGCCTAGACCCTTCATCAGAGAGGGGCATGGGGTGAGGGTTCTGGAATAAATAGGGAGAGAGGGGGAGGCAGACCGAAGATGGAGAGAAAAGAAGATAGGTGGAGAGAGTATAGGTGGGGAGGTAGGGAGGGGATAGGTCAGTCCAGGGAAGACAGACAGGTCAAGGAGGTGGGATGAGGTTAGTAGGTAGATGGGGGTGCGGCTTGGGGTGGGAGGAAGGGATGGATGAGAGGAAGAACAGGTTAGGGAGGCGGAGACAGTTTGGACTGATTTTGGGATGCAGTGGGTGGAGTGGAGGAGCTGGGCTGGTTGTGTGGTGCAGTGGGGGGAGGGGATGAACTGGGCTGGTTTAGGGATGCGGTTGGGGAAGGGGAGATATTGAAACTGGTGAAGTCCACATTGATACCATTAGGCTGCAGGGTTCCCAGGCGGAATATGAGTTGCTGTTCCTGCAACCTTCGGGTGGCATCATTGTGGCACTGCAGGAGGCCCATGATGGACATGTCATCTAAAGAATGGGAGGGGGAGTGGAAATGGTTTGCGACTGGGAGGTGCAGTAGTTTGCTGCGAACTGAGCGGAGGTGTTCTGCAAAGCGGTCTCCAAGCCTCCACTTGGTTTCCCCAATGTAGAGGAAGCCACATTGGGTACAGTGGATGCAGTATACCACATTGGCAGATGTGCAGGTGAACCTCTGCTTAATGTGGAATGTCATCTTGGGGCCTGGGATAGGGGTGAGGGAGGAGGTGTGGGGGCAAGTGTAGCATTTCCTGCGGTTGCAGGGGAAGGTGCTGGGTGTGGTGGGGTTGGAGGGCAGTGTGGAGCGAACAAGGGAGTCATGGAGAGAGTGGTCACTCCGGAAAGCAGACAGGGGTGGGGATGGAAAAATGTCTTGGGTGGTGGGGTCGGATTGTAGATGGTGGAAGTGTCGGAGGATGATGTGTTGTATCCGGAGGTTGGTGGGGTGGTGTGTGAGAACGAGGGGGATCCTCTTTGGGCGGTTGTGGCGGGTGCGGGCTGTGAGAGACATGTTGCGGGAAATACGGGAGATGCGGTCGAGGGTGTTCTCGATCACTGTGGGGGGAAAGTTGCGGTCCTTGAAGAACTTGGACATCTGGGATGTGCGGGAGTGGAATGTCTTATCGTGGGAGCAGATGCGGTGGAGGCGGAGGAATTGGGAATAGGGGATGGAATTTTTGCAGGAGGGTGGGTGGGAGGAGGTGTATTCTAGGTAGCTGTGGGAGTCGGTGGGCTTGAAATGGACATCAGTTACAAGCTGGTTGCCTGAGATGGAGACTGAGAGGTCCAGGAAGGTGAGGGATGTGCTGGAGATGGCCCAGGTGAACTGAAGGTTGGGGTGGAAGGTGTTGGTGAAGTGGATGAACTGTTCGAGCTCCTCTGGGGAGCAGAGGCGGCGCCGATACAGTCATCAATGTACCGGAGGAAGAGGTGGGTTTTGGGGCCTGTGTAGGTGCGGAAGAGGGACTGTTCCACGTAACCTACAAAGAGGCAGGCATAGCTGGGGCCCATGCGGGTGCCCATGGCCACCCCCTTAGTCTGTAGGAAGTGGGAGGAGTCAAAAGAGAAGTTGTTGAGGGTGAGGATGAGTTCGGCTAGGCAGATGAGGGTGTCGGTGGAGGGGGACTGGTCGGGCCTGCGGGACAGGAAGAAGCGGAGGGCCTTGAGGCCATCTGCATGCGGAATACAGGTGTATGGGGACTGGACGTCCATGGTGAAGATGAGGTGTTGGGGGCCAGGGAATTGGAAGTCCTGGAGGAGGTGGAGGGCGTGGGTGGTGCCACGGATGTCGGTGGGGAGTTCCTGGACCAAGGGGGAGAAAATGGAGTCCAGATAGGTGGAGATGAGTTTGGTGGGGCAGGAGCAGGCTGAGACGATTGGTCGACCGGGGCAGGCAGGTTTGTGGATTTTGGGAAGGAGATAGAAATGGGCCGTGCGGGGTTGGGGAACAATGAGGTTGGAGGCTGTGGGTGGGAGGTCCCCTGAGATGATGAGGTCATGAATGGTGTTGGAGATGATGGTTTGGTGCTCGGGTGTGGGGTCATGATTGAGAGGGCGGTAGGAGGTGGTGTCGGAGAGTTGGCGTCTGGCCTCGGCGATGTAGAGGTCAGTGCGCCATACTACCACTGCGCCGCCCTTGTCTGCAGGTGTGATGGTGAGGTTGGGGTTGGAGCGGAGGGAGCGGAGGGCTGCCCGTTCTGCAGGGGAAAGGTTGGAGTGGGTGAGAGGGGTGGAGAGGTTAAGGCGGTTGATGTCTCGACGGCAGTTAGAGATGAAGAGGTCGAGGGAGGGTAGGAGGCCTGGGGGTGGTGTCCAGGAGGAGGACTTGTGTTGGAAGTGGGTGAAGGGGCCAGTGGAGGGAGGGTTAGGTTTCCGGTTGAAGAAGTAGGCATGGAGGTGAAGACGGCGGAAAAACTGCTCTATGTCCAATCGTGACTGGTATTCGTTGATGTGTGGTTGTAGGGGGTCAAAGGTGAGCCCCTTGCTAAGGACTGACCATTCGTCCTCAGTTAGTGGGAGGTCCGGGGCGATGGTGAAGATGCGGCAGGGTTCAGTGTGGCTGTCTCCTCTGGGGTTGCTGGCTGTGGAGGTTGTGGGTGGAGCGATGAGGTCATCGGCCGTGGGTGGGGTTCCGTCGGCATCGGCCGTGGGCGGGGTTCCGTCGGCACCGGCCGTGGGCGGGGTTCTGTCGGCATTGGCCATGGGCGGGGTTCTGTTGGCGTTGGCCGTGGGCGGGGTTCCGTCGGCGTCGGCCGTGGGCGGGGTTCCGTCGGCGGTGGGAGTGTCGGGGTGGGCGGCAGCAGCGGCTGCGGTGAGGGTGACTGCAGCAGCGGTCCCGGAAGTGATGTGGCCGGCGGAGGCGGATGTGACATCATCGGTGGGGTCTCCGGCCGTGTCCTCATGGTCAATGGCGGCGGGTGCATGGTGGGGGAGGGGCAGGGACAGACTCGGGATTTGGGAGGCACAGGAATCCTCTTGTGGGTGGCAGGAGCCAGTGAGTTGGTTGAAATCATGGAATTGAAATCATTTGTCTGGAACATAAATCTAGTCCTTATATTAATAACAGAAATCGAAAGTATTGAAAAATATTCAGCAGGTCAACACAGCTTGTGTGAAGACAAGAAAAGAGATCTCCAATTTCTAGATTGCTGATCCAATACCATTGCCACTATGATTCCAGTCCATATTTATCAGTATGTTTGCAGTGTCCTTACACTGTTTATTACTAGACTAAACTTTGTCTTCCTCATCCCACTTGCCATTTTAATATTAATGGCAGAGCGCATTGATCAATGACAGTTATGTTCCAGTAAATTCTTAAGTTATTACACAAAAGACAAAAATCAGATATTAAATTTCTTGAAGGTTTGGCACTGTTTTGTTTGATTCATAATGACTTCCTGTTATTTAATGTATTTCCAAGGGATTTTTCTTCACACTTGTGCCTGGACTATGTGAAGTTCTGGGCATCAGTACTGAATCAGTTATCAGTAGCACTTACTTGTGACTCATTCAGGAAGAACTAGTGAGAAGATAGCTATGACCAAAGAAAACTCAGCGATGTACAAACGAGTGATTGAGTGCAGAGATCATATAGCATGTCACAATGAAGCATATTGAAATGACAGTGTACTATATTTGTTGAGTGGAGCTCACTTTTGCAGTATAATAAAGCCAGAATTTGGACAAAATCCATAATTAGCCTTGGATGAGTTGAACCGTGAAATTATTATATCAGAGGTACAAAACATCATCTAACCATTATCACACAAAGCAGCCTGTCAATGCAACAACAAAGAAATGAAAATTGACATTACTCTTACAGTTCAGGCTCTGAGCCAACCCAGTTGAACCAAGAACAAGGACTTAAATGATATTGGGAAAAGTCTAGCATGTCCCATGTGAATGTCAGCCCCCATCTCCAGCAAGGCAGCACGATAAACACTTTTGACAGGATGTTGGCATTCAAATCAACACTAAATATGAAAAAGAAACTGAATCTTTTCCGTACTTGATGCTCTCCCTCAGAGACATAAGGGATTTAGTGCTTCGTTTGGCATATTTGTTCCACAGTCTCTCATAATCCAGTGTGACTATGCTAATATAAATGTACCTCTGAAGATCACAAAGCCAATAACCATGAGTACATGAATTCAGGTAATAATACTCTACATATCAGGTAATAATTTGTTTCCTGCTTTTATGCCACCACATTGAATTCTTAGAATTTGCTTTATTGTCACATGTACTCAAATGATTACACCCTGCTCCTCTGGGTATGGTATTGATTATTTACTGTTCCAAAGGCTGGGGTATCTTTCAGTATGGTCTCGTGCAAGGACTGAGCAATTGCTGTTTATTCACTATTTACAAGTAAACTCTTCAGCACCATGCAATTTTGAGAGAATTAATGATTTCTTCTCACCCAGCCAAATTAATATAGTTTTCTGTCAATTGATAGTCCTTTATTTTCTGCAAAGCAGGCAATGTTAATCCTCTAAATCACCTGTAAACTAAGGGATGGATTTTAACCTGAAGCTGGCCCTCATCATGAAATAGGTTTCCGATTTGTGTAAATTAATGAGGTTCCTTTCTATATTAGCTGGACGAGTCATACATCTGTGGAACTCGGCAGGTCAATCTTGAGATGGTGGAATAAATTTGATTTCCAACCAGTGGAGTAACCTATGAATTTTTAACTATCTCCCTGTCAAGTTTCCACCAAGTGTATAGAGTTAAAATCATCCAACTGGAGACATTAAGGTTAAGTACAGAGTGAAAGCAAAGTATATTGAATATTGTTACTATCAAACCGATAAACATTGAGTGATGCGAGGTAGTTTACAGGCCAGGAATATTTACGTTACCTTTAACATTGCTAATTGTTTCTTTGTCCTTCACAGAATTGTAATTAAAGGTTGTCACCAAGCCAAATAATAAGACAGGTAAACAAAAGCTCTGTCAATACTGATCTTAAAGGAAGAGAGAGACGAGTAGGGTGGAAAGGACAAGAATAGAGTTTCAATACCTGTGCATGAGTCAGAGCTCAGTGTCCTGTCCAGTTTAATTACTTTTCTGCCTTTCTTTTGAATGGCTTACTGAGGCTGTTCAATTTTATACTGTTAAAAAGTCAGCCATATTAGTGTTAAGACTGGAGTAACATTTTATCCAGATTGGTTAAGGGAAGACTTGGCTTTTCTAAAAGGATATTAGGGAAATGTTGGTTTTACAATAATCTGACAATTTCCTAGTTATTATCCTGGCTACAGTGTTATTTTGTTTCTACCTGATTGGAGATTTTTGAAAGTCTGATAGCAGAAGATGATTGGATAGTGATAATCAAATTTAATTCAATAAACAATTGCAAAGGAAGCATTTGCAGGGCTACTATAAATTACTGGGAGGTGGTGGTATAATGGTACCAGCACTGAGCTAGCAATCTAGAGTGCCAGTCCAAGGGACTGGGGATGTGGGTTTGAATCCTACCATGGTGGATTTCAAAATCTGAATTCAATTAAAAGTAAAATCTGGAACTTAAACCAAAAATATTAGTCTAAAGGTGATATGTTGAGAGTCATATGTACCAATCTGGTTCACTTCATGCGTTTTAGGGAGGGAAATCTTCAATCCTTTTTTTGGATACTTCTTTAGTGATGGTACTCAAATTCAGCATTAATGAAACGTTCAAAGTATCTTCCACCCTAAATAGTGATGCAAAAAATCTGCATAACTCCTCTGTCATTTTCTTGTACACGAAAATCATCTCTCCAAATTCATTCTTCTGTGTCAACTCTGACCACTCTCTTTCTTTAAATTAAGCCTCTTCTTTTTAGTTTTTAATTTTTTTTGGTAGTTTGCCCTCACAGTTTATTTTTTTCTCTCTTCATTATCTTTTTAGTTCTTCTTTGCTGGATTTGGAATTTATCCCATTCCTCAGGGAAATCAATTACTTGGACCTTTTTATAAACTTTTTCATTCAACTTGATGGTCTCCTTAACTTCCTTGATCAGCCTAGGTTGGTTTATCCCTCTCTCAGATTCTTTCCTCCTTCCTGGAATCCGTTTTTGTTGAGAGTTGTGAAATGCCTCCTTAAATGTCTTCCACCACTTGTTTACTCTAATTCCTGTTATATCTGTTCAGATCGCCTTGGCTAACTCTATAATCATTTCACTGACATATCATTTATTTAAATTAAATACAGCTGTTTATGATCCAAGTTTCTCACTCTTGAATGGAATTTTAATTCTACCATGTTACGATGACTACTTCCTGGGGGATATTTTACTCAGAAGTCATTTATTAAACCTATCTTATCACCCATTACAAGATCCTAGACATTCAGTTCCCTAGTTGGCTCCATGACGTATTGCTCTAGGAAACTTTCACTAATGTACTCTATTATTTTGTTGTCACAGCTACCATTTACAATTTGATTAACCCAATCATCATGAAAATTAAAATCACTCAGAGTTATTGCCCGAATCTTTCTATATGCTCCTATTGTTTGCTCATTTCTAACCTTTCCTACAGATTAGTTACAGTTGGGGGACTGTACATTGCTCCTACCTATGTCTTCCGTCCTTGCTGTTTTCTGCCTTCATCCTCATGGGGTCTGAACTAAATCATTTCTCACAACTGTGTTCATTTAATTTCTTGTTAACAGTGCTGCCTCATCATCCTTTTCCAACTCTCCTGTCTCAAAAGGTGAAATATCCCTGGGCATTAAGCTGCCAGTTTTGATCTCCTTGTAGCCATGTTTTCGGAAAGGTTATAAAACCATGTCCATTTACATTGTTTTGTGCTGTCAGTTCATCTACCTTATTCCAAATGCTCCATGCATTAAGACATGCCTTTAAATTTGTTCTTTATCAAATTTCCCTACATTTTTTTATCTCCTTGGTACAATAATGACATTCACACATTATATCACTTTCTTTTGTTTTCTTGTAACTATCAACCTCCTCATTAATCAGCAATCCTAACACTCCTTTATATTTGATTTTCTAATTTCCATGCTGATGAATTCTGAATAGAGCAGTCACTTTGGGAGTCCAGTGTCAGGCACACAAAATACATGTTCTAGCCAATGGAGATGAGTTTGTGTGATTAACACCTTATTGCTGGGGATGTCACTTGGAAAAGCATGTGGCTGTTGGACCATCTTTCTTAACAGTGAATTTTGAGGAATTGGTGTAGGTTTGGGGCACTTGCTATAGATCATCCAAGTCTGAAGCATCTAGGGATGTAGGGATCACCGCCACCATGAAAATATGACCTTCATCTCAGATTTAAGATCTTGGTCCTCAATTTTTTTTGCATCATGTGGTAGAAGGCCTAGCTGGTACATTGGAGGTGTGAAGAAAGTATTTTTTCCCATATCTGTCTTCATTGAGAGGAGGCTCCCAAGATGCAGAAAATGGTCCAAAATCTCACTGTTAATCTCGACCAAGAGGGGGAGGCATTGCACTGTGGGAGCTAGATGGAAGATAATTTTTCATACTGTTAACTCTGAGCAATATTCTGAATTGCCCTTTTTAACTTACTGCATAAATATTCTGATGTATTATTTTTTATTTGTGTCAGTTAGAATCAGAAAATTGAATTGATAGTTAAAATCAACTTCAGGATGTTAGTCTTCACCAGTTTTCAAACATTCACTCATTTTGGGTTTTCATTGCTGGCAGTGTGCTGTGATTGCCTGTAAAGATATCAGCCTTTCTGCATTAACTATATCTTGTTGACTGGAGACCAATTCACTGCAGAAACCTCATTATTTTTATGCTGCATATATAATTTACACCACATGTATAATTTCTTTTCATTAACCAAGCAAGTCCCATTGGAACATGAATGCATCTCATGAAATTTCACAAAACATGATCAGGCACAAAGCTACAAGTGAAAGATGCAGATCCTCTTCCACCCATGTTGCTCGCCAACTGATTTGTTTACTTATAGTCTGTTGGATCAGTCTTCCTCACTTAAAGTAATGACATATATACATTAAATAGGCAATTCATTTATAATATTCTATTTAGGGTATTTGGGAACAATGTAAAGAAAATTCTTTATTGAAAATATTAAGGACCAGAGGCTTTCCTACGCCCAGTTAAAAGGCAGCTGAAGAGAAGACAAGTGGAAACTGTAATTTAATTATACCAAATCTAGGTTTTTAAACCTGCAGATCATAAGAGGGGAAAAGGTTAATATCTTATCCATCAAGACAAGATCATTAGAATGCTAAGGTTCAAAATGTTGTTGAAATAATTACAGCAACTCTTCATTACCTAATGTCCTAATAAAAATGAATACTCAGTAGGACACCAAAAATGGGTGCAGGGAATACGATGCACAATTAAATGATGCCAGTTTTTTGCAATTCACACAGAATGCCAACATTGTGCCCCTGGTAGTTCATATGATTTTTCCATGCTGTCAGCAGCAGTTATGCTGTTGACTGTCTGTATGCTTCAGTAGATGGCTCATTTTGGTGTGCGGTGAAATCCAACCTGTTTCAAAGATGAGCGTGTATTTTGCCCGCAGTGGAGTGTGGAACTGTCTGTAAAACAGATTCTGATCAGGAAGAAAAGTGAAAGTGTGGAGCATCAGGAAAGATCCCTAACACTGCTTTGTGGAGGAGGTATGGAGGAAAGGGGTGTGACCTCTCCACAAGGAGACCAGGGAGCCTTCCATCCAAAGTTTATGATGACTCCAGGACCAGGTGGCTATGATGGTCAATTGCAGACCTGGGGGCTCCAGAACATGAATGTAGTGTGGAAGAAAATTCAATGGCCTCAAATGAATGGCAAAGGTTAATGCATGTCATATGACATGTGACACAGAAGGAGACCATTCATCTCATCAAGCCCAAGTAACTCCCCATAGAGCAATACAGTCAGTTCCTTGACTTACTAAATGCCCAAAGTCCTGTAGGGCTTTTTTAAAATTTCCTTCATATGCCCATCCAATTTATTTTTAATTTAAAATTATTGATTGCATCTAACATGACCACTCTTATAAGCAGTGAGCACCAGGTCATTATTACTTATTACATTCAAAAGTTATTTCTTGCATGTCCCTTGAGTTGTCTGAGAAAAACCTTAAATCTGTGTCCCCTAGTCCTTGTATTATCAGCTAATGGGAACAGTTTTTCCTGTCAACCTTCTTCAAACCCGATCAAATGTTCTACAATTCTATCAAATCTCTTCTCAATGCCCTTTGCTTCAAGGTGCAGAATCAAACTTTATCCAACTTAACTTCTGAATTAATATCATTCATCCTTGAAAACATTCTGAATAATCTCTTCCACACTTTCTCAAGGACCTCCACAAGCTACCTAATGTATGTTGACAGTACAGAATATAATGCTCCAGCTGCAATGTAGCCAGAGCTTTCATAACATGTTGAACATAACTTTTCCCCTTTGGTAGTCAACAGTTCTACTTTTGAAGCCCAATCTCCCAAATGGATTAGTAATCACATTTACGCAATGTCTGATCAGTGTTATGACACCCAACTGGTGATCTCTGAAGATCTATATGATTTATTAAGTCTGAAATCTAACTGAATAGATAATATTTTCTTCTTTAGTTTAATAAGGTGGCCTTTAATTGAAACTTAATCAAATAATGCTGTACATTTGATGTTGATGATAAAGCAGAAGTTTATTACTCAAAAGAAATTAAGATAATAAGGAATAAATCAAAATATTTACATATCACACACATTTGAGGGTTTTAAAAACCACAATAAAATGACCTCATTAATTACAACAGCACTCTATTAAGTACTCAAACCCAAGAAATAATTCCCATGATAACACAGTGTGAAGCAAGATGAACACAGCAGGCCAAGCAGCATCAGAAGAACAGGAAAGTTTGACGTTTTGTGTCGAGACCCTCCCATCTCCCATTAAGGTTTGACTTAGCTAGGGTTTCAATGCTCATCATAAAATTTGACAGTTTTTTCCTTAATTCTTCATATTACTGAACTTGGAATTTCTCACATCCAATAAACCTTCAAGACTTTAAATAAAAATTTATGGACTGGAACTTTTAAACTGAATTCCTTGCACTGAGATAACCTTTCTCTTAATTTTAGTCCCTTTCACAGAAGCATGTGGTTCACATATTCAGCTTCACCAAATCTATACAAAACTATTCAAGCTAAAACTAAAATTCTTTCTTCCAAGTTATTACGTTTTGGGGGGGAGGTGGGGAGTAAGTGGTGCAAAGTGGTGAGGGGAAAATGTTCCAGAACATTTTATCTCATACCTTAATGAATTATACAGTTGACGACAGAAATCCCTAAATGTTATTCATTAATCTCTTTCAGACACACAGAAAAGCCATGTGCAACAGGTTCAAAATTCAAAAATATTAACATTACAACACAACTGAAACACCACGCAGGCAAAAGCATCAAGAAGTTAAGCACTAAAGGAATTGTATGTGCAAAATTGCATAGTTTGTACTTTATCATGTGTTTTAAGACAATACTGCTGCCTGCATATTTAGTTACTGGCCTGAAGTACCTCAGGGCGTGAATGGTGGCATATATTCACCCCTGAAGCTGTTTGCTTCTTTTCTCTATCTAATAGTCAACTGCTTATGTACTTTACTAATCCTATTAACTGGTTATCGAAATTGAGCCATCTTCCAAAGAAATTGTGACAGCATCCTTACTCACATGGTATTGATAACTATACATATCATTTAGAAAAAATGGTGGCAGTGAATCTACCAAGGCTTCTCAGCCCCATTATCATAAATGGAATCATTGTGATCTCTTTCATGCATGGCCATGGGCAGCAAGTGGTAACATAATCCTGAATGAACAGAGCAGGCCAAGCAGCATCTCAGGAGCACAAAAGCTGACGTTTCGGGCCTAGACCCTTCATCAGAGAGGGGGATGGGGAGAGGGAACTGGAATAAATAGGGAGAGAGGGGGAGGCAGACCGAAGATGGAGAGAAAAGAAGATAGGTGGAGAGAGTATAGGTGGGGAGGTAGGGAGGGGATAGGTCAGTCCAGGGAAGACGGACAGGTCAAGGAGGTGGGATGAGGTTAGTAGGTAGATGGGGGTGCGGCTTGGGGTGGGAGGAAGGGATGGGTGAGAGGAAGAACCGGTTAGGGAGGCAGAGACAGGTTGGACTGGTTTTGGGATGCAGTGGGTGGGGGGGAAGAGCTGGGCTGGTTGTGTGGTGCAGTGGGGGGAGGGGACGAACTGGGCTGGTTTAGGGATGCAGTAGGGGAAGGGGAGATTTTGAAACTGGTGAAGTCCACATTGATACCATTAGGCTGCAGGGTTCCCAGGTGGAATATGAGTTGCTGTTCCTGCAACCTTCGGGTGGCATCATTGTGGCACTGCAGGAGGCCCATGACGGACATGTCATCTAGAGAATGGGAGGGGGAGTGGAAATGGTTTGCGACTGGGAGGTGCAGTTGTTTGTTGCGAACTGAGCGGAGGTGTTCTGCAAAGCGGTCTCCAAGCCTCCACTTGGTTTCCCCAATGTAGAGGAAGCCACATCGGGTACAGTGGATGCAGTATACCACATTGGCAGATGTGCAGGTGAACCTCTGCTTAATGTGGAATGTCATCTTGGGGCCTGGGATATGGGTGAGAGAGGAGGTGTGGGGGCAAGTGTAGCATTTCCTGCGGTTGCAGGGGAAGGTGCCGGGTGTGGTGGGGTTGGAGGGCAGTGTGGAACGAACAAGGGAGTCACGGAGAGAGTGGTCTCTCCGGAAAGCAGACAGGGGTGGGAATGGAAAAATGTCTTGGGTGGTGGGGTCGGATTGTCAATGGCGGAAGTGTCGGAGGATGATGCGTTGTATCCGGAGGTTGGTGGGGTGGTGTGTGAGAACGAGGGGGATCCTCTTTGGGCGGTTGTGGGGCTGGCGGGGTGTGAGGGATGTGTTGCGGGAAATGCGGGAGACGCGGTCAAGGGCGTTCTCGAAAACTGTGGGGGGAAAGTTGCGGTCCTTGAAGAACTTGGACATCTGGGATGTGCGGGAGTGGAATGTCTTATCGTGGGAGCAGATGCGGTGGAGGCGGAGGAATTGGGAATAGGGGATGGAATTTTTGCAGGAGGGTGGGTGGGAGGAGGTGTATTCTAGGTAGCTGTGGGAGTCGGTGGGCTTGAAATGGACATCAGTTACAAGCTGGTTGCCTGAGATGGAGACTGAGAGGTCCAGGAAGGTGAGGGATGTGCTGGAGATGGCCCAGGTGAACTGAAGGTTGGGGTGGAAGGTGTTGGTGAAGTGGATGAACTGTTCGAGCTCCTCTGGGGAGCAAGAGGCGGCGCCGATATAGTCATCAATGTACCGGAGGAAGAGGTGGGGTTTGGGGCCTGTGTAGGTGCGGAAGAGGGACTGTTCCACGTAACCTACAAAGAGGCAGGCATAGCTGGGGCCCATGCGGGTGCCCACAACACATTTCCCGCAACACATCCCTCACAAACAAACAAACTGATACTTGTTCATGAGGCCAGGGGTGAACATTAATTGCAGAATGATTCTTGTTCAAAGAACACTGTAGACCTTTTGGATCCACACTTGCATTATGCTCAAAAGAAAGCCAAATGTTTGTTGGCCAGCAACAGTCAGCATAGGGAGCCTAGTGCAAAAACAGTCTAACCAAGAGAAAGTTGAAAGAAACACGGAAAGAGAAACAAAAATTTTAATTAGATTTGAACTGTATTTTTTTATAAGAAGGATTGCGTCTGCCAAATCTACAGGAATGAGATTTGATTGTTCTCTGGTTGTCCTCCTATTATTAATTTCTTTAAAGTTTCAATGAAGAGAATCTCAGTTATAAGTTGTTAGGGATATTCCTCATTTTCTATTGGAAGTTGTTTGTATTAACCAGTGTCTTCAAATGCTGGCTGGCATGCCACCTGATATCCTGCAATATTGTGGAAGCTACTTAAGTGAATTGGCCATTTGTAGAGGTTTAGAATCAAGCAGCATGGATTCAGACCCAAAGGCCTAACTTGTATATGCTGGCCAGGTTTCCTAAGCTGAGCTAGCCCCATTTGCCTGCATTTGGCCAACACACAACCAAAACTTTCTTACCTGTGCATCTGTCCAAATTTTTTTTAATGTTGTAACTGTACCTGCCTGTACTACTTACTCTTGCAGTCCGTATAATGTATTTACCACATTGTGTGTGAAAAATATCCCCCTCAAGTCCTGTTTAAAATGTTCCCTCTCACTTTAGAGCTGTGTCCTCTAGTTTTGAATTTCCCTTCCCTGAGGAAAAGATGTTGGCTATTCACTTTATCCCTGTCCCTCACGATTTCATAAACCTCTATAAGGTCCCCCCTTAGCCTTCGACACTCCAGGTAAAAAGCCCCAGCCTTTCCATTCAAATCAAACTTTCCTGTTTTTGTAGCATCTTTGTAAGTCTTTTGTGCACCCTTTCCAGTTTAAAGCATCCATCCTATAGCTGGGTAGCCAGAATTGTACGCCACACTTCACATGTGGCCTTACCAAAGTCTCGTACAGTTGGAACATAATGTCCCAACTCCTGCATTCAGTGCTTTTACCAGTGAAGGCAAATGTGCCAACAACTTTCTTCGTCACCCTGTCTACTTGTGCTCTACCTTCCAGGAACTATCCATCTATATCCCGAGGTCACTCTGCTCAACAACATTCTCTAAGCCCCTGTCACGAACTATGTCAGTCCTACCCTTCTTTGTCTTTACATCTATTTTGTTTTCCTTTTGATTTTTTTTCCCCTTGATTGTCTGCTTATCTGACTATTGTTGTGACAGTCGGAGCTAGAATCAGGGGAAGTTGAGTTTAGATCATGCATGTTGGTTGTGTTGCTTTGTTGCTTTGCTCTGCTAAAGTTACTATGTTGCAAGTAGGTTGTTGTTTCTTTTTTGTTTGAGCTGTAGACTTGGTGCCTGGTATCAGTTATTTGATGTGCCTGGTTAGGAGCCATTGGGGCAGTTTTGGGGGTCATTGAATACTACAGTTTTACCATTTTGAAAATGCAGTGATGGAGAGGCTCAAATGATTTGGCTTTCTGTCTTCATGCTGTAAGAGCTTATTACAGAATGATAGATTTGAAGACCAAGTTGAATTTCAGAATTTGGTTTAAAGGTAAACATCAGAGAGAAAAAAACAAATTGGGTGGACATTGAAGTGCAAAAGAAGAACCACATATTTGAAGAAATCGCTACTTTATCGTTTATTTGATTTTTTTCTGAATAAAAATGGTTGAATTTGATGTCATTGCTGCAGCAGGAGAATACTTACCAAACAGCTAGCGGCAGTGATTGTGATAACAGCACTAGCAACATCACTGTTAACCACTCACGTCAAAAAAAATGACCAATGAAAGACTTTATGTTGTAAAATCAATTGAGTTCCAACATGGTGAACAAAATCTTCAGACCGTCTGGTAAAACCTGATCATCCTATTTGCTGTATCCCAGGTGTACAAATGGTGCCCGTGAAATATTCCATACCAAGAATTTCACAGTTTATTACTCATAAAACGCATTTATTGAAGTGTTCTCACTATATGAAACAAGCAAAGGACTGTGGTTTAAACTTAGTTTTATTTTAAAATTCTTGCAAGTGAAATAAATAATTCTTACAAACAAATTAACTGCCTTGGGAATGCAGCCAACATAATCAAAGACCCTTCCCAAACTGGTTGTAATCTCCTCTGTTGGGTAGAAGATAGAAGTTTGTAAACACATACCAAAAGATTCAAGAACATCTTCTTCTCCACCATTGTCAGACTGATGAGCGAACTTCTCTTATGCTAGAGTTGATCGTTCTCTGCACCTTCTCTGTGGCTGTAATTCTATATTTTGCTTTCTGTTCTATTACCCTGATGTGCTTTTGTAACGTATAACTTGTCTGGTTAGCATGCAAAGCAATACTTTTCATTGTATCACAGTACTTGTGACAATAATAAAATCAAAATCAAATCATAATTGTGTTTCTCCTTGTTGTTCTGGCTGAGTTCCTCTCAAACTCTCCTATTGTTAAGGCCCAGAAACTCCGCTCAATATGCTATTTGGGTTTCGACTGATCTTTGTTTGCTTTTGACCTGTGGTAACCTTGGCCTCTTTCCATTATATCAGACCTTCCTTGCTGAAGCTGTGATTAACTTGCAGTCAAAATTTTATGTTAGGCTTAGATGCTTAGGCCACTTGTCACATGATCACACGCTTATTTCCCAACCAACTACGGAACAAAAATGTTGCCTAATATAGAGAATGGATCAGTCAGGATTAATAAGGATGACAGGGCATCCTAGCAGAAAGATGTGCTATGTGAGGGTGTTCATTTGGTGTGCCGCCATCAATTGCATCATGCATCATGGGCACTGTTGGCATCAGGCTGTGGCTACAGATGCTTATCAATGACATCGGCAGGACCAACTTCCAGTTCTAGTGTGGTGGCAGGAGATAGCGTGAAAAAGAAAAGAACTGATGATCTGTAATGTTGCATTCAATACAAATACTTCCATTTATGCTTTTATATAGCATATGGAAAAGAAATTGTACTGAACCTCAGTGCCAGCATCAACAAAACATTTCTGAAACTGTAACCAGTCTCTTGGAAAATTATGATTGCATTATAATAGTTTCTAGGGAAGGCATTACCGGGTTATGGCTGGCTTGACTTGATTAGATTGCCTGAATATTCTGATGCAGGAGAAAATGATTAAGAATTTAAAACAAATTGTGCAGTTTAAAGGTCACTTTTCTTAAGTCAGTAAGGAACACAATTTGCAGTGAGTTGCACTTTTTAAAGAACATTTTCTGTGTAAACTTACCAGTAGTGGAGTTTGCTGATAAAACTGAAAACTTTGTTTCAATGGTCCAAATAGTTGGTTCACAATGATTAAGAGAAACAAGCATAAGGAACACAACCAATTCAAATTGGCTTTATAACTTTTGAATGTATTTAATGCAACAGAGGATATTTGAATATCTGCATCACACCACAGTTGAGAATTGAAATCCTTAAAAATATTTGTAATTGGTGTAGCTATAACATGTAATAACATGTCAGAGTATCCTTTTGTTGGAGATCTTGAATTTTTCTAAGAACTTAGAACATTGAACAGCCCAAAAACAAACCCTTTAAGTCCACTGTGATATCATTCTAATCTAATCCCATTTGCGTACATATGGTCTGCGTCCCTGTGTTTTCTGCCTGTTCATGTGTCTGTCTAAGTTCTTTTTAAATATAGCTACTGTATCTGTCTCTATCACCTCCCCTGGCAATCCATTCCAGGTGCCATTGTCTGTAAAAAGAAAACTTGCCTGGCACATCTCCTTTCAACATTCCCCGCTCACTTTAAACCCATGCCCCCTAGTATTTAACTATTCTGTCCTGGGAAAAACACTCTAACTATCCACCTGACTCATGCCTCTTATAATTGTATTTACTTCTGTCAGGTTGCCCCTTAGCCTCCGACAGTCTCACAAAAATAATTCAATTTTGTCCAACCTCTCCTAAAAGTGATGAGGTTAGTAGGTAGGAAATGGAGGTGCGGCTTGAGGTGGGAAGAGGGGATAGGTGAGAGAAAGAACAGGCTAGGCAGGCAGGGATGAGCTGTGCTGGTTTTGGGATGCAATGGGGGGAGGGGAGATTTTGAAGCTGGTGAAATCCACATTGATACAATTGGGCTGCAGGGTTCCCAAGCGGAATATGAGTTGCTGCTCCTGCAATCTATGGGTGGCATCATTATGGCACTGCAGAAGGCCCAGGATGGACATGTCGTCTAAGGAATGGGAGGGGGAGTTGAAATGGTTCGCGACTGGGAGGTGCAGTTGTTTATTGTGAACTGAGCATAGATGTTCTGCAAAGCGGCCCCCAATGTAGAGGAAGGCACACCGGGTATAGCAGATGCATTATACCACATTGGTGGATGTGCAGATGAACATCTGCTTGATGTGGAAAGTCATCTTGGGGCCTGGGACGGAGGTGAGGGAGGAGGTGTGGGGGCAGGTGTAGCACTTCCTGAGGTTGCGGGGGAAGTGCTACGTGTGGTGGGGTTGGAGGGGAGTGTGGAGCAGACAAGGGAGTCGCGGAGAGAGTGGTCTTTCCGGCAGACAGACAAGGGTGGGGTTGGAAAAATGTCTTTAGTGGTGGGGTCAGATTGTAGATGGCGGAAGTGTCGGAGGATGATGTGTTATACAGTGGATGCAGTATACCACATTGGTGGATGAGCAGGTGAACATCTGCTTGATGTGGAAACTCACCTTGGGGCCTGGGATGGGTGTACGGGGGAGGGGGGGGACAGGTGTAGCACTTCCTGTAGTTGCAGTGGAAGGTACTGGATGTGGTGGGGTTGGAGGGGAGTGTGGAGCAGACAAGGGAGTCACGGAGAGGGTGGTCTCTCTGGAAAGCAGACAAGGGTGGGGGTGAAACAATGTCTTTAGTGATGGGGTTGGATTGTAGATGGCAGAAGTGTCGGAGGATGCTGCGTTGTATCCGGAGGTTGGTGGGTTGGTATGTGAGGACGAGGGGGTTCTCTTTTGGCGGTTATTGCGGGGATGGGTTGTGAGGGATGGGGTGTGGGAAATGCGGGTGACACGGTCAAAGGTGTTCTCGACCACTGCCAGTGGGGGCGGGGGGAAGTTGCAGCCCTTGATGAACAAGGACATCTGGGATGGTTGGGAGTGGAATGCTATCCTGGGAGCAGATGCAGCAGAGGCGAAGGAACTAGGAATAGGGGATGGAATTTTTGCAGGAAAGTGGGTGGGAGGAGGTATATTCCAGGTACCTCTACATTGGGGAAACCAAACGGAGGCTTGGAGACCGCTTTGCAGAACACCTACGCTCAGTTTGCAATAAACAACTGCACCTCCCAGTCACGAACCATTTCAACCCCCCTCCCTATTCCTTAGACCACATGCCCACCCTGTGCCTCCTGCAGTGGCATAATCATAGGCTGCAGGGACAGCAACTCATATTCCACTCGGGAACCCTGCAGCCCAATGCTATCAATGTGGATTTCACCAGCTTCAAAATCTCCCCTCCCCCCACTGCATCCCAAAACCAGCCCAGCTCATCCCCGCCTCCCTAACCTGTTCTTCCTCTCACCTATCCCCTCCTCCTACCTCAAGCCGCACCTCCATTTCCTACCTACCAACCTCATCCCGCCCCCTTGACCTGTCCGTCCTCCCCGGACTGACCTACCCCCTCCTTACCTCTCCAACCATACTCTCCTCCCCTCCTATCTTCTCCTCTATCCATCTTCGGTCCGCCTTTCCCTATTTATTTCGGAATCCTCTTCACATCCCACTTTTCTGATGAAGGGTCTAGGCCCAAAACGTAAGTTTGTGTGCTCCTAAGATGCTGCTTGGCCTGTTGTGTTCATCCAGCTCCACACTTTGTTATCTCACATCCTGGTAAACACCTTTTGTACTCTCTGCAAATCTTCCACATTTTGCCTACAGTGTCATGACCAGAACTGCATGCAACATTCCAAATGTGGCCTTACTAAAGTTTGATCCAGCTGCAATATGATTTGCCAACTTTTATACATAGCACCCTGACAGATGAATGCAAGAATGCCAAATGCCTTCTTTACCACTATATCCGCTTACGTTGCCATTTTCAAGGAGCTATGAACTTGCACGCCAAGATCTCTCAAATGGTCTGAAGGGTCCTGCTATTTACTGTATACTTTCTTCTTGCATTTAACCTCCCAAAATGCATTTCTTCTCATTTGTCCAGATTAAACTTTGTCTGCCAATTCTCTGGCCAACTTTCTAAATGATCTATAAACTGCTATATGCTTTGACAACTTTCCTCACTATCCAAAAAAACCATCAAATGTGAGTAAACCCTGGCACCAAGAACCTTCTCCAGTAATTCCTTACCTCATGACAAAAAGCTAACTGGTCTATCATTTCTTGGATTATCATTGTTGCACTTTTTAAACAAGGAAATACATTGGTTATTCTCCAGTCTTCCAGGACCTTGCCTGTGGCCAAAGATGATACAAAGATCTCTGTCAAGTCCCCAAAAATCTTCTCCCAGGTGCTCCTCAGTATCCTGGGATAAATCCCCTCACGCCCTGCGGACTTGTATGTCTTGATCAGTGAGGTAGGAGAGGCAGACAGGTGGAAGAGAAGATGGACAGGTCACTGAGACAGGGATGAGGAGGTTTGCTGGTCTTGGGATGAGGTCTGGGACGGGGTGATTTTGAAGATAGTAAAGTCCACATTGTGAGCATTGGGTTGTAGGCTTCCAAGGCGGAATATGAGGTGTTGTTCTTCCAGTTTCTGGGTGGCATCGTTGTGACACTGGAGGAGGCCCAGGATGGACATGTCATCCAGGGAGAGTGAGGAGGAGTTGAAGTGGTTTGCAACAGGGAGGTGTTGTTGTTTGTCGTGAACCAAGCGTAGGTGCTGTACAGACAACATCTCCCAGTCACAAACCATTTCATCTCGTATGCTACCCTACCTGGTTGGCCTATCTACCAACTGTTTCAAGAAATTCACCTGGATATAACTAACAAATTCTGCCCTATTTTAGTCTCGGCCACTAAGAGAATCCCATTGAATATTGGGGAAATTAAAGTCATTCACAACAACAGCCATATTGTTTTTACGTCTTTCCACAATTTGCCTACATATCTGAAAACTGAAAGAACTACGCATGCTGTAAATCCAGAACAAAAACAGAAGTTGCTCAGAAAGTCTGAGTTCTGATGAAGGGTCGCCAGACCCAAAGCGCTAACTCTGATTTTTTTTCTTCACAGGTGCTGCCAGACCTGCTAAGCTTTTTCATCAACTTCTGTTATTGCCTGCATATCTGTTCCTCCAGTTCCTGCTGACAATTAGGACGCCTATTATTTCACCCCATCATAGTGATTGCATCTTTCTAATTCCTGAACTCTACCCAATTAGCCTAATTGGATGACCCCTCCAAGATATCCTCAATTAGTATAATTCTGACATTCTTCTTAATCAGTAATGCAACTCCCCAATCCATGTTATATATCCTCTCTGTCATGCCCTAAACATGAAATGTTGAGCTGCCAGTCCTGTCCTTCTCTCTACCAAGTTTCTGGCTACTACGTCACATTTCCATGTTTTAATACAGGCTCTCAACTCATCTGCCTTACCTGTTATACTCCTTGCATTGAAATAAATGCACTCAGATTGCCAGTCCCACTGTGGTCATTAATCTGCCCTGCCTGTTTTTCCTACTAGGCTTACTATATATCGATTTTCTTCTCAATCGCTCCATATGCTGACCTGCTGCTCCAGATCCACCCCATTGTGTAAATGTTCCTGAGTGGCACTAGCAACCCACATTGGCACCCCTCTAATTTAGGTGTAACTCATCCTTCTTGTACAGTCCCAGGGCAGGAGGGTCCTGATCCAGATATCAGAAGCCCTTCCTCCTAAACCAGCTCCTTAGTCATGCATTCAACTCTATTATCTTCCGACTTATGGTCTCACCAGCATGTGGCATTTGTTCAGATCTGGAAGTTACAATCCTAAAAGATTCTGCTTTGAATCTTTCTACGTAACTCCCCAAATTACCTTTGCAGGACCTGGTCTCTCCTCCTGCCTACTGTCGTTAATACCAGTATGGAACTAAAATCACTAGCTATTTTTAGCTATTCATCTACCTTTTTAGGATGTACTGTGCCCACTCAGAGACATCCTTGACCCTGGCACCAAAGAGGCAACACACCATCCTGGAGTCTCACTCATGGCCACAGCAATGCCTGTGCCCCGACTATAGAATCCCTTACCATCACCACTTGCCTACACTTCGACCTTCTCTGCTGTACAACAGTGCCAGTTGTGGTGCCACTCATCTGACTGTAGTTGTTGCTTTCCTCTGAAAGGCCAACTACCCAACAGTATCCAAAACGGCATCCAATACTTGTCTGAGACAGGACGAATCACAGGGGACTCCTGCGCCACCTGCTGCCCCTCTGATGGTCATCCATTTACCTGGCTCAACTACTGATGTGGCAACATCCCTGAAACATCTATTTAGAAAACTTTCTGCATCCTGTATACTCCTTACTGAGTTCAACTGCCACTCCAACTAATTCATGTGGTCGAGAGAAGCTGCAAGTGGACATGCTTCCTGAAGTCAGAGCTTTCAGGGATATTTAATTTCCCCCTGTACTCCCTCATCTCACAAGAGGAGCTTACCACTCCAGTAGCTGTTAGTACTACACCTCTAGTATATATTGGATATCATAACAAGAATAAGATAAGAAAACCTGATATCACAACAACCATTCAATACGATAAAGGAATAAATTTTTAACTGGGTCATTCATATAAATACTATGGCTATTAAAACTGTTCAAAGACTGGGAATTCTGCAACAAAGTCATCTACTGTCTCCCTGTGTCTGTGCTCTATCGACAATTAACAAGTCAGTTGTGTAATGGAATACAATCCACATGCTTGGATGGTTGCAGCTCTAAAAACACCAAAGAAACTTGGTACCATCCAAGATCAGGCAACCCACTTGATTGGTATTACATTCACTCCCTTCACCACTGCACGCAGTAGCAGCAGTGTTTACTATCTACAAGATGCACTAATGACAACTAAGTCCCATTTAATAGAAACTTCTGAACCCATGTCCTCTAACATAAAGAGCAGCAGATACTTGGCATCACTACTGTTAATCCATTCTCAAGCCAATTGTTGAAAAAATGAAACTAAACATTAATACTTTCTTCAATAATCATTTTAATCAGACAATGCAGTATTGCAAATCTATTCCCTACCTAGCAACAACACAATGTCCTTGCAGACTTTCTTTATCAATGTTCTTGTATATTTTTAAATCACCTGGTTTAGATATATTATGACACACACTTAAATGTGGGACAAGAGCCCAAGCCTTCTATAGATGTTATCACTGCACCATGAAAGTCTCAAGTGTTCAATTTACTTTATTAACCAATGTCCTTCACTTAGGTATCTTAATGGTGTGATTAAAATAGCATTAATAAATAAAACCTGCAAGTTCTCCTACATGTTACACACCATCCTGATTTGAAACAATATTTCAGACCTTCACTGGCACTGTGTGAAAATCCTCAAAAACAATATTTCAGATTTGAAACAATATTTCAGACCTTCACTGGCACTGTGTGAAAATCCTCAAAAACACTGCGGGTGTTCCTATACTATAAGGACTTTACCATTTCAATACGATGGCTCACCACCACCTTCTCAAGGGAAAATGGGCATGGGCAACAAATTTTGGGATAACCAACAATGCCAACATCCCTGAAACAATGGAAAACAATTTTTCAAATTAATTGCAAACTACTAACAACAGAAAGAAATATGGGTGAAATTGTAAAACTATAGTGCAGTGTGGGCAATGATTTACCTTTTTGTCAGGCATCTATATTTGGTAATTAAGGAGATGCTATTTGTGCTGTGGAATTCACATACCATCAAGCGTGTTAAGAGCTGTTAACATTTCAGTCATATGGAGAATTTGCTGAAGTGCTCCAAGTACTGATTCCATGATTGTAAAAAATTGTTTTTTTACCAAATAAATTCATATTGATAATAAACTAGAATTACATTACAATTTGTGATAAGTGTAAATATATAAATGAATGTATTCCCTGGAATCACAGAATGACTATGAACATATTTGGCCATTGTGTCTGCACCAGCTCTCCAGATGAGCATTTTGTGGTCGCTTCAAGCTAACGATATTTGTTACATTGCCATTGTTAGTAGCTTGAGCTGGTTTCCAGAACATAACACCAATGAGCAAAGTTCTCTAACAGTGAGTCACTATTAACGTAATGATAAATGTTGTTGCTTTATACTGGTAGATACTGATTTGAAGTCATCCACTGCTCAAGAAATGTGCATTTTTAAGCACATGTTGTTAAAATAAACTAAATTAAAATATATGAGCACAATATTGTCCACATAAAAATGCTCCCTTATATTGTTGAATGTTAGGTTTCATCAGATTAAGCTTCCGTGAGCTGCCTTGATGTGCATGATTGCAATAAAGGTATTACATTAGGTACAAGCAGTTGTTGTTGATAACCATTTTCAAGGTAGTTCAGAAATATAGTAATTATTAAATAACAGTACACAAATCTTTGAAGGTGACAGGGCAAGTGGAGAAGGCTGCTCCCAAATTCACATAGATCCTTGATTTTATTTTTTTGTTAGTCGTTCATGAGTTTTGCTGGCTGGGCCAGTATTTCTTGCTCATTTCCAGTTGCTCTTGAGAAGGTGGCGGTGAGCTGTCTTCTTGAAACACTGCAGTTCATGTGCAGTAGATAGATCTGCAATGCTTTTTAAGGGAGGGAATTCCAGGAATTTGACCCAGCAACGCTGAAGAAATGCCAATATCATTCTAAGTCTGGATGGTGAGTTAGTTGGAGGGGAACTTACAGGGGCAGCTATTCCTATGTTTTGGCTGTTCTTGTCCTTGCTAGATGAAGTGATTGTGGATTTGCAATGTGCTGCCCAGATAGTGCATATTGCTGCTACTGAGTGTCAGTGATGGAAGGAGTGAATATCTATGGATATGACGTCAATTAATGGGCTGCTTTGAACTGGATGGTGTCAAGTTTCTTGCTTATTGTTGGAGCTGCACTCATACAGACAATGATGCACCCTTCATGGCACTTCATATATGATGGTAGTGGCACTGAACTACTAACTCAGTTACACAGGCTAAGATTCTAGGGTATTGGTTCAAAACACACAGCACTAATTTAATTCAATTAGTGAATGTGGGCTTTAAAGATAGTCTCAGTGTTAATGATCATAAAACTGCCATTGATTGTTGCTTGAACAGAACTGTTTCATAAACGGCCTTTACAGAAAGGAATCTGCCATCTTTCTGTACTTTGCCCTGTATGTGACTCCAGACCCACACTAAAGTATTTGATTCTCTCTGTCTGTGAAATGGCCGACCAAGTCATTAAAATCATTTCAAACACATTTAGGGATGAGCAACTTAATGGCCTTAGGGAGGGAATTGGCTATGGTGGCCTTGCCAGGAACACCCATATCCCATGACTTTTTTTGTTTAAAAGATAACCATTGTTGAGCTAGGAGGTGAGCTATTCACAGTAGGATTCCATGTTTCTGCTCCGCTCTTGTAGCCACAGTATTTATATGGTTATCCCAGTTCAGTTTCTTGTTAATGATAACCACCAGGATGTTGATAATGGAGGATTCAGCAATGGTGATGACATTGAATGTCAATGGATCGTAGATAGATTCTCTCCTGCTGAATGTAATCTTTGCCTGTTATGTAAGGTGTGAACACTACTTGCTGTTTGTCAGCCCATACCTGGATATTATCCAGGTCTTGCTGAGTTTGAACATGGACTGATTCAGTATTTGAGGAATCCAAAATAGCGCTGAACATTATTCAATCATCAGCAACCATTCCGACTTCTGACCTTACCTTAGAAGAAACGATCAGTAATGAAGCAGCTAAAGATGGTTGGGCGCAGGATATTATCCTGACAAGCTCCTGCAATGATGTCCTGTGGCTGAAACATTGAACTTCAGCAATCACAAACCTTTGTACCAGGGTATGACTCCAAACAATGGAGAGCTTTTTCCTTTATTCCCATTGACCATATTTTGTTAGGGCTCCATGAGGACACTTTTCATCAAATCCAACATTGCATCTCAATGCCAGTCACTCTGAAAATTTGGAGTTGAAGAAAAGAATAGAGCAAAACACACACAAGTTATGATAAACCATAAGCAATAGATATAGGTGCAGACTGTTTGGCTCCTTGTGCCTGCTCCACCATTTAATAGGATCATGGTAATCTGACATTCCTCTTGTCCACTTACCTCCATTTTCCCCATATCCATTGAGTCCTCTATTGATCAAGAATCTCAGCCTTAAATATGCACAAGAACTCTGCCCCACAACCCTCTGTGGCAAGGCATTCCAAAGATTCACAAATAAGTTCCTCCTCTCAGTCTTAATTTGGCGTCCCTTTATTCTAATACTCTTCCATGAGGGGAACCACTATCTCAGATTTTAACAAGTCGAGTCCCTTAAGTATATGTTTCAGGCCTTTAGAAATCACAGGTTAGATTCTAGGTAGAGAACTAATTCAATTCTAGACAGTACACCTTTGAAAGAATACCTTATATCCTAGAGAAATTCAGAAGTGATTTACTGTTACGGCACATGGAATGCTGCACTTCAGTTACATGGAGCATCTAGTGAATCAGTCAGTTGGAACTGCCGATGCTGGAGAATCTGAGATAACACAGTGTGAAGTTGGATGACCACTTTTCTGAAGAAAGGTCTCGACCAAAAACATCAAGCTTTCCTGCTCCTCTGATGCTGCTTGTCCTGCTGTGTTCATCCAGCTTCACACCATGTTATCCTAGTGAATCAGAGTCCCTGCTCCACAGAAGAACAAGTTAATGAGGCTTAATTAATTAATCCTGAAAGAAATAAGAAGAAACTTGTTTCCTATAACTGTAAACTGTAGTTGAGGTCAATAGCAAGAGGGAACAGATTTACAATGGTAAACCAAATATAATGGAACAGTACAAGTTGGCTATTCAACCTATCAATTCTACACCACAACCAATGAAACCGTGCTTGATCCGATAATCTTCAACTCAATTTTCCTGCCTTTTCTCCTACAACCCTCAATATCCAGACAGATTTTTAAATCAGTAAATCTCAGCCTTGAAGACAACTAACAACATGCCACTCTGGCCATTGTGGTAAAAAAAATTCACGGATTCATTACCCTCAGACAAAAACTTCCTCATGCCTAATCTTTGTCCACTTGATTTCTCTCTGTGACATCCTCACCACTTACCTTCCAATTCATTTTTGTGTAATTCAAAAACTTGTCTGCAGTACATTTATGTTCCTATGGAATCCCAACAGTGTGGAAATAGGTCATTCAGCCCAACAAGTCCACAGAACCCTCTGAAGAGCATGAGACCCAGACCCACTCCCCTAATTTCCCATGTCTAGCCAACCTCACCTAAACATCCCCGGGTGCTGTGGATAATTTAGCAGGGCCAATCCACCTAACTTGCACATCTTTGGTTTGTGTGAGGAAACTGGAGCACCTGCAGGAAACCCATGCAGACATGGGAAGAATGTGCAAACTCCACACAGGCAGTTGTCTGAGGTTAGAATTGAACCTGGGTCCCTGGTGCTGTGACGCAGCAGTGCTAACCACTGAGCCACCGTGCCATCCTCCTGCAAGGCATTGATAAATGTTTTAAATAACAGTGGCCCCATCAATGAAAACCCTGTAGAATTTGACTACTTACAGGAAGCATTCTAAAAATACCCTTCTGATCCTATATCTCTGTCTTCTATTACATCATCAATCTTCTACCCATGCTAAAACAGTACATTCAACACTATAGGCCTTCATCTTATTTTGTAGCCTTATGTGTTGGACCTTATGAAACATCTAGAAACCCAAAGGTATTCTGGCTGCTGTTTCTCCTTCAAACATTCTACTTGCTACCTCCTGAAAGAATTCTAATGAATTTGTCAGGCATGATTGCCCCGTTGTGAAGCCTTGCTGCCTCTGCTGGATTGTATAACTATTTCTAAATGTTCAGCTATTACATCCTCCATAATGGACTCCAACATTTTGACAGTAACAGACATTAAGCTAACTGGGCTGTAGTTAGTTGTTTTTTTTATCTTCAAAAAAGCAGAAAATACTAGGAAATAAAAAACTCAACAATTCTGAGAGCATTGTTGGAGAGAGCTTTGAGGTCTTCAAAACTGAAGACATGGCAAATGTTATTGGTTTTAGGTCAAAACATGTTGGGTACGTAACAATGAAGGAACAGCTTTTTAACTCTAGTTCGATGGGCAACCTAATTATCTATTATTAACTTATCCATAAACACTGTCAAAGTTGACTTTATTGCAGAGTGAAATATAATGCTACCGACTAACTGTCAATCAACTGTGGACAAGAGTGAGTTTGGATTCAGAGAACATTAAGGCGGGAAGGGAGCACAAAGTAGGGACCCTGTTAGGATCTAGCCTTTACTTGATTAAATCCAGGTCTGTTAGGCTCAAAACGGCCTTCCCACCCAATTGCTGACTAAGGCTCTCAAATGAACATTCATTGTGCTTGAGGCTATCATCCTATCTTCACTGATGTTTAATAGGGGGATTTGCTTGTGAACCAACCAGGTTAAGGACATCTTTGTTCGAAGGTTGTTCTCTGATCAAGGGATTTGCCATCAGGAAGCAGTATCGTTGCCAAATAACATTTCTGCCAACCTATCACCAGCACCATCATGC
The DNA here is from genome assembly GCF_030684315.1 of Stegostoma tigrinum. Lineage (NCBI taxonomy): Eukaryota > Metazoa > Chordata > Chondrichthyes > Orectolobiformes > Stegostomatidae > Stegostoma > Stegostoma tigrinum. The sequence goes on from NC_081356.1 coordinate 19,501,764, forward strand.
TTTACCCTCTTCACCCTTCTCTCCATATGATCTCTCCAAACTTTGATCCTGATCTTATGCTTAGTCACCATTTGGTTTCAAAATGTCTTGGTCTCTGATAGGTAAATTATTGGCAACTGCCATTGTCCCAGTGATTCTGTATTCAATGGAGAACTTTTGGCTTCTGATTGCCCAGGAGTTCACTGGGTGGGTGTTTGGGGTGGATTTCTACCTCTGTGGTCCTAATTCCAAGGATGGCCCAAAGTGTCCACTTCAGTTTCTGGCATTTCACATGCTGGGCTTTGAGTAAGAAAGAGAGATTTGGAGCTCTTGCTGACTGTCCAGATGGCAGCTCCAATTTCCCAGATTAAACTTGGCCCACACACTTTAAAATTGTGCCAAAGGAGTTAATTTCCAAATTGAAGGGCTTGGAACTTTTTAGAAGCAGCGTAAACTTTTTTTTTTAAAATTTATGTTATTAGAGACACTTATACAATCAAACAAGGAATATTGCTGAATCTCACTGGACTGTTTTATTTTAAATAAATTAGATTTCCTATCTTAATAAGCTTTACCCATTGAACCGGATTCAATGAAATAATATTAATAGTACTTCAATCTAATTTTATGAAATGTCACCCAGTTACCATGCTATAATTTGCACTGATGACAAACTTTTTGAAATATTGTTTGGTATATTGGGACCAACAATGTAATCTTTTAAATTCAACCACCTCCAACATTGCAAGTGTGGAATTTAATTACTAAAATTGTTGGTGAATTAAATGATCGTAAAACTTCAAACTTCATGTTCTCATTTCCAAGGGTGCACTTCTGTTGGTTCAATACCAAATAGATTTGAATTTAAAAACCAGGCAGATATTCCAGAAAATGCTGGAGGAACTCAGCAGGTCTGACAGCATTTGTGGAGATCAAAACTGAAAGTTCCCACCTCACACTATATTCACGTTTTCCTTTATTTCAGATGTCCAGCTTCCACAATATGTTTCTTTTATCCTACTTCAATGTCACTTCTCTTCCTGGCATGTCCACCTTTAAGAAATTCTGCTCATCTTTCCAACGAGATTTCTGTTTTAATCTGTCAGCTTGCTCATTTTCATTTTTTTCTATTTCACTGAATAATGTTCGGTAAGGTGCTTACTAAAAGTTTGTTTTATAGTCACAGCTCATTTTTCAGTGGCTGCCTCTGGCTCAGACTTGCCCTATGGATTCCAATTGACATTTAATCTCTCATGTTTCAAATCCGCCCATATATTCTCAAGACAAACAATTCGCCTCAAATTAAGGTCGTAGACTTAACCATCTTCAGAAGCTTCATGAATGACCTTCCTTCCGTAATTAGATCAGTGATGAGGTTGTTTGCTGATGATTTCACAATGTGCAGCATCATTCCTAATTCCTCAGATACTGAAGCAATCTCAAATAATGAAAAATAAAGCCATCACCCCTTGATATCCAAAGGCATCACAATTGCCGAACTGTGTCCTGCCCCAGCTCCCTAAGAGTTACCATTGACCATAAACTGAACAGGACTAGCCATTAATATATTGCAGCTGTGAGAACAGGTCAGAGTTAGGAATCCTGCAGTGCATAACTCATCTCTTGGCTGTCCAGAGCCTGCCCACAATCTACAAAGCACAAGGCAGATGTGTGGTAGAATAGACCTCACTTGTCTGGATGAACACAACTTCAACAGCACTCAAGAAACTTGACACCAGCCGAGACAAAGCTGTCTGCTTGATTGGCACCACCTTCCCACAAATTCAATCCCTTAGCCATTGATGCTCAGCAGCAAAATACATGTACCATCCGAAAGACGCACTGCAGAAATTCAACAAGGCTCGCTCGACAACCACATCCATCTACAAGGACAAAGGCCAAAGATACCTGAAAATTCCCGTCCAAGTCACCTACCCTTATGACATGGAAGTATTTCACTGTTACTTCAGTGTCGCCAGGTCAGATCCTGGAATTTCCATCATTATGGTGTTGTTAGTCTACCGACACAAAACAGATTGCAATGGTTAAGGAGGCAGTTCACCACCATCTTCTCAATGCTGCCTCAACTGGTGACATCCATAGGCCATGAGTGAATAAAAAGAAGATAGATTTTATTACCACATCCTGAGATTCATGCTTGGTACCATGGGCCATCACATACACACATCCAACATCTTCCTCCATCAGCAGTGTCTTATGTATCTCAGAAACTGCCCAGCTCCAATTCATTCTTCAATGCTTTTAATACTGTAAGAAGAAAAGTCTTATCTTCCTTTCAGGTATTAATGAACATAAGCTCAAATGACTCAGAGGTGGCTGCATGTTTCTGAAGCTGAGTCATATCAGACTCTGTTTCCCTTTCTACAGATATTGTTAGACATGAGTCCTATTGTTTTTGGTTTTTATTTCAGAACTCCGGCAAGTACAGGACTTTGCTTTTTTTGATATTATAATGGTTCAAGGGGTGATGTCAATAAGCAGTTGGTGAGATTGCAAGCACTGATTTTGAACTCTGAGGTAGAGCAGGCTGTTTTATTTCAACTTTAAAGAGCAGGAGACTGAAATAACTTGACAGTTCCACAGACCCAATTCAGCTTTTATGCACATTCATGTCTAGTCATAAAACAAAATGTAAATCTTAGTGTTCCAATAAATGTCTGCTTGAACTCAGCTCTGAAATGTCTCTCCTAAGTTCATATTTTTCCTCTGTGTAAATCACATGTGATTAAAGTACACCACTCCTGCAGAAATAGTAATGGTCAGAAATGGAGTGAGGGTGGTTTCTGGATTTTGGGCCCTGGTACTGTCTTGAAAAGTCATACGGTCTCCACAATTCTCTGAAAAACTGCACCTCCATCTCTGATTGAGATCATTGATGCAACATTGATTCTCACCACCCATCTGTAATCTTCCACCCCACCCTCACAGAAGCTGTTGAAATCCTGGCAAATAAAAATCTTAGAAATCACATGATTGGAAAGTAGCCTTGTAAAAAAAGACGTTGAGGACCGAGGCAAAACTGAGTTCTTGATGGAACATACATTCATAATTATTAGTGGACAACCTAGCCCTGAAATATTACTTTCATTTTACTTAAATGCCAAATCTCTGCATTATGGTACATGTAATTCCATAGATTTAGAAAGCATTTCATAAAGTTTATGATGTTTCAGGTCTACTTTAATCCACATATATGACTTAAATTTTATTGCACACTCTGTAAAGTGATTAAAAAATGAACAATAATCAGTTCATTTGACTTCCGGTCCAATAACTTTTAAGTGCTGGTCTGATTAGCCTATTTGCAGACATTACTTTTGATGGACAGTGGAGGTTACAAATTGACAACGCTAAATCTATTGGATAATTTCAAGGACTCGGGATTCTTCACTTTTACCTTCTTAATCCCTATGCAGGCTCGCTTCTTTCACTCCTTTATTCATTCACAGGAAAGTGGGTATCACTGGTCAGGCAGCATTTATTACCCATCCCTAATTGCCCAGAGGGTAGTTAAGAGTCAACCATATTGCTGTGGGTCTGGAGTCACATATAAACCAGACCAGGTAAAGATGGCAGATTTCCTTCCTTAAAGGATATTAGTGAAACAGATGGTTTATCTGACAATTGGCAATGGATTCATGGTCATCATTAGACTGTTAAGTCCAGACATTTATTGAATTCAAATTCCACCATCTACCATAGTGGGAATTGAACCTGGGCCCACCAGAACATTACCTTGGTCTCTGGGTTAACAGCCCAGCGATAATACCACTAAGACTATTGCCTCCCTGCAATTACATCTTCCTGTCTATCAACATGGACCAACTCAGAAGATCCAAGCCTCAGGATGTGACTGCCTTCCAAACTAAAATATCCAAGTATCCGCACTGACATGCTCCAATATCGGAAGATTTGCATCAAGCTCATGAAACCTGAGCTGGAGTTCCTGAAGTCAATGTGACTGATTGCCAACACGACGCCACTGATCATACTGGCGTCGATTAGCTGCAACATTATAAAGATGCAACATGTTCACCAGCATTGCCATCTGTGTTGTATTTTAATTAACAATAATTTAATTTGTAATTTAAATTTTAACTCATGCCTCCATGCCAGCTTATTATACATGTATGCATTTATTTCAATTAATGTTATACTTATCACAATTAAAAAATACCGACTGGATAAAAGAATAAGACAAAATGCTCAGCAATCACTTGCTTTCCTTCTGTCTTATTAGTTCATAATTTGTTTTCCTTTAGAATGCTTTGTACCTAGGGATACACTTCTCTATCTCTGCAGATTCCCACCACTATCTCTGGCGTTGGGACAGACTGAATGCCAGCGATTTGATTGGACTGGGTGGGTAGTTGCATTGGTGTTGTGATTGCAAATTTATTCTTGTGTTACCTGAAGGTCACATAATAAAGGTGCATGAATTCCAATTACTTTGAAAATCTCTAACAGTTTTATTTACAGCGAAACTAATGTATAAAGTGCAAAGTAATATCTAGTTACAAACTGTGCCTAGAGTGCTAAAGAACAAAGAGACTGTGCTCATGTGACAACATCCTGGTACCTGATCTATTTGCTTATTACGTTTCTTAAAGGGTTTTCATTCCAAATTTGGCAATAAAAATGTCAGTCAGTCAGTTTTTTTTTATATTTATTCATTGAATGTGGGCATTATTAGCTGGGCCAGCACTTATTGTCCATCTGTAGTTGCTCTTGGGCTTTTGAGTCATCTTGGTAGTCAGCCTGAGATGGCAGTTGGATCGCGTGGTTATTGGCTGGGCAACAGACTCAGAAGGGTGGTCTTGTGGGCATTTGGGTCTATGTGTTAGTTGGATCGGAGGGATTGGGTTTATTGTGAAGCGACTGGGAGATGGATCAGGTTGGGTTGGATGAATTCAGATCAGTGGAGAGAGTAGCTGAGGGGAGTGTAGCAATTGTGAGGGGGATGTTTGTAGTGCTCGGTTTAGATATAATATTTAAACTCTGTGGTAAACCATAAGGCGTGTGTGCATGTGTCCTGTGCATGCATTAACATTGGCATGGTATACTGTACAATTACAGCTCATATAACTAATGATAAAGTTTTACCTAGGTAACTAGCAACATTTTCATCATGGTGTGTGCCCAGGAAGGCATGATATCTAATCAAATCAAATTTATAACTTTACTTATCTAGATTTCAGATCTCATTGAAGGGTTAGTTTTGAGTTTGGATGACAGTATAAATGGACAATACCAGAACATTTATCTGTTGTACATAGCTTCCAACTTGCATGGGAATCTACAGAGCTTTCTAATGTGTAGCTGATCCAACACGATTGTACAAAATAAAAATGACTTTTTAGACAAATTATGATTTCAAACTAAGAAAAATTTCAATAATAAATAAAGTCATCTTCTGAAATCTGCCATCTAAGTGATACAGTCACAACATTTGAACGGCATGAGAGAGCTTGGATTTTACGTTCAAGGAAATACCAAAATACGTCTAAATCAGGATAAAATGTGAGATAGAGAGGAATGTGGCGATATTCATTCAAGCTTCATTAAAGATGTGGTTGAGGCAACTTAAAAAAAAGGAATGGCACGGATACATATATAATTTTTAAAGTTATGCATTCACTTGCCTGCAGAAATTTATGCAACATCTTCCTTAGAATTTATAAAATGTATAGAAGTGTCTCTTGTCAGTAATTGAAGTTTGTTGCCGATATGTCATCAACTCCCAGCAGACAAAAGCACTGTCAATGACAATGTCAGTTAATGAGCCATTCCTATGACAGAAAGCACAATTAAATTCATAGTGTTGACTTCATTTATCACTATATTATATGCTAATGTAATTAATTCTCCAAAATCTGTTCAGGATTTTACAGCAACTACTCTATGATTTGATTTTCAAGTCTGAACTTCCATGGGATTCAAGGTCTAATTTTGCTATTTTGATCCAAAAAAGAACACTGTTCAAAAAGACAGCATAAGAAGTTGACGTTCATTCAAAGTCCAATGCCGTCTGGAATTGTTTTATTGTATCAGTGTTTTTCTCTTCCATATTAATGGGGATTGTGGCAATGATCACGAGGCCCATCCTCAAATTTTATTGTTTGTTTTAAAATCATTAACGCCATCCAAGCATTTCTGTAAGGGCTAACATTTATTGCCCATCCTGAATTGCCTTTGATAAGATGATGGTGACTCACCTTTCTCAGCTGCTGTTATTTGTATAGTGTAGATACTCCCAGTGTACTGTTAGGGAAGGAGCCCCAGGATTTTGACCCAACAATGATGAGGGAAAGTTGGTATATTTCCAAGAGTAAATGAGGTGTTGGTTGGAGGGAGATTGCAGGTGGTAATGTTTACCTTTTTCCTTATGTTGCTAAACAGTAAAAGTCATGGGTTTGAGAGGTGCTGTGGAAGAAACCTCGATACATTGGCGCAACAGTGCATGTTATCAATATCGCACAAGATCCTGCTGTGATGGCAGGCTAAATGTCTAAAATAGCAGGTGTAGCACCAAACAAGCAGTTGCTCATCCTGGCTGGTACTGAGCTTCATGATTATTGTTAGAGCTGAACTTATTTAGTCATTCGAATGCAGAATATTCCATCACACTGACATGACCAAATACAAAGAATATTGTCAGAGTGGCCCACAAACCATGAACTTGTATAATTCTGCATATAATCCTTTTTAATATTGACGGTTTCATTTTACATACTCCAGAAGCATAACTTTAAGTTTTAAACAAGGTAAAAAGTTAGCTCCTAACACAACTATTGTTCTGGATGTAAGTTTGCTCACTGAGCTGGCAGGTTAGTTTTCAGACATTTCGTCACTTTTTTTTATTTGAAAAAATATACTTTATTCATAAGATGTACAAAAAAATAAAACATTTATACACCTACCCAGTCATGCAAGCTGCTCCGGGTTACCCAGGGGGTATGTACACCAATTAAAGGAAAAAAAGCAAAGAAGAAAAAAAAAGAAAATACCCCGGCAGTCGTCACCCTGCACAGTCCCCGTTGGCCCCCTGACCAGGGCCCAGTTACCAGATAGGGCCCTTTTTTCTATTCTGGATGAGGGGTTTCATACGGTGGTCTTTCCCCACCGTGCTTCGGCGGCGGCTGCCCCAAGCTTTAGCGCGTCCCTCAGCACGTAGTCCTGGACCTTGGAGTGCACCAGTCTGCAACATTCGGTCGGGGTCACTTCTTTCAGCTGGCAGACCAGCAAGTTGCGGGCAGACCAAAGAGCGTCTTTCACGGCATTGATGGTGCTCCAGGCGCAGTTGATGTTTATCTCGGTGTGCATCCCCGGAAACAGCCCGTAGAGCACGGAGTCCCGCGTCACGGAGCTGCTCGGGACGAACCTCGACAAATACCACTGCATGCCCCTCCAGACCTCCTGCGCATAGGCACACTCCAGAAGGAGGTGATCGACAGTCTCGTCCCCCCCGCAGCCGCCTCGAGGGCCGCGTGCGGTGGTGCAGAGATTCCGGGCATGCATAAAGGATCTCACTGGCAGACCCCCTCTCACCGCCAGCCAAGCAATGTCCTTGTGCTTGTTTGAAAGTTCTGGTGATGAGGCATTCTGCCAAACGACTTTGGTAGTCTGCGTGGGGAACCACACGACGGGATCCACCCTCTCCTTTTCCCGAAGGGCCTCGAGGATACTATGCGCTGACCACTGCCTGAAGGCCTTGTGGTCAAAGGTGTTTCCTTTCAAAAATTTCTCCACGAAGGACAGGTGGTACGGAACGGTCCAACTACTCGGAGCGTTCCGCGGCAACGAGGCCAGGCCCATCCTTCACAACACCGGGGACAGGTAGAAAATCAGTAAGTAGTGACACTTGGTGTTTGCGTACTGAGGATCTACGCACAGCTTGATGCAGCCGCACACAAAGGTAGCCGTCAGGGCGAGGGCGGCGTTCGGTACGCCCTTTTCCCCATTTCCCAGGTCTTTGTACATGGTGTCCCTGCCGACCCGGTCCATCCTCGACCCCCAAATGAAGTGGAAGATGGCCCGGGTGACCGCAGCGGCGCAGGTCCAGGGAATAGGCCAGGCCTGCGCCACATACAACAGTACCGAAAGCCCCTCGCACCTGACAACCAGGTTCTTACTCGCGATGGAGAGGGACTGGAGCGCCCACCTGCCCAGCGTCTGCTTCAATTTGGAGATACGCTCCTCCCAAGTCAAAGTGCATGCCCCAGCTCCACAAAACCAAACACCCAGCACCTTCAGTTAGTCTGTCCTGACGGTGAAGGGGATGAAGGAGCGGTCGTCCCAGTTCCTGAAGAACATGACCTCGCTCTTACTCCTATTGACTTTGGCACCAAAGGCCAGTTCAAACTGGCCGCAGATGTCCAATAGTCTACTCAGCGACCGACGATCGGTGCAGAAGACGGTGACATCGTCCATGTACAGGGAGGTCTTGACCTGAAGGCCTCCGCTGCCTGGGATAGTCACGCCCTTCAGGCTCACATCCTTCCTGATGGATGCGGTGAAGGGCTCCACACAGCACACGAACAAGGCAGGAGAGAGCGGGCAGCCCTGCCTGACTCCAGATCTAACAGGAAAACGGTCCGATTCCCACCCGTTGATCGAGACTGCGCGAACGATGTTGGCGTAGAGCAGCCGGATCCAATTGCAGATGCCCTCCCCGAACCCCAATTTGGAGAGGACGTCCCTCATGTAAGCATCAGAGACCCTGTAGAAGGCCTTCTCCTGGTCCAGGCTGATGAGGCAGGTGTCCACCCGCCTGTCCTGCACTTAGGCGATCGTATCCCTGATGAGCGCGAGGCTCCCAGCGATCTTCCTGCCCGGCACAGCACAGGTTTGGTCAGGGTGAATCACCGACTCCAGGACAGACCTGACCCGGTTGGCTATGACCTTGGCCAGGATTTTGTAGTCCACATTCAAGAGTGAAATGGGATGCCAATTCTTAATTTCTTCCCTCTCCCCCTTCCCCTTGTAAATGAGGGTGATGATGCCCTTCCTCATGGACTTGCACATTTCCCCTGCCCGAAGCACACTATCATATACTTCCAGCAGGTCCTGGCTGACCAGTTCCCACATAGCAGAATACAGCTCGACCGGTAAGCCGTCGCTCCTGGGAGTCCTATTCCTCTCCAAGGACTTGAGGGCTCTGGTAAGCTCATCCAGGGATACCGGCCGGTCCAGCCACTCCCTCGTGCCGTCGTCTAAGACCTCCGTGATAGACGACAGGAACGACTCGGAGGCCGTGCTGTCCGTGGGCTTCGTGTCGTACAGTCCGGCATAGAAGGATCTGCTGATCCTCAAAATTTCGGGCCGAGACGTTGTCACCGAGCCGTCGTCCTCCATCAGCCGGCTAAGCACAGAGCTCTCTTTGTGCACCTTCTGAAAGAAGAAACGCGAGCACGTCTCGTCCTGCTCCACGGAGCGGACCCTGGACCGGAAGATTATCCTGGAGTCCTCCGCGGCGAAGAGCAAGGCTTGCTGGCCCCTCACCTTGCAGAGGTCCTCCGTGACATCGACCCCCATCAACTGCCGAAGGAGCAGGTTCTGCACCCTTTTCTGGAGTCGCGACAGCTTTCCCCGCCTCTCTCTCGCCTTCTGAACACCCTTGAGGACAAAGAACCTCTTGATGTTCTCCTTCACCGTCTCCCACCAGTCGCCCGGAGACTCAGAGGGGTTTCACGGTTCTCCAACCGGCGTACTCCCTCTTAAGCTCCTCGACGTTCTCTGGGGTCAACAGAGTCGTGTTGAGCTTCCACGTCCCCTTGCCGGCCGGCTGGTCATCCTGTAAGTGACAGTCGGCCAGCAGGAGGCAGTGGTCAGAGAAGAACACCGGCTCGACGCCGGTGGGCCTGACCGAGAACACCCGTGACACAAACAGGAAGTCTATCCTTGAGCGAATAGACCCGTCTGGCCGCGACCAGGTTTACCTCCGCTGCGCTCCGTCTGCAGGGGTGCTGAAGACATCGAGCAGCTTGGCGTCCTTCACCGTGCCCATCAGGAATCTGGACGTGACGTCCAGTTGACTCCCCGCACCCGCTGTCCCCACGCCGGATCTTCCATCTGCATCGATGATGCAGTTGAAGTCTCCGCCTAGGATGACCGGCCTGGACATAACCAGCAGGGGTGGAAGCCGCTGCAGGACGGCAAACCGCTCACTCCGTACCGCTGGGGCATACACGTTGATCAGCCTCAGGGGAGCATTCCTGTAGGTGACGTCAGCCACTAGGAGGCGCCCTCCCACCACCTCCTGAACTTGAGAGATGGTGAAGTCGCGCCCCGCAGCAGAATAGCCAGGCCCGAGGAGCGACAGTCGTTATCCCCCAACCAGATCGAAGGCCCACAGGTCCAGGCGCCGGACCATTTCCCGTACCTGCCGAGGTGCGGTATCCCGCACTCCTGCAGAAACAGGAGGTCCGCCTTGATGGTGGTCAGGTAGGCCAACGTGGATACACATCTTGCAGTGGACTTGACACTGCGCACATTAATGCTCGCAATTCGTACCCCCATTGTGGGCAGTGACCTCAGTACCCTCCCCAAGTCCAAGGTCCAGCCCCTCCATCTGTCCCTTCATGCCCATTGCCCGGGCTAACTGCTGGGCACTCTCTGGGCTCAGGAAACCGTCCATGCTGCCTTCTGGGTAGCATCCCCCCGTCGGGAGTGTGGAGGCAGGAGGATCTGGCTCTGGGTCAGGCTGGGGACACGCTGTTTCCTCCTTCCCCCCTGGAAGTTCCGGGTGGCCCTCCAGTGCCCCAGCGGCACTTGGCTGTGTGTCGGAGGGAGCCTCAGGATGCCTCCCGTCACCGGGAAGCATGGTGCTGCTTTTCTTCTCCCTCGAGATCTTTAACTTCTGCTTCGGGCGGGCCCTCTCCGAATCCCCCTCATCAGAGGAGCTCTTATAGCCCCCCTGTAGCTGCCTCTTACCGCCTGATGGTTGCGGTTCCTGGGCCCGTCGACGCACCTTCCTCCTCGCTTTCCGGACTGTCGCCCACTCCCCTGGGTCGCCTGTCGCCGCCTCCATCGACTCCGGGTTGTCGGGGGGGATCGGAGCCTGCAGGGGCGCTTTGCTGGCCTCGGGGCAGCCTGCAGGGCTGGGCCCTCCTGCATGACCTGGCCCTCCTGGACATCAGTGGGGTCCTTGCTGGGCCCTGGTGCCTTCCTCTCCTCCGGGGGTGCTGGCCCCGCATTGCCCCTGCTGGCGACCTGGGCGTATGTGGTTCCCCGCTGCGGGCATGCCCTATAGAGGTGGCCCGCTTCCCCACTAAGGTTGCAGCTTTTCTCTTGTTGGCAATCCTTGGCAAGGTGTCCCTCCTCCCTGCAGTTCCTGCAGATGGTGGCTTTGCAGTCACCTGCCACGTGACCTGACCTACCACAGGCATGGCAGACTTTAGGTTGCCCTGCATAGGTCAGGTAGCCCTTGCTCCCGCCGATCGCAAAGCTGGACGGTGGGTGTACGACGTTCCCGTCCGCGCCCATCCTCAGCGTCACCTTGACCTGCCTCTTACTGGTCCAGATGCCAAAGGTGTCCATGATGTCAGTTAGGTCCCCTTCCACCTTCATGTACCTTCCAAGGAAGGTCAGGACATCAACTGCTGGCACATGCGGGTTGTACATGTGTACAGTCACCATACGGCCCCTCTGCACTGGCATCACAAACAGCGGGACAGCGGTCAATATAGAGAGGGAGCCCTCACCTCCTTTCTCCTTGAAAACCTCCAGGAAGCACTCGCAAAGCTTGGCACTCCGGAAGGTCACATCGTAAAAACCTCCTCCAGGGAAATCCTGCAGGCAGTAAATGTCCGCAGCAGCAAACCCACAACAGTCCAACAGGACCCTCTTCACGATGAAGGTGCGGTCCACAGGTGCACCTTCATCCACCTTCTTTACAGAAACACGGATGGTGTTCCGGGCCCCCTGACCTGGGGCACGAGCACTTGCTGCAGCCATCGTTGCAGGTTGGCTGCTCCCCTGAGCCAGCGTTAGGCCGAAGCCAGCATTAAGATCCACTGGTCGCAAGGGTGCACAGCCAACCCGACGTCCTCCTTTCACCTCCAAGATAGCACTCTCCTCCTCTCGGTCCACAAGAGAGTGGGTCTTTATTTTGTTCCAGATGTGAGCTGGTTCACTGAGCTTGAAGGTTTGTTCCCAGACGTTTCGTCACCATTCTAGGTAACATCAACAGTGAGCCTCCGACAAAGCGCTGGTGTTATGTCCCGCTTTCTATTTATCTGTTTAGGTTTCCTTGGGTTGGTGATGTCATTTCCTGCATTGGTGATGTCATTTCCTGTTCTTTTTCTCAGGGGATGGTAGATTGGCTCCAATCAATGTGTTTGTTGGTGGAGTTCCGGTTGGAATGCCATGTTTCTAGGAATTCTTGTGCGTGTCTCTGTTTGGCTTGTCCTAAGATGGATGTGTTGTCCCAATCAAAGTGGTCTCCTTCCTCATCTGTATGTCAGGATATGAGTGATAGTGGGTCATGTCGTTTTGTGGCTAGTTGATGTTCATGTAGGAATTTCTATATAATTCTATAAAATTCTATATAATTCTTCACTAGAGGGAGTAAAGTGTTAAGTATATTCATCGCTGAGACAGACTTTTAATCAGTCAGGGGAATCAAGAGTTATGGGGAAAAGGCAGGAATGTGCAATGGAGGATTAACAGATCAGCCGTGATACCTTTGAATGGCGTAGCAGACTCAATGGGCTGAATCCTGTCCCTCTGTCTTATAGTAACAGTTTTTGTCCCTTTTTGTCCTTTTATCTGAAGAAACATATTGCATTGGAGGTAGCCCAGAAATTTTTACTAATTTAATCCTGTATATGCAGGCACTCACTTATGCGGAGCTTGATAAGATAGATGTGAAAAGATTGTTTCACCTTGTGGCATGAGGAAAACACTTCTTCTGTCAGAGTTCAGTGAATCTTGTAGTGCTTTATCACAGAAGGTCATAGAGGCTCAGTCATTAATTATTCAAGGCTGAGCTAGACAGAATTTTAATAAGTGGGTTATACCAGGAGAGTTGAATTGAGGGTTATCAGATCTGGCATGATCTCATTGAATAGTAGAAAAGAAGTGATGGCCTGAATGGTCTACTTCTGTTTTATATCTCACCACACAGGGTACAATTTCAAAATCAGCAGACTTTTAACTAAATAGTGAACTCTAAGGATAATAATATAGAATTTTAACATGATAAAGAAAAAAATGATGGAAAGGGTGGTCAAGTACTGGCTGAAATTTACTGCAAAAAAAAGTCAAGTGATCCACCTTTCTGGGAATAACATAGACAGACAATAAAATATAAATATTACAATTCTAAATAAGGTACAGATGCAGAGAGACCTGCATTGACAGTGACAAGTCAGGTAGAAAGATCAGTCAATAAAGTTTCCAGTATTTTACAGTTTTCTAAGCTTTATTTACAGGTGTACGGAGCATGGAAACAAGGATGTTATGTTAATCCACAATAAAATAATTGATTCGACCTCATATAGAGCATTGTATCCAGTTCTGGATACCCCACATCCAGAAGGTATGAAGGAAATGGAAACAATGTGGAAAAGATTTACAAGGACGTTTTCCAGGCATGAGGAGCTTTATTAACGTAGGTAGACTGGAGAAGTTTGGACTGTTTTTGGAGAAGAAAAAAAATCTGTGTGCAAATTTAATAAGTGTGTCCAAATTTATCAGCAGACAAGACAAAGCAGATACAATTCTGAATGGAGCAACAACTGTGAAGAAGAGAGCACAAATTTAATGTAATTGGCAAAAGAAGCAATGGTGGTATCAGTTAACAAAGTTCTAGCAAATGCTTAGGAGTAGGTTCAAGTGAGGTGTTCCAGAGCAATGTGGATTACTATCTGTAAAGGAAGAATGTGCAGGACCATAGGGAGAAGGGAGGAAAATGTTTGCAATACCTGGAGGTATTGCTCCTTGACAGAATGGCCTTCCGAACTGTAACTATTTGCTGATTATATGACTCTAGGTTCTGAGTGCCTCTTCAACTCATAATCATGATTTAGTTAATTCTAGGTAACCATGATACAAAGTGATACATCCATCTGCACAATTTCCAAATATAGATATGCTTACCACTCTCAGGATCTCAACCGAATGTCTTGAGAATGCTTGAGCAAATCTTCACGCACTGTCCACGACTACAACACATTTCAGATGCTGACAATTCTATGTGAAAATAAACCCTTCTTAGAATGAAACCAATTTCTGCGTCGAAGTAACAACTTCTTAGGCCTACCTGTCCTTTTTAATCCATCTTGATCAACTAGGTTGTTCGAAAGAGCTGAGTTTGATTGATTCATGATTTAAAGCCTTCACTAATGTATCTAAATTAAAAGTTTAGCCTTCCATTTTAAATATATGCGCATTGTACTCATTGTTGGCAATGTGCTGAAAATTCATAATATACTTGTACGTAAAAAATTATAGATGGGCTTTCCAAGTTAGCACTCTGAGCTCAAAAACCTACACGATGCAATAAAATATTGGGATCTGTGTGCAGATGGGTGGATCTTAAAGGTGCCATTGTATTGTTCAAAGAAGAACAGGATCACTGTCCTTTGTGTCCTGGTCAATATTTATTACGTAATTAAATTAAATTAAATTTAATATAATCGGCATTGCTCTGGAACACCTCACTTGAACCTATTCCTAAGCATTTGCTGGAACTTTGTTAACCGATACCACCATTGCTTCTTTTGCCAATTACATTAAATTTGTGCTCTCTTCGTCACAGTTGTTGCTCCATTCAGGTCACTGACCAATCACATGATTTTCTGCCCTTTATAATCAATAGATGCCTTAACATGCTGTTTTCCAAATCCAAAATGCTGATAGTGCTTTCCTTACCGCAGACTACCAGTATTAGGCGTGTCAATTCACCAAATTGAAATGTAAAATTATAACTTGTTAAAAGAAAATTCCTTTATTAATCTGAATCTTCAGGGCCAAGTTTTAAATTAAGTTTAGAATTTATACAATGCACCATTCAAGATGACATGATTTCGCTAAACTGGCCTATGTGTTCAATGAAAATAAAGACTTTTTTCACAGAAATGCTCATGAAATGAGTATAAGAACATTTTCAGCAGGCTATTCTTAGCTTGAATTGTATAAGTATGTTGCATTTGCCTCACAATTAGCTTTGATTTTTTTTAATAGTTTGATTTCAAGTACCAATTTTAGTTTTGGAAATATGGTCACAAATGTCATATAAACAGCTGTATACTCTTTATCTATCGAGATTGTAACTTGGGATCAAGATTTCTTTTCAATATGTCCCAGATCCTAGTTGAAACAATTAAGAACTATTTATTATTGTGGCCACCCAACTGAAGTATTCAGAAAAGAGGCAAATTATTGAAATTTAGACTATGACCTCTAAACTACCAGAAAATATCCTGAAATGTTCCAGAATCACTGATAATAAAAACAGTGTTTAATTCCTTCAGTTACTCAGCAGACTTTGGTGGAGTTATAGGTCCTCATCCAGCAGGGTTATATTACCGAGTGTGCACAAACCTCCAAACCTCCGTTAGATTAATGAATGGAAAATCATACACAGTCCGCATTTAAACTTGTGATGCGTAATTCTTCTGATTGAGTCTCAATTGAATGTGTGAAGTTAGAAAATTAACCCTTGCTGTCATATATGCAGCAGAGCAAATAATCAGTGTAGGCCACAAATAAACTGTCCATAATGAGACTCCCACTGGAATGAGCAAACAATTTAAATCTCTTTCGTGAAGACCAGATATCACTGCAAACTTTTTTGAGGATAGATTGAAGCTTGACATTTCACCTGTTAACTGTTTGTTCATAACACTATACTCAATATATAATGTTCAAAAACAAAATCAAAATTTTGGAATAGGTCAACAGACAAACTCAGACAAGTTTGGACACAAAGGTCACAATTTAACATTTTAATTCTGCTTTTGTCTCTCTCTCTCTCTCTCTCAGCCTAATCTGCTGAGTATTTCCAGAACCTTCTGTTTTTGGTTCAGATTCCCAGTATCTTCATTATTTTGTTTTTGGTTGAAAATTTCAAGTTACATCAAGATACATTTCTTTCACTAATCGTTAAGACTTAGAAGTCATCAATCTAAATAAAAAGCCATGTTGCAATTTTAGGATTGATGATTTATGGAAAATGAGCCACCAAGTGATACTGATTAATTTATGAACTAGAGACATAGGCATGAATCAAGAATTCTGCTCATGATTAAAATAATGTTACTTTTCTATAAAGCATTGATACATACTTTGTACCCTGTTTATGCAGTGTGAATTTATGTTCAAGCACTCCTGGCACATAACTTTGTTTAATGCAAGTGTGCATCAGGAAGCAGATGCATCAGTAATTAATTAAAATGAACTGAACTTGAGTCATTGTAGTCCATTTTGTGCAGGTGCTGAAATAGCTCCCCAAAGCTTGTAGAGTGTCGCTAAGCCACCCTTTATCTATATGTGCATAATACTTGACACTTGTCTGGCTTCCTCAGAGCCAGCTCTCAGAGTGAACAGAACCTTTGACAGCCCTGTAAGCCAGGGTTCCCTGATTGGACCAGATAAACAGCCCCAGTCAGGGAACTCGTATTACATGATATCCACCTGGCTGACCTCATTTCAATCACAATAGTGCACCTACAATTCTTTTGGAGAGGTAATTAAACAACTTTGACTTAGTGACAATGGAAGAGTTCCAAGTCAGAATGGTGCATGACTTGAACATAATCTTGCAGATAATGATATTCCCAAGCATCTGCTGCCCTTGTTTTTGTAGGTGGTTAAAATTGCAGTTTTGGAAAGTGCTGTAGATGGACGTTTGACAAGATTTTTCAGCCTGACCTGTGGATGTTACACGCTAATTGGGTGAAAATGGCAGAGAAAGTGAAGGATGAAGATGTTAGATTAACATTGTCCTGTGCGGTGGTGAGTTTCTTGATTGGTTTGAATCTGCACTCTTCCGAGCAAGAGGTGAATCTACCATCATAATCCTGGCTTGTGCCTGGTAGATCATAAACAGCATTGAGAAGTCAGGAGATGAGTTTCTTGTTACAGAACTCTGAGTCCTCAAGTTCATTTTCTGTTAAATGGTGAGACACTGGCCTCCCCATCACAAAAATGATGTGAATAAACATGGAATTTGAGTCAGAGTAATGTCATTGAACAGCAAGGCCAATTATTAGGTTCTCTTAAGGCTGGTATCATGGTTTGTCATTTGTGTAGCGTCACTTTTCAGCCTACTCCTGAATGTTGTCCAGGGCTTGATATGTGTAAATGCAGACAATTTCTTGCGTAAACTGAAATTGTGATAGGTTGCTCAGTAGTACAGAGTTAGGGGCATTGCTACATTGTCAGAAAAAGTGATCTAGAGTCTTAAAATGGGAGAATTGTCATAAAGTTAACTGCTACATGTGATTAGGAGTTGAAAGAACTTGTGAGAAGGCATTTTCATGTCATCAGTTGAACCTGGAACACTATCAATGATTTCCATGGCCTTTCACTCTACAGCGCAGGCCCAGATAATAGTCTAAAATAAAGTACCCGAGAAAAATATCCTACAAAGATCCAAATCTCTTTCATTCACCAATATTTGCATAGGCAAGGAAGGAATTAAGTCCTGGTTGACAGCCACACATTTTGTAAGTCTGGAAAACAGCATTTTCATTCAACTTGCCAATCACCAGGTGTAGCTTTGGTGGAAAACTCATGAGATATGATGATCATTGATGTCATTTCTCCGTGATATCACAGAATCTCTCACCTCCGTATTGGCAAATGATCAGAAGAACTCATGGGAAATTACTTTTGTTGATTTATTTATGTGAAAATAAAAGCTTCTGAAGATTCAAACATTTCCTGTGTCTCTTTTGATCTTGTCTCTATCCCATCTGCTTATTTGCATCATCATATTCCTAATACGATTGATTTTCATGTGTTTTATTTCTGACATGCTTGACAGCTGCGTGACTAAACACCTAACATGAATGCAGTGTAGAAAGGAAGAATCCTAAGAGTAAAAAGATGCTGCTTTATGAAATAATGAGCTACAACATGAAAATTGTTCCTTATATTCACACTTGGAATCAAAAAATGGATGACAATATTGATTTACTGGAAATCCAATGTAAAAAGTGTAAAAGGAATCCACATTAATATTTTAAGTTTGATGCTATAGCTTTTTGAAAAAATACTGCCTTTAGTGCAGTATATTAGTTTGGAGAAGTATATCAGTAAAGGACTTGTGCTCTGTAAACAAATAAACTCAAGAGATTTTGTTTTAATTAATGAGCAAAATAATTAGTTGTCACAGCGTTAGCACTGTATTAAAGAGGCATCAACTGCCAAATGCTATTAAATATATATATCGACAAATGATTTTATGCCTTGCCAAGAGCTGCAATCAGCAGTTAAAATGTAGACTTTTACAAATTCCAACAATAGCCATTGACTTAGCAGTTAAATTTGCCCAAATAAGTATACATTTAAGCAAACACGTACATAAATATGTATCCATAAAAACACAAAACAACATATACACAAACACACATATGGATATACACTCACATATAAGTGCAAATAGAAACAGATACTCACACAACTACACACATTTGACATAATTTTAACATCCATGGGGGGATTTTATGATGCATTAGAAATAACAGAGTGTAGGAAACCTGATGTGAGGCTGTTCATCTCTCTTTTAATTGGTGCGTGTTTGGAGGTGGACAAGAACCACCACCTCATGCCACCTGGTCAACGTGTCTTCATTTCAATATCTTAAGAGACAATTAATTGTAAACTTAACCAGAATTCTGGCTTTATCAGCACGATGTTAATGATCCTTGCCCTGTGTGAAATTCACCAGAATCAATAGGCAAGCACACAACAGGGATTGGTGGCTCCGTGAAATTGACAGGCTGAAAAGAAACAAATGCCTCCCTAACCAGATTAAAGACTATTGCTCTCATGATTTGTTCTGCAAGTGAGCTTTCACTGCTTTACAGATGGTTTCTAACATTCTGACAGTCTTTTCTGACATCTTAACCATGTCTCACAGCTTTTCAGAGCTGTCAGCTTTCTCAGCAGCATTGATGGTGCTCTATCTTGGATTTCCAATGAGAAAATGAGCAGGAGTACAAGCAACACTAGGAGCACCAGCAACAGCGAGAACAATATCAAGAGCAGCCTCGGCAATCAACTTCTTATTTACATCATTTTGGTAGGAAAAGGTAGATGTGAAAGAGTGGGACAGATGGACTCGAGATCAACTTTCTCAACATAATGGAGCAACTGCATCTTCGGCCCCAAACTTGCATAGTGTGTCATTTCTCATATTTGCAGCCTTCTGGAACATGATCTTTTCTCCCTGTGGCCCAGATGGGCATGAATTCCTATTGGCCATCAAGGTCACCATCTCCCTGATGTCTCCACCTCCAGTTCCTTCTGCAGAAATGCTGGCGCATCTCCCAAGTACATGTTTGCTCCATCTGCTTTACATCCATTTTGCTGCTGATGAGAACAGCTACAACAAAGGTGGTGTTACATTTTTCGTCGTATTTGGATCTCGCACAAAGACATGGATTTTTGAACGCACATAAGACAATCAAAATGCCCTCAAATCAAAACACAACCCTCACTAATTAGACGGAATAGAATCCCTTCAATGCTCGGCCTGACTGTGATTTTCATACATTATTCAGAAAGATATCATTATGGTTTCTGCAATGGTTTCTTCATTCTGCAGCAGTCACATCACCCAATGACCATCATGCTGCCAATCAGGGCCAACAGATGACAAGCGCTCATCTCTAAGGACATGAACACTAACATTTGTGGGGTACCCTGCTATTAATACAGATGAATAGGAGAATCAGAATCAAATGAGAGACAGACCAGATATTGATCAAGCCGATGTGACAGTGAAGAAATGGCTCAGAAGCACCAGTGCGGTTGGCCAGAAAGATACACAGCTGTTGTGCCTTGCACAGCATAACGTTGCAGCCCAGTTAGCATATCGTGTCTGCAATGGAAAGTGGGAACAGGAGGAGGAGGTAAAGCAGAATGAGGAGGACCTTAATGTGGCCAGTGCAGCTGCAGCTACTCAACAATAGACTGAGTGCATGAAAACCTACGATACGACAATACTGGAACCATTACATCGCACCCCTCCCTCTCCCACTGTACAAACAATAACCATTGGCCAATTGAAATCTCTCCATTCCATTCACACCCGTTGTTCATCTTAGAGTCATAGAGCTATACAGCATGGAAACAGGCCCTACGGTCCAACTCGTCTAAGCCTGCCAGACACCCTAAATTAAGCTAGTCTCATTTGCCAGCATCTAGTCTATATCCCTCTAAACCTTTCCAATCATGCAACCATCCAGATACCTTTCAAATGTTGTAATTATACGAGCCTCCACCACACTTCCCCTGGCAGCTCATTCCATGCACGCACCACCCTCTGAGTGAAAATGTTACCCCTTGGGACCCTTCCATGCATTTCCTGAAGATGACTGGCTAATTGGAAGATCTGATGCAAAAACTGAAAGATTTAATATCTGTAGAAAGAAAATCTGTTGTTTCTGCTCTGAGACTTTATACACGTTTATCCAACCATGACAATTATGTGTGTATATTACATGCTTAAACTTGCTTAAAATACACTGAGGCTTTGGGATCAGGGTTGATGGGGAAAAATAGTACTTGTTTTTTCTTTCTCAAAGCTGAACTCTAAGAGGCTACATTGGTGTGTTATTATCAGAAAAATGTTAGGTGGACTAATTGAGAAAAAAAAACAAAGAAGGCTGTTCAAAATTTGTGTCAAAACAAACCCTGAAGATATTTGTTTGTCAAAATTTGTCAGTCTGCAACTTGAGAATTGATAAGCAGAATTAACAACAAAAGTACTCAGGCTTCATATGAGGAATATTACCTGTGAAGTGGGTCTGAACAAAATTCTGTTAAAGAACATCAAAAAGTAAGGATCTGACCCTAAAGTAGCACATGGTGACAAAACTGTAACTGTATAGGAAATGATAGCAATTGTTAAATTTTGATGTTTCGGTCAACAAGTATAGATGTGAACTGGTCAATCACTGAAGTCTGCAATCAATAAAAATCTAATCACTTGCAGAGGATTTAAAGGCAGAAAACTCATGTAACCTTCACATGACAATGGTATATTCAATGTCAAAAGCAAAAACAGAAGTTGCTGGAGAAGCTCAGCAGGTCTGACAGCATCACAGAAGAGAAATCAGAGTCAATGCTTTGGGGGTCCGGTGACCCTTCCAGTTCTGAGGGAGGGTCACCAGACCTGAAGCATTAACTCTGATTTCCATTCACAAATGCTGTCAAATTTGCTGAGCTTTTCCAGAAACTTTGGTTTTTATTTCTGATTTATAATATTAGGAGGAGACAGCGTAGTGAAAGGGATGGACAGCATTTTCTGCAATAAAGTCTGTTGTGTTCTATACCCAATGTCAGGGTTGGAAAATAAATTCTACTGAGGGGGTTTGGAACTAACAGTAATATTCCATGTGGGCACCAATGACAGAGGTAGAACTAGGAAAGAGGTTTGACACAGAGAGTATGAGGAACTAGGCACATAATTATAAAGCAGAACCTCAAAATGTTACCATCTCTGGATTACTACTTGAGATGCATGAAAACTGGCATAGAGCACACAAAATGAGAGTGATGGATTTGAGTTTCTAAGACTGGTGCGGGAGGAGTGGATTCTGGTTCATGGGCCGCTGGCACCAGTCTAGGGAAAGTGGCTCCATGCCAATGAAACAGTCTATACCTGAACCATGATAACAAAGTGTGAAGCTGGATGAACACAGCAGGCCACACAGCATCTCAGAAGCACAAAAGCTGATGTTTCGGGCCTAGACCCTTCATCTCCTGAGATGCTGCATGGCCTGCTGTGTTCATCCAGCTTCACACTTTGTTATCTTGGATTCTCCAGCATCTGCAGTTCCCATCATCACTGATACAATATACCTGGACCATAGCAGGATCAGCGTTCTTCCAAACTGTGTCGCAAGAGAAGTGAAGAGGACTTTAAACCAAATAGCAAAACAAGGAATCAAATATGGAAAGATGTAGCCCATCAAAGAGTAAAGTCAAAGTAATAGACAATAAAAGTAAAATGTAGAATGGGGGTCAGAGTAGGACTGGAAGGGAGATTTGAAAAAAAATCTAGAAATGCCACCAACAAAGACTAAACGTTACAAAAATAACAAAAAGCTAAATATAGAGGTGTTGTACCTGACTTATTCATAAAGATAACAGACATAAAACAAAGAACATAGAACAGCACAATACAGGAGCAGGCCCTTTGGCCCACCATGATATCGTTCTAAATTAATCCCACCTGCCTGCACATAGTCCATATACATCTATTCTCTGCTTATTCATGTGTCTAATTATCTTTTAAATGTTGCCATTGTATCTGCTTTTCCTGCTTCTCCAGGCAGCACATTCCAGTTACCTACCATCCTCCATGTGAAAAAAGGGCCTCACACATCTCCTTTAAACAATCAGTCATTCAGCATCTCACTGGAGAGCAGTAATGTGCTTTCTCGCTCTTGGCTAACAGGTACCTTTGGTAAGCCATAAAAGGGAAGACAGAGAAAGGGCACATGGGAATTATATTCTCCTCCTGGCCTAACCCACTCCTAATTTGTATGCCCCAAATGATCCCCTAACCTTTGCTTACACCTTTCCTGCATTGCAGTTGAAAGGCTAAGGGAGTGAAAGACATGAATTAACACTGGCGTAGGAGTTATGGTCACACCCCAGTCCATCACGGAAGCCAACCTTCCATCCACTGACTGCATCTACATTTCTTGTTGCCGTGAAAAGGTATCCAACATCATCAAAGACCCCTCCCACCCCAGTCATAATCTGTCCCAACCTGTTCTGTTTGGCAGAAGATACAGAAGTTTAAACATACATATGAACAAGTTGAAGAAGAGCTTCTTCCCCGCTATATTTAGACTTCTGAATGGATTCGACTTCCTCTTTGGCAGGAGTTGTTAGGACCATCACAGAGAGATACCTCTGGCTTTCTGCTACTCTGAAGTTTCACATTCCCCTCTCCTGCAAAGGAGAAATGTAGCATCACAGATGGATTCACGATATTTTTTCCACCATGGTGGAAAGGTGCAAAATGATAAATCTGATGACTGTGTTGGCTGCTTGGATGCAGATGTGATGAGGCGTCTTGAAAAACACAGAACTACAAGAAGTATTGATCGAGGGATTACTGTGCAGGACATTGCTGGAGTAGTCGATGTGTAGGACTGACACCTGAAATTGTGGTGTCAACTGCCTTGCCTGTATCCATGTGCTGATTGATTCATTTGGGTTATTGTGTCCAGGTTCAGAGAACCACACTGTTCCTCATTTCATCAGTCACTTAGCTTCGCTTAAAACAATGGCAATTTTCTCCCACTTGTGAGAAAACAGGTTTCTCTGCAAACTTTTGCTTCCTACACAATGACCTCCACTGAAATAGCAGAGAACTAGAGTGGGTGGGAAGGGTTTCAGGGTAGGGGCATCCATTCCCCTGGTTGTTGTAACTTTGCAAATCCATCCACAGTAGAATCATTGTAACCCTATCTAAGGACCATTTAAATGACAATTTTTCAATCAGTTGACTGATACAAATTGTCATCATGGCTGCAGCTTTTGATTGACCAGAAAAACTGGAAGCAGTTACTAATGTCATGTCTGAATCAAATGGCTACAAATAAAAGTTGGCTTCTCTTGCAACTGGGATCCTAACTCGCTGCCAACTTTTACAATGGGAGTTGATAAGCTCCATTACAATTTCGTCCAACTGCACACGACACATAAAATCGCGGGTAGGAAAAAGCCAGCAACTAAAAATGCAATGATTATTTTTCCGTAAAAGGATCAATCCTGTAGAACGTTCAGTTGCCTACATTTAAAGTGTACCATTCACATGTCAGGTTTAGGAATTCTACACAACAGATTTGGGTTATTACATATCAGATCTGAACAAAAAAATATTATTAGATTAGACAAATGATACTTGGTGTGAAATATCAACACCATACCCACCTTGGTTCACTAAAGCCCTTTTGGGGCACATTCTGATTAAGGGTCACTGGTCCTGAAACATTAACTCCGATGTCTCTCCACTGCTGCAGCCAGACTGGCTGAATTTTTCCAGCAATTACTGTTTTTGTTTTAGTTTTTGAGATCCAACACCTACAGTTCTTTTGTTTTTTTTTTGCTACCCTAATTCGGTCTGGCTGACATGCGACCCCAGACCCACAGCAATGTGTTGACTCAAAACTGCCCTTTGGGGCAATTAGGGATGAACAATATGGCTGGCTTAGCCATGATGCCCATATCCCATGGATATTTTTTTTTAAAATGTATGGGATGTAGTTTTCCAGGGTTCCTAGGATAATGTGAAACACCAGCATGCAACTAATACAGTGTGATGTCTATTAATTGCACACTGCAGCCCTGACCAATTTCGACATCAGTCTTAGTCTTAGAGAGTTATAGAGTTATACAGCATGGAAACAGACCCTTCAGTCTAATCAGTCCATGCCGTCCATGCTCGCAAACTATACTAATCCCACCGGGCTGCCATATCTTTCCAAATCTTAAATATTGTAACTGTGCCTGCATCTATCATTTCCTCTGGCAGTTCATTCCACAGGCTAACCACTCCCCGTGTAAAAAAAAATCTCCTTCATGTCCTTTCTAAAGCTTTCTCTTTTCACTTTAAAAATATGACCCCTTCTTTTAAATTCCCCCACTTTAGAGAAAAAAAAGACCTTTGCTATTCACCTTATCTATGCCCCTCATGATTTTATAAACCTCAAAAAGGTCACGCCTCAACCACCTATGCTCCAGCAAAAAGTAAACTCAGCCTATCCAGAACATTTTTATCTCTCAAACCCTCAACAACTGGCAACATCCTGGTAATTTTTTTCTGAATTCTGATGATTGACTCAAGTGACGAATTGGTTGAAAATGTAATCAAATCATTTCTAAACTGCATTTTGCAATCATCTCAATTCGTATCTCTGTAACTATCAAAATCCCAATGAAAGAACAATTTTCTTGGCAGTCACACATGTGGTGAGTTTGTTACCTGTTAAAGTAGCTTTTGATGCTTAAACCTCTTCAGTGTTAAGTTGACAACACTGGCTGGGAGCTAGTCACTTTTGTAGCAAGCTGGCAATGTCTTGGCAGGATGCTGCAAGAATCATCAGCAGGGACTCGTCAAAACTTCAAGCATGAGAGGGTTGCTGCAGCAGTTCCCACATGCAGAATAATTTAAAAGCATAAATGTGGCATTATAGGTTTTACAGCTGTAGAGAATCCAATTATGCCCTGGTTTGGAAGCTGTTGATGGATAGTTCTATTTGGTGTTTAATAATTACTGCATTTTCCCTGATTTAAAACAGAAATGCAGATTTTTGTGTCATTACAATGAGTCAAATAGGAAAAAAAGTTTGCTTTATTTTTCTCCAAAAAAGTTAGAAATTGATATTTAGTTTGGTTTTGTTCCTGTTTATGCTTAATATTTTGCAACGTGGCATGATGCCCCATGCCCATCTGTTCATGGTACAAAGCACATTTCAGATTCAATTGACACCAATCGGTTGACCAGTAACCTCCACATCTACAAAATCCTCCCAGGGATGTTCATCTACAAACATTTATGGAGATTGGGACTCATTTAGTTTAAATAAATAAGAGGTCTGGCAGAATAGTAGAAAGGATGACATCAGTTTAAAGGTTAATTCCATGCATTGGAATTTTGAATGATAGTGTTTCACAGTGCATAGCATGTGTAATTTCCAGGCCAGGAGCCCTGGCAGTAATGTTTACCAGATGAAGACGGACATGAAAGAATCAGATGGGAACATGTAGAAGGTCA
Source organism: Stegostoma tigrinum (assembly GCF_030684315.1). NCBI lineage: Eukaryota > Metazoa > Chordata > Chondrichthyes > Orectolobiformes > Stegostomatidae > Stegostoma > Stegostoma tigrinum. The sequence continues at coordinate 19,527,733 of NC_081356.1, forward strand.
GTACTGATGGGATTATAAGGAAGAAATGAACATGAAGGTTTGGGTGTTACCTGGATTACTAGGCTGAGCCTGATACTTACTCTATGAATCATGGCCTGTCCTTGCCTGAATTGCAAGTACACAATGGAAATGAAAATTGGCTGTGAGCTCACTCAAACTGGGCGGAGTGAGTTTCAGAGATAGGAGGAACTGCGGGTGCTGGAGAATATGTGATAACAAGGTGTAGAGCTGGATGAACACAGCAGGCCAAGCAGCATCAGAGGAGCAGGAAGGCTGACGTTTCGGGCCTAGGACCTTTTTCAGAAATTAAATTCTGGCAAAGGGTCTTGGTCCGAAACATCAGTCTTCCTGCTCCTCTGATGCTGCTTGGCCTGCTGTGTTCATCCAGCTCTACACCTTATTATCCCTGGGTGGAGTGAATGTTATTTTTTAATCTCTGCCTGAGCATACATGTGAGCAAGACAATTAAGGGGCAACTACATTAATCAGGAACTTTCACAATAGAGGTTTAATACATCTGTAATTGAGGAACTCTGCATGTAAAGTGAATGTAGTGTTCAACAATGAATGTTACAAATCCTGGTCGAAAGCAAACTTTACCTTGTCACTATCATTGAGCACCGTGATCTTTGTGATGCAGAAGTCATTACAGGTGACTTTAAAACTGACATCTACAAGCCATAATTCATAAAATCAAGTCAATCCAAGATATAAGTATGTCGAGATAACAAGGTGCAGAGCTGAATGAACACAGCTGGCCAAACAGCATCAGACGAGCAGGAAAGCTGACGTTTCGGGTCCAGATCATTCTTCAGAAATGGAGGAGTGGAAGGGGATTCTGAAATAAATAGCGAGAGAGAGGGAGGTGGATAGAAGATGGATAGAGGAGAAGATAGGTGCAGAGGAGACAGACAGGTCAGAGAGGCAGAGATGGAGCCAGTAAAGGTGAGTGTAGGTGGGGAGGTAGGGAGAGGATAGGTCAGTCCAAGGAGGACAGACAGGTCAAGGAGGTGGGATGAGGCTGTTAAGTAGGAGATGGCAGTGGGGCTTGAGGTTGGAGGAGTTGATAGGTAGGAGGAAGGACAGGTTAGGGAGGCGGGGATGAGCTGGACTGGTTTTTGGATGTCCTCGTTTTTCAAGGACCGCAACTTCCCCTCCACAATGCTTGAAAATGCCCTCAACCATGAACTCTGCATTTCCCGCAACTCATCCCTCACACCCCCTCCCCACAATAACGATCAAAATAGAATCCCCCTCATCCGCACATACCACCCCATCAATCTCCAGATCCAACACATCATCCTCCGACATTTCCACCATCTGCAATCTGACCCCACCACCAAAGACAGTTTTCCCTCCCCACCCTTATCTGCTTTCCGGAGGGACCACTCTCTCCGTGACTCCCTTGTCCGCTCCACACTCTGCTCCAGACCCACCACCCCCAGCACTTTTCCCTGCAACTGCAGGAAGTGCTACACTTGCCCATACACCTTCCCCCTCACCCTCATCCCAGGCCCCAAGAAGACCTTCCACATCAAACAGAAGTTTACCTCCATGTCTGCAAATGTGGAATACTGCATCCACTGCTCCTGATGTGGCCTCCTCTACATTGGGGAAACCTAGTGGAGGCTCGGTCTGCGACAAACGACTGCACCCCCCACTTGTCACGAACCATTTCAACTCCCCCTCCCACTCCTTGGATGACATGTCCATCCTGGCCTCCTGCAGTGCCACAATGATGCCACCTGAAGGTTGCAGGAACAGTACCTCATATTCCGCTTGGGAACCCTGCAGCCCAATGTTATCAATGTGGACTTCACAAGCTCCAAAATCTGCCTTCCCCTACTGCATCCCAAAACCAGCCCAACTCGTCCCTGCCTCCCAAACCTGTCCTTCCTCTCACCTATCCCCTCCTCCCACCTCAAACCCCACCCCCATCTCCTACCTACTATCCTCATCCCGCTTCCTTGACCTGTCCATCCTCCCTGGACTGGCCTGCCCCCTCCCTAGCTCCCCGCCTACACTGATCTTTACTGGCTCCATCTCCACCTCATTGACCTGTCTGTCTCCCCTCCACTTACCTTCTCCTTTATCCATTTTCTATCTGCCTTCCCCTCTCTCCCTATTTATTTCAGAACCCCTTACCCTCCCCCATTTCTGAAGAAGGGTCTAGATCTGAAACTTCAGCTTTCCTGCTCCTCCCATGCTGCTTGGCCTGCTGTGTTCATCCAGCTCTACACCTTGTTACCTCAGAATCTCCAGCATGGGAAGTTCCCACTATCTATAAATATGCTGATCTTCTCACAGCTAGCACTGTTTTTACTACAAAGCTCTTGTTTGCAATGCGACGAGCTGGGTGCGGATGGGCAAGTCTGGCCTCTTATAACCACCTATTGTCGATGTGCAACACGGCTTGTGGTATGTTCATTGAAATAAGGTCCACTATGTTAATGCCAACAATCATCAGTCTTTTCACGCACAGCATGAACAGTTCTTTCCTTTTACATTGGTACGTTTGTGAATTCAGGCAAGTGAAAGCCACAAAGATTTAAGAAAATATATATTTTCTTCAGTAATACTCAAATTCTGTATCACCGTGTGACGAGATGTATTTTTAAAAGAAAATGATGTTAGTTTCCGTTGAAGTCAATTGGGCAAATTGGAGACTGTTGATTTCCATCATTGCAAAAAATAAAATCCACTCCTTGTTAACATCAAAGGCATTGAATATAATGAGAATAAAATGTGAGGCTGGATGAACACAGCAGGCCAAGCAGCATCTCAGGAGCACAAAAGCTGACGTTTCGGGCCTAGGCCCTTCATCAGAGAAGGGGATGGGGTGAGGGTTCTGGATTACATAGGGAGAGAGGGGGAGGCGGACCGAAGATGGAGAGAAAAGAAGATAGGTGGAGAGAGTGTAGGTGGGGAGCTAGGGAGGGGATAGGTCAGTCCAGGGAAGACAGACAGGTCAAGGAGGTGGGATGAGGTTAGTAGGTAGATGGGGGTGCGGCTTGGGGTGGGAGGAAGGGATGGGTGAGAGGAAGAACAGGTTAGGGAGGCAGAGACAGGTTGGACTGGTTTTGGGACGCAGTGGGTGGAGGGGAAGAGCTGGGCTGATTGTGTGGTGCAGTGGGGGGAGGGGACGAACTGGGCTGGTTTAGGGATGCGGTGGGGGAAGGGGAGATTTTGAAACTGGTGAAGTCCACATTGATACCATTAGGCTGCAGGGTTCCCAGGCGGAATATGAGTTGCTGTTCCTGCAACCTTCGGGTGGCATCATTTTGGCCCCCACTGCATCCCTAAACCAGCCCAGTTCGTCCCCTCCCCCCACTGCACCACACAACCAGCCCAGCTCTTCCCCTCCACCCACTGCATCCCAAAACCAGTCCAACCTGTCTCTGCCTCCCTAACCTGTTCTTCCTCTCACCCATCCCTTCCTCCCACCTTAAGCCGCACCCCCATCTACCTACTAACCTCATCCCACCTCCTTGACCTGTCTGTCTTCCCTGGACTGACCTATCTCCTCCCTAGCTCCCCACCTATACTCTCTCCACCTATCTTCTTTTCTCTCCATCTTCGGTCCGCCTCCCCCTCTCTCCCTATTTATTCCAGAACCCTCACCCCATCCCCCTCTCTGATGAAGGGTCTAGGCCCGAAACGTCAGCTTTCGTGCTCCTGAGATGCTGCTTGGCCTGCTGTGTTCATCCAGCCTCACATTTTATTATCTTGGATTCTCCAGCATCTGCAGTTCCCATTATCTCTGAATATAATGAGAAGTTTGGTCACTTCAATGGGTCTTGTATCAAGTTAAACCTGTCAAGTTCCATTGACTTAATGGATGTATTCTGTCAATTAGCCACTGATAACAGAACCTCACATGTGTTTTCCAGGGGCATAAATCTGTTGAAAATTGCAGACTATGTGCAAATACTCACAGGTCATGACTAATATATGGATTGCTCTTCCCCAGAAGGCAGTGGAGGCCAAATCTCTGGATACTTTCAAGGAAGAGATGGACAAAGCTCTTAAGGATAGTGGAATCAAGGATTATGGGGATAAGGCAGGAACAGGACATTGATTGTGGATGATCAGCCATGATCATAATGAATGGTGGTGCTGGCTCGAAGGGCCGAATGGCCTACTCCTGCACCTATTGTCTATTGTCTATAATACTCTCCATTTGGACAGAAAATATGAGACTGAATTTTCCAAGAATTTGCTTATAGTCAATTTTTCTCTCCATGAGCCCTAACATGTCTCCTCATGTCGTGCTAAGCTGCTCCACCATTACTATTGGAGTCCTCATCACTTCCAGGAAGCTCTAAGATCTCTGCTGCAAGTGGCATATTTAAAGCCTACTTGTGCGTCAGATGTAAGAGCTGTCAGCAGGAGCTGCACTTCCAAGTTGCAGTGGCTGGAGAACTGTCCTGGAGGTGGCTGGTACAGACAAGTTGGCAATTTGCATTACCCCATTGAAGCCAATGCTGTTAATGAGCCTGCTGCAGCATCCATTGTCCTTCCATGTTCTATTGTCTCCAAGCCTTAAACTATGAGTTGTCCCCTTTAGCAATTGTAAGCTGGACTGCATCCCAGCTTGCTGCATCCAATCCATACAATTAATTTCCCCAACATTCACAGCATTCCACTCACAAAACTGACCCTTGCTAGCCACCCCTTGACGATCAATAAACAGAAACCCTGGCCTGAATGTAGCTCATTTCTCAGTTGAACTTGGAAAGGCTGATGAGTGACCAGACCCCTGACAGATCCATGTGCAGCTCCCCGAATGATTCACTGCTAATCCTCGGTCTGATTGAACAGCACTTTGGATTCTGTGACCTCCACCTCGTTGTAGAGAAAGGGACATCTTGACCATGATGCCTCAAGTGGCCAAATGGTTATGTTCAAGACCCCGGACTGAAATTTGATGATTTTCTCTTAACACACTGTGGCCATTCTGCCTGAATGAAGGCAGTCCCCGTAGACTTGATTGAGGGCTATTCCCATTTGGCTTTTACATTTTGGCTTTTGGTTGAAGCATATGTCACATCAGCTGCCGGAAAATACTGCGGGTAAGACATTGATGTAGCTCATTGCTACCTCCATGACTAAACACTGCTGATAATCAAGGCAAGAGATAGTAGGAACTGCCGATGCTGGAGTCTGAGATAACAAGGTGTAGAGCTGGATGAACACACAAGGCCAGGCAGCATCAGAGGAGCAGGAAAGCTGACATTTCTGGGTCTGATTTCTGGCGAAGGGTCCATACCCAAAACGTTAGCCTTCATGCTCCTCTGATGCTGCCTAGCCTGCTATGTTCGTCCAGCTCTGCAACTTGTCATCTGACAATCATGGCAAGCTGCCTGGCTTTGTGTTTGCATTAAAATGCAAGAAGGACTATGAACCTTTAAGGCAAGGTAAGGTAAAGCATGTCAGAAATGCTTTGAACTTTGGAATCTGTGCAAAGTGAATGAGCGCTTAGAACAAAGAACAAAAAAAATTACAGCACAGGAACAGGCCCTTCGGCCCTCCAAGCCTGCACCGATCGAGATCCTCTGTCTAAACTTGTCACCTATTTTCTAAGGGTCTGTATCCCTTTGCTCCCTGCCCATCCATGTAACTGTCCAGATACATCTTAATAGACACTATAATGTCTGTGTCTACCACCTCCGCTGGCAACGCGTTCCAGGCACCCACCACCCTCTGTGTAAAGAACTTTCCACGCATATCTCCCATAAACTTTCCTCCTCTCACTTTGGACTCATGACCCCTAGTAATTGAGTCGCCCACTCTGGGAGAAAGCTTCTTGCTACCCACCTTGTCCATACCCCTCATGATTTTGTAGTCATCAATCAGGTTCCCCCTCAATCTCCGTCTTTCTAATGAAAATAGTTCTAATCTCCTCAACCTCTCTTCATAGCTAGCGCCGTCCACACCAGGCAACATCCTGGTGAACCTCCTCTGCACCCTCTCCAAAGCATCCATATCTTTTTGGTTTTGTGGCAACCAGAACTGTACGTGGAGATTAGGCCAGGAGCACTGAGCGGAATTGCTGTCAAATCACAAGGTGTGTGCCTGCCCCTCAGCCTGACCTGGCAACAGCATTATATTAAAAGATGCCAGTGTGTGCCAAAGCCCAGGATAAGTAAATCAGAGATGTGCCATTTTGTGAGGCTAGTGCTTGCCTGATGTCAATCTCCATGGATGGGTAAGTGCAGTCGGTTGCTCCCCATGGAGTAAAAACCTCAGATATTGAGGGCTTCTGACCAACATAGAGGTCCAGAGGGGTTAAAAAGTGAGTCGGGGCCTCCATGCACACTTATGTTGCAAATTGATGATGGTTTGCTTTTCTCCAGCCCATGAAAGAATAGGAATCTGTAAACAAAGATTAGGTACTAACAAGCATGAGGCATAATTAGGCGCTAAGGAGATACAATTTCTTGCAAATAGGTCTTTCATTTTTCACTGACGAGATCCTTATCTCTCCATTCAAACTTTGGTTGGAAAATTGCATTTTTGCTTTTCAATGCAATAATCTAATATTTCCAAACCAGCCAAATCGTAAACTGACCTGCCATTGACCGTGTTGTTCAGGGGCTAGGAAAATTCCTCCCATACATTCTGCAGCGTGCTTTAGAAAATTTAGATTCTTGCTGATCCTATAACCATTGCAGATATTAGCCCAAAATCTTTCAAAATTGAAATTTAACTTGGGAGTGGACCTGCTGGAAGTCCGGCGGTACACAAATGCACTGACATAGTCTGCAAAGTTTAAAGTTTCCAATTGTCATTTTCCACTGCAAAGGACCCTGTATAGAAGTTCTCAGTCCAGACCTCTGCACCTTTGATCAGAAATGTGGGAATTAGCTGTTTATCTAACCAGGAAATAATATACGTTAATAATAATCACCTCTATCTTAACCCACAATATGACCTACTCCAACCCAAAAGTTCAAAAACACACTCCTCTGCCAACCTGTCTCAATTCTCTCTCTTATTCTTGTCCCTCCACTGACCTGACCATGTTTTTTTTTAATTTTTCTGCACTTTTGAACATGGATTGAAATGAGAAAAAAGATTAAAAATTGTCAAAGAATTATTGCAGTTTTTAGAAACAAGTTACCTGACTCTCATTGTAAATATTGTTCACACTGCTCTTTGTTCAAGCAATAGTGACAGATGAGCTGGTACCAGGGGATTGTGTACAAAAGGGGGTTTAGCCAGCAAATAAGTAGCTGATCAGTCTGTGAAATGGTTACCAGTTTTCAATGACAAAGGCTCCAGCTGGCCAATAATGATGTGATTGCAACCGCCCACCCCACCACCACCCAGGGAGTTAAACTGCTGTTGCATGTGAATGTTTGAGTCGGAAGCCATCAAATCTCTGGAAGGGAAGGAGCAGCTTTTGTTCTGCAGTAAAGAAGTATTGCAAAGTGGTCTCAGGACATGGGAGGCTCTCTCTCCTCTGTTTCACTTCTCCTATGCTTTCCAAGTTCTCCCCGAACCTGGTTCTCTCTCAAATCCCGACACAATCCCCCAAAACCCCAACCCTCCTCCTTCTTCCCAGGTTCTCCCTATCTTCCCCAACATCCCCACCCCATCCATGAATTTCTAGATTTCTCTCACCTCGGTTCCAATCGCAATTACCTCCCTGTATTGATTTCTCACTCCTCCGAGCTACGTCCATTTGAAACCCGTGCACAAACAATTTAACGCAGGGCACAGGATGCATGTATTGGTGGTAGCAAACACTGCCTTCCCTCCACCCATTACTCCCTTTCTCTGGAACAAAAACAAAGTTGCTGGAAAAGCTCAACAGATCTGGCAGCACCTGTGGAGGAGATAACAGAGTTAACGTTTCGGGTCTAGTGACCCTTCCTCAGAACTCACTTTTTCTGTGTCTGTAGAGGGGGTGGTGAGGCTGCTTACAGATGGGTCAAAGCTTTAACTCACACATTTATATGTGGACAGTTTATCTCTAGTTAAAATCTGTTCATTTGTAGTAAATAGTAATTCGTTTTAAGTAGAGAAGTATGGTTCGTGATTTCTGCAAACATAATTCTAAAAGACTGGCAAATTGAGGAATTCTGAGTACTATTTAAAATCTTCAATTTTTGTGATGGCCCTGGGAATAGTGAGGTTTGGTTTTTTTTCCTTTATTCATTAACAGGATGAGGGCTAGGCAGTGTTTATCATTCATCCCTAATCGCCCAGAAGGCAGTTCAGAGTCAACCACATTGCTGTGTGTCTGAAGTCACATGTCGGCCAGACCAGGTAAGGATGGCAGTTTCCTTGCCTAAAGGGCATTAGTGAACCAGATGGATTTTTCCCGATAATCAAAAATGGATTGACAGTCATCATTAGACTCTTAATTCCAGGTCTTTGTTAAATTCAAATTCCATCCTCAGCTCTGGCAGGATTTGAACCCTGGTCCCCAGAATGTATATCTGAATTACCAGTTCAGTGATAATGCTGCTAGGCCATTGCCTCTCCCTGTATAGTAGTATGACACTATCTCCCTGACCAACCCTGCAATGGTCCAATCCAATTATTCCCGCAACTGAGATGAACTACCCCACCTGACCAACCCAAAGTGATGCTTTTCCATTACTTCATCATTGACCTGACCAGGGTACTAGCTGACTCAGTCATTCACCCACTCATCTACCTGCTTGATCACTGGCTCACTCACTCATTCTTTGTGTTCACTCTTCATCTGCCATTTCTCGTATTCATTTGTCTTCCATAGAGATGGCTTCATTAACCAGGATTAGACGTCACATCTGGCAAAAATCACAAAGGGTCAGCCCACAGAAATATTTGTTGACATAACACATGCAGCATTGATTGCTAGCCGGAAAATCTGGACCACAATGTACACAGAGATTTGGTCACTAATGTAATGCTTTCCCAAATAGATAGAAGAATTTCACAAGGCTCACAGTTTCTGCACTGGGACTTTCATCTGCAAAATGACTTTACCACATTGAAATATTGAATATGCATTTCAGAGAGATAGGTGCATAATGGATTTTTATAGCTGATGAAATTTCCTTTCCAGCATATCACACAGCAACTTGATTCTGCAGTTTCCTGTAACAAACTGTTTGTTTGGCTTCCTCTTACAAGGATACTTTATGTTGATGTGCGTGGAGAGCTACTGAAGGCATTTACACATACGTAATGCACAGGCTGGAGACTCAATAAAGTTGTACATTTTAAATGTTTTCAGAGTGACATTGAGATGACACTAGCTTCTACTTTTGCTTCATCTGCATCTATTTTACTATGTGTAGGCTTCACAAACTACTGAGTATTATAGCAACATGTTCAATGGTGGCCAACTAAGCCAGGCATGAGCAGCTGTAATATGCAGCTCTCATGATAAAAGCTAAAATATGGAAATAATCAAAAGTTTCAAGTAATAGCCAAGTGAATATTTTCTTAGGCAGCTTGTTCCATTGTGGATTGCCTTTGGGAGTGAAGATTATTAACACACTGCTTTGGAAAAAATTTGGTATTTTCTGTGCATGTCTGCCTTGTTATGTCATTACTGAAGGGCAACTGGATATTTGTTTCCATTAATTAATGGGCAGCATGATGGCTCAGTGGCTAGCGCTACTGCCTCACAACGCCAGGAATCCAAGTTCAATTTCACCTACAGGTAACTGTCTGAGAATACCCTGTGTCTGTGTGGATTTCCTCACGGTGTTCCAGTTTCCTCCCACCATCCAAAGATGTGCAGGTTAGGTGGATTGGTCATGCTAAATTGTCTCAAAGCACCCATGCATGAACTGCCTGGGTGGATTAGCCATGGGAAATATAGAGTACCGGGAAGGATCTGGGTGGGATGCTCTTCCAAAGGTCAGTGTCAACTCGATGGGCTGAATGGTACTTTAGGGATTCTGTTCTAATTCTCATCAGCTAATTCTATATTGTATCAAACTCGGTCGGTATATTTTTCTTCATCCTTTGCTGTAGTGACACCCATTTGAAATCTTTAATCACTGATACAGCACTGCTGTATTTCCCAAAGATCCCTCACATTCTTAAAATTCTGTTCAAGTTTGAATGCCCCATACCACCAAAATCTCAGTATTTGTTTCTCCCAAATAAATTCTACAAATATTTCAGTGAGATTTTTCTTTTGAATTCCAAATTTCAGCTGCTATGCTTCAGAATCACACTGATAAACATTAAATATTGTAAGGTTGCCTCTTCTATAATCTGAAGAATGTTTTGCTAATATACTCTCACAAACACGCATAGCTTTCCCAAACAATGCCCTGAAAAATGAAATTTATTTATTGTCGGATGTGTTTGTTTTTGTTTTAATCCCATCCTCAATAAATTTAAGCAATAGGCAAAGATTCTTTGATAAATCAAAGCTTAGAGTGAGACTGGACATATCATTTAAACAAATAGATTTGTTTTTATCATGTATCCCTAAATTCTTTATCCACTTCACACTGCTCTGTTCTTTGGATGTTCACTAGCTGTATCTCCTTTTTCCCTTGCTGACGTCTCTCTCTGAAGTCCATCTTCAAACTTTCACATTTCTCTTTATAGAACATTACAGCACAGTACAGGCCCATCGGCCCTCGATGTTGTGCTGACCTGTCGTACCGATCTCAAGCCCATCTAACCTACACTATTCCATGTACATCCATATGCTTGTCCAATGATAACTTAAATGTACTTAAAGTTGGCGAATCTACTACCGTTGCAGGCAAAGCATTCCATTCCCTTACTACTCTCTGAGTAAAGAAACTACCTCTGACATCTGTCCTATATCTTTCACCCCTCAATTTAAAGCTATGCCCCCTCGTGCTCGCCATCACCATTCTAAGAAAAAGGCTATCCCTATCCACCCTATCTAACCCTCTGATTATTTTATATGTATCAATTAAGTCACCTCTCAACCTTCTTCTCTCTAACGAAAACAGCCTCAAGCCCCTCAGCCTTTCTTATTAAAGTATTCATCAGTTAACTTCAAATTTGGATGCCATTGTTTATTTTTCCATTTCTAGTTGCTTCACTTGTAATTGAATTCTAATAAATTTAGACGAATGATTATTTGCTTTAAAGCGTCCTTCTTCTAATTTCAAATGCTGGCAGCACCTCAATTATTTCAAATTTCTTTTCCATGCTTTCGTTTAACTCCAATTTTTTCTGCTAATGCTATTAATCTAGCCTTGCTTCTTTTATTTGGAAATTACTCAGGGATAGATCTTTCCTCTCTAGAATGGTTTTAGTATTAACAAAACCATCTGCTTTTCATTAAGGATCATAACCTCACTGGGAAACTCTTATCAGCATTTACTTCAGCAAGCCCCAACATTCAAGATAATAAAATGTGAGGCTGGATGAACACAGCAGGCCAAGCAGCATCTCAGGAGCACAAAAGCTGACGTTTTGGGCCTAGACCCTTCATCAGAGCGGGGGATGGGGAGAGGGAACTGGAATAAATAGGGAGAGAGGGGGAGGCGGACCGAAGATGGAGAGTAAAGAAGATAGGTGGAGAGAGTGTAGGTGGTGAGGTAGGGAGGGGATAGGTCAGTCCAGGGAAGACGGACAGGTCAAGGAGGTGGGATGAGGTTAGTAGGTAGCTGGGGGTGCGGCTTGGGGTGGGAGGAAGGGATGGGTGAGAGGAAGAACCGGTTAGGGAGGCAGAGACAGGTTGGACTGGTTTTGGGAACACAAAAGCTGACGTTTCGGGCCTAGACCCTCCATCATACACAAAAGCTGAGCCCCAACATTCATTTTGATTGTAGATTTGTCATCGTGGATAATGCCTCAAATGATGCTCCAGTTTCAGAAGAGATGGTCAAATTTATATTATGATGCCAAAAAAGCCTAGAATATTTGCATTATGATCTGGCTAGAGACCAAGAACATTTTTGTTTCATGTAAGTGATGTTTGAGATCTCAGGCACTTACTGAGAGAATAAAGTCATAAGATTGCATAGTTTAGAACAAATAAAATCAACTTGCCTGCACGTGGTTAGAAAAGTAGAGCAGTCAATATAGATCCTAAAGGTTTCTCAGCAAACGATTCAGATGTTAGTGATTCTGAGTCACCAAATCTCATGAAAATATTGCCTGTTTCTCAAAGGAATTCAAACCATTGCTCTTGATGATTTAGGCTCTGAATATCCACAAAGGTCACTCTGATTTCGATCATGTCAAACATTGAGTATCTCTCGGTGTCTCATTCAATTTTTTTCCTTAGGCTATGTTCCTCTAGATCCTCAAGTCTGCACCCCAGCATGTACCATGCACCCATGGCACAATTCTGATGCTTTTTTTTGTAGATCATACGTTTCACTAAACTGTCCCTCTGTTTCTCTGAACTCCAGTCTCCAAGTTGCTCTTTGTTGTAAATGCTGCTTGTGGGCTTGAACATCAATTCTGAATTGTACCAAATGGGTACTGGATATTCAGAGTCTCAGTTTCATAGAATCATAGAATCCCTACAATGTGGAAACAGGCCCTTCAGCCCAACAAGTCCACCCTGAACCTCAGAACGTCCCACCCAGACCCATCCCCCTATAACCCACCAAATCTACACATCCCTGAACACTATCAGCTATTTAGCATGGCCAATCCACCTAACCTAAGCTTCTCAGAATTTAGAGGAGCTCTTTAGGAACAGGCAGACACCTTCTCTGCTTAGCTACAACTGACCATTGGAATACTGTACACACACTGTTGAGCAGATTGAATGAAGTTCCAGTCATCCTACAAGACTGGATCAAACATAACAGATTCTCGATCATCCCACACTTAAAAATATACAAGTTGCTATCTTACACATCACAAATAGATAGAAAATAGATTTAATCACAGATCTCACAAAGGACTTGCATTCTCCAGGACTGAACAAACAAATGCCGCTAAACTATAATTTGTACACTACTGTTGCAATGCTAAAATGTCTACATCAAAAATCCAAGAAATCTCTTGAATGTTATTCACTGAATGTAGAATTTCTATTGACAATTATTTTTACAATGAACCCTTAGGTATTGTTATATATGTATTTTTGCAGAATTTGATTACAAAATTCAAAGCTATCTGTTTAGTAATAAATTTTGTTCAGGACAATGTACAGTGCATAAATTTTTTTAGCATTAAGTTCCATTCTGCATTGCCCCTGTTGACTTGTAATTCCAGAAGTTTGTTGAGCATTGAATTGATATGATCTTGAGTTTTCTCTGATATGTGCATATGATGCAGTCATTTGACAACAGTCAAACACACTCTTTTAACATGTTGGGAAGGTTGCTTGGGCAAAGAAAAACAACGATCCCAATACAGTTCCCTGGAGAGGATACCTTGAGGAGAGGACAATTTCACATTAATCCAGTGTATTCCTGAGTACTCTGTCCAATCAGATGTTAAACTCAGGTCGAGGCTGTGCTGTGACATAAAATATTTCGCATCACTATTTCAAAGAATGGCAGGTATTCATACAAGGTGTCCTTTCGATAATTATGTCCCAGTTAGTATTAATCAAGAAACAGATTGTTAGTCATTCTTCTGTGTTTTGTGAAAACTTGCTGTGTTAAAATTGGCTGCTAACTTTTTCAACATTTCGAAAGTACTTCACTTGTTGTAAACTTGTTTTGAGCTATGAACTAAAAATACTTGTTCAATGGATCAAAATATTCTGTAGCTTTGAAAAAATACATTTTTTTTCTGTGACTCATTAATTTTGGTATTAGCTGCTGTGGAATAGTAATGAAACTGATTGCAGTGAGGTGACGGAAGATTATACTGTATGTAAGAAACAAATATGTTCATTTTATTAAAAGTCAACCTGTGGATTTTGCACGTATGATACATTCCTGCCTAATTATTAAATATTTCTTCTCCTTGGGTTCTCTGCCTGAAGTCAGATCTTCGGCCACTATTCCCCAAGTGACAACATTTTTATTTATTTGATTTTTTTTTAATTGCAAGTGGAGTGAAGGTGTTTTCTAATGAACCTGTTCAAAGATACTATTACACATCTCAACATCAAGTGGAACTTGAACCTGGGCCTCCTGCTCAGAATTAGAGCCACTAAGACTGTATCACAATAGCCTGTAGCAGGCAGGGTGAACAAGCAGATCCTGAACCTATCTGAGCTGAAATAGGGTTGAATCTGATGTGATTGATATTAATCTGATAATGCGCACAACTCCTTTCACCAACTGAGTTAAGTGGCAAACCCCACCATAAAACAAAACATGCATTCATATACTACAAAGCTAAGCTTTACAGACTTGCCATGGCTCTATAATAAATGAATTCCTAATAGAGTGAATATACTTGTTTATCAATGCAATGCAAAATTCACAAGGTGCTCATAAAGCCTGGACTGGAGATCACCAATTTCATGAGAATTTTACAGATGAAAAAATCAAAACTGACAGCTCATCCACAAACAATGGCAATAGAATTGCCATTCTGGGCACTTATCCGGATCAGATTATAAAAAGACTTATGATTCTATGAGAAACCACATGCTCATCAAATAAACAAAGCCTGTAGCAAGTGAGCAATGATTACAGAAATCTGCAGTCACAACCTAAATATGGTATTTGTCTTCTGCATTCAAAAGAGAAAAATAAAGCATTGCAAATGACTCTTACTATTGAAATAATTACTACTTATTTTTCACATCCCCTTTTAATCACAGCTTGTTAATTGAGATAGTATTCTATAGATGAAATTTTGCCTCATTGTTCAGAATTTTTCATTGTCTTGACAAATATCTTCATTCTGCCAAGGGCGCACTTAACATCCACAATAAGAGAACAATGGCATGGTTTAGTTGATGTCAATGATTTTGAAAATCTTTTAAACTTCTATTAATCTGCCAATGCTTAGAAAGAATGGGAATGAGCTGTTAAATTGTATCTTCAGTTGATTTAGTCACAGTTATGCTAGGAAAGGGCATTGATAGTGGGAAATGAGATGCTTGTCAAGACTAGCTGATCTAAAAGTTCATCCAGGTGACTGATGCAAAAACAAAATCGACTAATAACCTCTAGTTTGATTCATTGATTTATGCAATGAAAGATTGTGATTTAAAACAAAACTATCATTGTAATAAAAGCTGAATTCATTTCAAATTGGTATAAAAAATCCTTGACGGCCCACCAACTTTCATTTATATTGTTATATAGAGTGAAAAGGAAATTAGATGCTTTTCTTTGTTGTTGCCAATCTTGCACAGATGGTGCACGAGAAATATTAAGATTATATGGCTTAACGTAACTGAGACCACAAGAAACACAAGAATTATGAGCAGGAAAAGATTATTTGCCTTCATGAGCCCAGTCCCCCTTTCAATAAAATCATGTCATATGACCCCTTAATTTCACTTTCCTGTCAGTCTCCTTATAACCCTCAGCACCCTTATTGATCAAAAAAACTATTCAACTGAATAGTGAACATGTCCCAGACTCCACCTCCAATGTTCTTTGGGGAATGGAATTCTACCGATTTACCCTCTGAGAAAAACAACTCCTTATTTCAGTATTAAGTGGAAGACCTCTAACTTTTAAAAGGCGTCCTTTATTTTAAAAAACTCCCTGACAAATGAAGAAATCATCTCTTCAATCAACCTTGTTGAGTTCTCTCAGGATCTGATATGTTCCACAAAGATAATCTGCCACTCTTCTAAATTAGAATGGATAATGACCGTGCTCAACCCGTCCTCTTGGGAGAAATCCTTTATCCCATGAATTAGTCAACTGAACCTTCTCCAAACTGATTTGAGTGCAATAATATCCTTTATTAATAAAGAAGGCCAAAACTTTGTACAGCATACCAGTTACAATAACTTGTAGACCCTGCATAACTGTAGCAACATTTCCCTCCATTTTGACAGAATTCACATTGTAATAAACATCATAATCCTGGTTGCATTTCTAATTACTTGTTTCACCTGAAAAACAACTTCCTGCTGTTCATGTACCGGAATACTCGGATCCTTCAGTGCTATCAGGCTGAATTTCTTCAGGGCTAAGTGACATGGTCTACAGGGAGGCATGTGGCAGAATTGGACAAGAAATGAAATAAGGCACAGCTCAAGTTCAGAAGCAACTTGTGCCAGATTTTATGTTTTTATAAGTGTTGTGGTAAGGCTCTTGCTAGGAAATGACACAGTGAAAAGTTGCTAATGAAGAAGGATTATAAATTGTTGAAGGCACTGCTCACTTTATTAGCTTTCAGCTTTTTATCTTACTAAACTCATCAAACATGCTGGATATCAAGAAAATTTAACACAAAATTCAAAAGATGGACGTGGTGAATCAATTCATTGAATGGAGGTTTGAATGACCTCCATGGTGGCCACACATGTTAGGGCAAGCTCCATGGGTACCAATCTCATACACCCCATGTCCACAGACATTGGTATCCAATATATATCAATCTCTAAGAACACTCATGGCACGTCTCTGATCCATGTACTTACTGGGTGCTTCAGCACTTCAATGCTGCATCTCAAGTAGAACCAGCCACTATCACTGTAAAAGAAGAATACAGCCCCTCGGCAAACCTGATGACAACATTTTTAATTGTCTTTTGTCAGTAAATGGTGATTTATAACCAAAAATAATTTGCCTTCTGTCAATAAGTTGGACAGTCAGAGTCAGGCTGCTGTCTACGTAAGGCACCACACTACCTATCTTCAATCCATCAATATCTGCAACAATCTCCATTCAAATAAAGTGCTGCTTTTCTGTCTTTGCCAGATTGGGAAAGTTCATATTTTCCAACATTATACATCTTCCTACATTATACAAGTTGCCAATTTTTCACTACTCTGTTCCCTACTTAAATTTTCTTGTAAACTCAATATATCCTCTGCACAATTTAAATTCCTACCTACCTATGTGCCATCAGCAAATTTTGTTACCACACGTGCAGTCTTTTCATCTAAATCATTGATACAAATTAGAAATAGTAGGGCCACCAATACTTATCCATATGGCACCCTACTTGTAACAGCTTGACAAACTGAAAGTAATCAATTTATCTGTACGTTCTGTTTTTTCGTTAGCTGGCCGATTCTCTATCCATACTAATGTGTTACCCCCACAACATAAGATCTTACTTTGTGCAGTGACTTTTGGTATAATAATTGAAACTCCGACATTACTATACAGTTCAAATCCAGAAATGATATTACCACTGTCTCAGCATCTAAAGCAAGCGGTTACTGTCTCAGGAACTGTTGTTGAGCATTTTGGACTGAAATGAAGCTGGGAATCCTGTGAAATTCCCTACTACGTAAGCCAGTGGAGGCCAAATCGCTGAATATATTTAAGGAAGAAATAGGTACATTTCTAACCACGAAAGCAATCAAGGGGTTTAGGGAGAGAGTGGCAGTGTGCCACGGAGACAGAAGATCAGCAATGATCTAATTGAACAGCATAGTGGGTTTGATTGGCTAGATGCCACTCTGTCTGCTCTTTGTTTCAATGTAGCACCTTGCTGAATGCCTTTGAAAATATGAATACATCATTGCAAGATTGCTGTTATCCACCTTGATTTTTACTTTGCAAAAAATTTCTGCCTAGTTCATCGAATGTGATTAATCTTTCACAAAACCAGACAAACTCTGCCGGATTGTATTATGATTTTCTGACTGCCTTCTTATTACCTCCTCAATAATGGATTCTATCTTCCTTTTGACTGACAATTAGGCTAATGGACCTGTAGTTTCCTGCTTTCTGTCATTTCCTTCTATAAATCACTATAACTTTAGCAACTTTTCCATCTGCTAGGATGTTTCCAGAAGCTAAGGAGATTTGGAAGATCACAATCAATGTATTTATTATCACTTAAAAAAAAATCATTCACAAGACAAGGGCAGCGCTGTCTAAGCCATCATTCATTGCCCAGCCCTAGCTGCCTAAAGGGCAGTTAAGAGCCAACCACTTTATTACAGGTCTAGAGTTATGTGTAGGCCAGACCTGGTAAGGATGGTAGTTTCTTTCCCTAAAGAAATTAATGATCCAGATGAGTTCTTCCCATCTGTAGCCACTCTGTCAAGCTCCAAGGATGAAAGAGTCCACAGAATTCGTTAACTCTTATTTCTAATAGCTTTTCTAATGCATTTTCCCTGGTACTTATGATTGTTTTAAGGTCCTCCTTCACTGTTACCGCTTGGTTTTCAAGTTTTCTTATTTTTGTTAAAGTCTTCCACGATGAAAGAGATGGAAAATATTTGTTCAACATTTTAGTTATTTCCTTATTGATTCCCTAGGCTCACTTGCTCAGGACCAAAGCTCATTTTAGTTCCTCTTTTCCTTTTTTAAATACTTGTAAAAGCTATCTATTCTTAAATTTTCTAGTTAGCATTTTTCCAATGTGAAATCCTCTTTTGACAGTAACCTATCTGAAGAAGATATATCAGAAATTCTGGCAACAATTTTTGGCAAATTATTTTTGGTTATAAATCACCAATTACTGACAAATGATCATTAATAATATTGTCACCAGGTTTGCCGAGGAGCTGTATTCTTCTATAAAATCGTAGTCTTTCTATTACACAATTGTGAATGGATTTCAAGTAATTCTCAATGCTCTTACAGTATTATCACAGGCATCTTGTCTATTAGATTCTGTCAGTTTAAACCATGATTTGTTCAAGACCTATAGAATAACAAAATATGCCCATTGTTCTCTGGGCTTCCTGTGTAATTCTGAAGCAATTCTTTATAAAGGACAAAGAACGATACAGCACAGGAACAGACCTATCAGCCCTCCAAGCCTGCACTGACACATTTTGCCCTTCTATCTTAAAAATGTCTTCACTTACATGATCTATATCCCCCATTCCCTTCCTACTCATGTATTCGTCTAGGTGTTTCTTGAATGATGCTATTGTGTCTACTTCCACCACCTCCTCTGTTTGCATGTTCCAGACACCCACTACACTTTGGTGAAAAATGTGCCTTGCAAATCACATTTAAACTTATCCCTACACCCCCATCCCCAAACCCGTTTCTAGGATCTGTGTCCCCTAGTAATTGACAAACCCCCTAACCTGGGGAAAAGCCTTATACTTTCCACTCTATCTATGTCATTCACAAACTTATAACTTATCTTAAGTCACCTCTTAACTTCTCATGTTCTAGTGAAAACAAACGCAGTCTATCCACCTTTCTTCATAGATAAAATCCCCCATGCATCATTCTGATAAACCTCTTCTGTATAGCCTCAAAAGTATCCACGTCCTTCTGGTAGCGTGGTGTCAAGAACTGCACACAATATTCCAAGTGTGGCCTAACTTAAGTTCTATAAAGCTGCAGCATAACTTATTTATCCTTATACTCAATGCCTCTTCCAATGATGGCAAGCATTCCATGGGCCTTTTTTACCACCTTGTCGGCCTGTAATGCCACCTTCAGTGAGCTGTGGGCCTGCACACATAAAGCACCCTCTGCATATCAATACTACCAAGGGTTCTACCATTCACTGTATAATTTCCACTGGTACATGGCCTCCCAAAATGCATCACCTCACATTTGCCCAAATTAAACACCATTCGCTATTTTTTTCTGCCCATGCCTCCAACTGATCTATATCCTGCTCAGTCCTCGGACAGTTCTCTTTACTATCCGCAACTCCACCTACCTTTGTATCATCAGCAAACTTACTAATCGACCAGCTACATTTTCCTCCAAATCATGCATGTGGACAGCAGGGGTCCCAGCATTGATCCCAATGGAACAGCACTATTCACAACACTCCAATCCATAAAGTATCTTTCACTGTTACCCTGTCTCCTATGACTAAGTCAGTTCTGTATCCATCTTGCCAACTCACCCCTGATACCATATGACTGCACCTTTTGTACCCATCTGCCATGAGGGACATTGTCAAAGGCTTTACTGAAGTCTATCCAGATAGCATCAACTGCTTTTCCCTCATCAACCATTTTCATCACCTCCTCAAAATACTCTGTCAAGTTAGTGAGGCACGACCTCTCCCACACAAAACCATGATGTCCATCACTATTGAGTCCATTTGCTTCTAAATATGTATAGATCTAGCCCCTGAGAATCTTTTCCAATAATCTCCTGACCACCCAAGTGAGGCTCACAGGCCTGAAAATTCTTGGATTATCCCTGTTACCATTAAACAGTGAGCTGCTGAATATTTAAAGGTTTTCTGACTTATTTTATTCTCTATGGATGGTTGTGCAAAACTAAAGACTTTATTAGATGCTCGCTAGCATATTGTATGCAGCAGAGGTGCCCACCACTATGACTTTGGGTGTCAGCAATGCTAAATGATGTGGCTGAGAAGCATAGAGTAGATTCACTGCCAATAGAACTTTTACACTAGTATTAGTTTAAGTTACTCATACCATGTAGGAAAGGATACCCACTAAAAACTTCAGAAGATAGTCAATGGCTAGTTACATTAAATTTGGGAAACAATTGTTTCTTCTGAGGCAAGAGACTCAATTTAGGAGTAAGCACATTGACTAAACATTAGAATAATTGGTACTGTATCACTTGTCTTAGAACAAATACGTTGTTCAGCTTATCCCAGGAACAGTCCTTTAAACCCTGACAGGTGAACCTTATGATGTTAGTGAGCCTTTGCAGACACTAACAACATGGACTGCTTGGAAAAGGCAGAAAAATGGCTGTGTCTAAATTAACATAAACTTGTTTGTAAATTGGTTGCCTTTTTAAAGCAAAGGTTCTATCTTTAGCTGTATATTGTGGTATAGGTGATGAACTAGCAATCTCTTTCACTGTTTTGGAGAAATTTTTGATTGGGTTAATGCAAATTATTTTCAATAGCAACTATGTGACATGATTGGTGGATTTAGAAGCAAAAGCAAATCAAAAAATAACAAAGTAAAAAAGCAAAAACAATATAATGGAAGAATCATGAGTAAGGGAAATATCGCCAATTGGGTTGATTGTGATTTTCATCACAAATTCAGCATTCACTGCTAATGCAGAAATGTTGTTAAGGCACAAAATGTTTATTTATTATTAAAATCCACCATTAAACTCCAGAACAAATCCTTCTTAGACTGGACATTGCAATAAAATGATGGTTCTTAGAGTTGTTTAATCTCTGTGATAGTGCCTTTGAGAAAACCACTCATGCTTTAAAATTAGACTTCAGCTGAATAGTTTTCATTTCCAGGGAACAAATGGGAACAAACACAGACTCTCAAAGTAGAGTTAGGTGCTTCAACATGCCATTTTTTGTTTGTAAAAACAGCCAGTGAAATTAATATAGATACTCCATGGCAACACAGTTAAAGGCATATGTTGAAGGCACCTCTTTGCTTAGGAAGAGTGCGTTCTGAGACCAGAAATAACATTCCTGATTGGTCACAAGTACAATAATGATTTATCATTTCAGTCACAATGGAATGTTATTTTCAGAATCCTAGATATAACTGCACACTTAGGGCATTAGCTTTGCTTCAATCATAGCTTATAGGGCAATAAGGTCATTGCAACAACAGATTCAGAGTCTCCATGTAATCTCAGTGCTATTTTTAACTATCATTACATAGTTCCACTTTATTGGCACGATAGTGTTTTGTGATTTATGTCAGTGTCTGAACAGAAGTTGCAGCTCATCATTTTTTCCCCAGATGTGATATTTTTAACTCTTCAGAGCCTGCAGTTTTATGAATTATAGAGTTATAACAACATAACTGCTTCATGTGATTGTGTTTAATGGCTGCCACAAACTAAACTGAAAGCAAATTCAGAGGTGGAGGCTACATAACTATGGCAAGCCAACTGGTGCATGGTATGCAAATGTATTTCTCTAAACATTCTCCTTTTTTTACAGAAAACAACTAAAAGATGCACACATTAACATCACCAGTTGCAAATTATTCAAGTTATTCAATATCTATGTTTCAAGAAGAAAATTATAATGTATAACAAAACACCATATTAATTCTATTTCATCTCAATTTCATCCATCTGCACACATATATTTCATCCATTATCTCTAAAGCATTCAGGCCTTTCACTGTTATGTGAAAGAGTTTGTTAGTTTATCTCTGTTGATCCCTGTGTTATGCTCTCTACCTGAAAAGGCCTTCCCCTGGTTGAGCTGAGCAAGATGCTTGATTTTCAGATTCATTGTCTCTGCTTGGTTCATGGCTCTCAGGGCATATCTGGTTGTCGTTGCAAGACTTTGGATTGAGTTAAAGCTGCCTCTTGGTCTGTGTCCTAAAAACATTGCACATCCTTAGCAGTGAGCTTCAATACAGGCTCATACTCTGATGTCAAATTAGGCAGAAACATTTTTAAATAATTCGCAAATCCAAAACTTCATTGCATTTATTTAACATTTGTTGGTCACTGCATCTCTGATACAGCTCTTAACTTGTCAGAGTCTGGTCAAAGTCCTTTCACTGCCAAGATATGACCTCTGCACTTGACCTCTAACTTATTCAATCGCCGTATGTTTCACATTCAGCTGCAATTTTATCCTGAAACAGTTGGGTTAGATTTTGTTAGTGGTGTACAATTTTGTTTCCATTGTGCCTCCACATCCATTTACTAACATCCACAATAGCTTCCACTCCACAAAGATCACTGACCCTGTGCTGTGTGCATTGACACTATTCTGGAGGAGTGGAAATATCAAAGCATGAATAACCACCTGTATTTCCTGAAAAGTTTCCATAATGTAGTTAGAAATCTTTTGATTTCATCCAGCTTTATATCAATAACTATCGTTCACAGTCAAGTTAGTCAAGAATCCTACCTCAGAGATTGCGTGCAAAGCATCTTCAAAGAGTGGCATGGAGTAACAAAGTCTCTCAGAAACAGAAGAACAGAAGTGGGCCAAACAGCCTATTGAACCTTCTCTGCCGTTCAATTAAATCGTGGCTGATCATCCATCTTAATGCCACATTCTCACATCCCATCTCCATATCCATTGCTGATATTAATCTCCAGAAATCGAACTATTTATGTCTTGATCATATTGTGATCAAGCTTCAACAGCCCTCTGTTGTAAAAAGAATTTCAAAGATGCTTCAAACTGAGTGAAAAATTGAAAAATTTCCTCACATTTCAATCTAAATGGCCTGTCCTTTGTGGGATTACATCCCTTGATTTTAGGCTCATTAGCCAGGGGAAACATTTTGTCTCTATAAACCCTCCCATGTGCCGTAACATTTTTTTTACATTTCAATAATGTTACACGTCATTCTTTTAAACTATAGGGAATACAGAGCCAGTCTCTTCTCTTAACACAATTGTACCATCCTAAAAGGCATCTGAAATTCCAAAAACACTACATCCATCTGTTTCTCCTTTGTCAAAAGTAGAATTAACATGAAATTTCAGTGTAGTATTAGTGAGTTTTGAGAAGATTTGTTGTAATGTTCAGTGTAGTATATTTTATTGTGAAACTAGGACCTTATATCTGAAGAAAGGGAATTATGATCCAGCTGGTTATGGTGGATTCTGAAAATATATTCAAAGATTTGATGGTAGACAGCTAATGGCTAGTATTTAAAGAAGCAGTACACAGCCTTTCTTAGGTAGGGAGACCAAAACAGCTTTCAATTATCCAGGTGTAGTCTCAGCAAGGCACTGTATAACTAAAATAAGACGTCTCTATTTCTGAACTCAAATCCACTTGCAATGAAGGCCAAAGTACCATTTTTCTTCTGAATCACTTGCAATACCTGCTTAGCTACTTTCATTGACTGATGTACCAGATCCCTCTGTACCTCTACAATTCCCAATATTTTACCACTTAAATAATACCTGGTATGTTTTCACACTGAAGCTTACAACTTCATGTTTATTTATTCCTTCACAGTGAGATGGCACGTTGGTGCAGTGGTTAACACTGTTGCCTTATAGCACCAGGAACATGGGTTCAATTCCACCCTCAGGTGACTGTCTGTGTGGAGTTTGGACATTCTCCCCTTGTCTGTGAGGGCTTCTTCCTGGTGCTCTAGTTTCTTCCACATCCAAAGGTGTGCAGGTTAGGTGGATTGGCCATGCTAAATTGCCCGTCGTGTTCAGGGATGTGCAGATTAGGTAGATTTTAGGGATGGGGCTGGGCCTGGTGCTCTGTGTGTTGATGTGGACTTGATGGGCTGAAGGGCCTATCTTTACACTGTAGGGATTCTATGAGACCTACAATTGATATGTATTCCTCTAAGGCTCAGGCACCTAAAAATTAGATAATTTACTTTGTTTATCCTTTATCGATACAGTAAGTAATGTTCTCAAAAGCTCCAATGTGTTTGTCAAATGTCATTGCTGTTTCACAAGTCTGTGTTGATGCTGCCACTTTTGTCATTGTTTCCTAAATCTACAGTTAACCTGTTCCTTAAAATAGATTCTAATATTTTCCCTACCATTGACATCAAACTAAACAAGCCTGTACCTCCTCATTCTCTTTCTTCCTCCTCTTATCTTAAACAGTGAGATTATGTTTCTTTCATTCCAGAATGCACAGAATTTTGTAGGATACCACCAGAACATCCATGAGATCTCTAGTAAACTCCTTCGGCACTCAAATGAAGCTCAGCTGACTCAGAGGATTTATCTAATTTCAATGACATTTATTTTCAAGAGCTACTGTTTATTAAACCGAAATCTTTTAGCTCCTCAATCTCACAGGTCTCTTGTTCACCAAGCATTTCTAGGAGTTCATTTACCATCTTCCGAGAAGGCAGAGATTACCATGAAGGCCCTGCTTTCTCAGCTTCACCAACACCAGAAGCGTGGTGACCCTCAAGCTAAACTCACCACCAGCCATCTCTCTCCCATGAGTGAGCAC
The DNA here is from genome assembly GCF_030684315.1 of Stegostoma tigrinum. NCBI lineage: Eukaryota > Metazoa > Chordata > Chondrichthyes > Orectolobiformes > Stegostomatidae > Stegostoma > Stegostoma tigrinum. The sequence goes on from NC_081356.1 coordinate 19,552,543, forward strand.
CTCTATGGTCCACTGGAACGATAGCAACTTTTACTGATTCGGTTTAACCAGTCTATGTGCAGATTGATGTTAACCGTTTTGACTGTAGTACCCATAATTCCCTCATTTATTCCATGCCCAACATTATCATAGTGGTTTTGTGGCCACTAAAAACTCCCAATATTGTTTGGTCCTTATTGCTTCTTTAGTTCCACCTAAACACCTTGATTATTCGATCCAAGACCCTGTCTTATTAACATAATGATACCATCCTTTACGAAGAGTGCTACACAAGTTTATTTTACTTGGTCTTAGTTTATGTACTCTTAAACCAATTGATAAATCTGGTAAATATTTAACACCGTTTACTGGTTGCAATGCATTTTACTATATAATCACATGAACCTAATTCACTATCCCCCAATCCAGCACTGGATTGTTTGACTCATACAATCTGATAGATTTTGCCTTTTATACTCCGCACATGGAAATAACTCCACTTATTACTGATTGAATGCCGATGATGAAGTGATGAACTCCTTAAGTGAGTTTTAACTGCCCATTTAAAAGCATTGATTATCGTTTGGTTTGGAAGCTGATCCACAAGCATTCATGCTCTGAACTTAATCAGGTAGGACCTGAGAAGGTTCATGGTTCCTATTCTGTTCCCACTGAATTAAATAGGCCCCACCATCTCTAAACACACCAAACAGGGCATAGTGGATGGGGGGGTCGGGGTGGGTGGGTGGGGCTTACATTTTAACTTTGTCCCAGAGCATGGAGGAGTCCGGACCCAGATTAACTACAATCGTGGCTACAGTGAATGTAATGAAACAAAAAAAAATGCTAAAAACACTCGGCAGATCAGACAGCATTTATGGAGAGAGAAACGGAGTTAACATTTCTCTCAGGCTGCCCTCCTGAGCATTTCCAACATTTTCTGATTCTGTTTTAGATTTCTAGTATTCTGTTTTTAGACTGATTCAATATTGAGTTGACCATGGCAATATGGTGGATAGTGCATTGCAAGATGCAATGTGTTCACACTACCTGCCTCCCACATTGGAGACTTAGGATATTGTGCAATACTCCATTCTCATACCTGGATTTTTAGGATTTTTAATAGAAAAGTCAGTATTTTCTGTCAACGGAAGATTATTAAAATGTGACGTATTTTGTCACAATTGCTATTGAGACAGAGAACGTATTGTCACTTAAAATATGGAATCTGACATGCAGTTGAAAAGGTAGAATATGAAAAGATAGGGAAAAGAGAAAGGAAATATGATTAGAGTTGAAAGTAAACAACAGCAAAGCTCCAATCAAATTATGATCTACTTCTGTATTAAATCTATGAAAACTGCTTCACATGAAGATAAAAGAGATGTTGCAGCACCAAGACCAAAACAACATTAACCCTTTTCTTTCAATTTAATGTCTTATGCTTAGCTTTTGTATCAAACAGAATAATTAGCCGTCAAGCTTTGAACACTGAACTTGCACAACTCAACAGTGTAGTTGACTCAACTCACTTGGGCCAACAACATTGATGAGCCATTTGGTTCAGATTACTTGTAGGATAAATAACATAATTAATGGACTAACACCAGGGATTCTCCATGTATTTGTGTTGGCTTTGAAACTAGATCATTTGTATATCATCAAACTGGTTTGTGCATCTGCATCAGGCAAGTCCATTTTGCTAATAAAATACCATTTTCTTAACATAGTTGCAAAAGGATTTAGCAAAAATTCACTCTTCAAAAGTGCAGGTTAATTAAAATTCCCATGACTTGATCGCTTGGTAGATTGTGCATTTGTATGGATCTACTTTTCAAATATCTTTCAGAATTAATTTAAAAAATCGGAATGACGTCTTAATAGCTTTGTTGTTTCACATTGAATTTTAGCAAAAACTACATAGTTAAACTCCACTGAAAACGTCTGATTATATTACTGCTTGAAGCCAGTCAATGTAAGCATGTACCAGTAGGTCAAGAAATTCTCAGGGCAAACCCTCCAAATCAAATTAAAAGTGACAAAGAAGCTCAATTTCTGAAAGTGGTCCCGAGGAATTGACAATAGCTTCACAGGAAGTTTAGTGATGTCAGATGAGTGTTCAAGGTCTGTGAAAGCATTCACATGTAACACTACAGCTGAACCACATCCTGCCATCTTGTTTAGTACAACTCAGACTTGCTCATTTCTCAGGAGCAGTTTCTGGCACTCTGGGCTCAATTTAAACACTTAGATACTTTTACACAAACTTATATATCTTTCACTAATAATTGTCATACATCAACCTCATAATACATCTACCAACCTCACACTATTCAGTCTTGGCAGATATAGCAAGCCATCATGCAGCAAAATCACTGATGCCCTTCACTCCCTCTTGCATGATAAAGTGTCCCATGAGAGAAGAAAAGAGCTGAGAACGAGCATAGTCTGGGAACACTTTTATTGATAGACCCCAATAGTGCAGATGATGATCTGCAACACAAAGCTGAGCTGGCTGCCATAAAGTTCATTGTATCCTGCATTGCTATTATCAGCCATGATGATGCTATGGTAGTGGCTGATCATTCTGTTTCTCTATAACTAGGGACAAAATAATAAACTCAGATATTCATGCTGACCTGGTCAGCTTAGGTAAAACAATTTCACAATTTATAAAATTGTATTTTTTTTAAAGAAACTGGAGTTAATGGGAATCAGGTATCATTTGCAACTTCACCAAGCATATAGTGCTGAATAGTATCATAGTCATTCCCCCTCTGAACTGACATGCCTAAAATCCTTTGTGGAATTAATAGCTTAAATGTTTATCCCAAAACACAGAACTAATGACCCCTAGATTATGTCTCCAGGTTTGTGATTTAGCTACTACATCACTGAAAGTGATTCATTGATACTGAAAGACCATCATTTACCTTCCATTGTGTATCATTGAACACTGCTTGTGTGATACTGAAATCTGTTTGTTCCAAAACACAGAGGACACATGGGACAGTCTGGAAAATGATATTGACAATGCAACACTTCAGAGAAAGGCTGTGCCTCCTTTCCTTTCAAAAACAGAGAGGCCCTTAAAGAGCCTTCCAACATGATTTGAAAGCCTCTGAGCTCAACTAAAAACATTTTTATGATATTTTAATAATATAATGTCTCTACATGAAAGTGTTAATCTGACAAAGTGGCTGAAACTGCAGGCACTTGAAGATTCTTAACCTTGTATGAGCACACATTGTGAAATTGATTAGAGGTCTCTGAGGTGCTGAACCTCAACGTAACCAGTTCATTCCAAGGAGTGACCGGTGTTGGAGCTGTCAGCTGTGCACCCACAACGACATCAGGGTAGTCTGCACTGGTTCATTTGGGTTCTTCAATGAAGAAGTATATGCAGCCCAGGCAGTAGAACTTCAGAACGTGGTTGGGTGCTCCAGGAGCATGGTGCAATTAACTGCACACATGTGCCACTGAGAGGGCCATATTGCAATGTTACAGAATTCATCAACAGAAATGGGTTTTATTACATGAATGATCAAATGACCTATCATCACCATTAAAACTATCTGAAAGTGTCTGCCACTGCACTAGCAGCTGGTATATCTCCTACATTCTGTAGCACTCTTGAGCACCTGGTATATTTGAGGATCCAAGTGCCTTACACCCAGGTGCTTTTCAAAGATGGTCACCAGGGCATCAAAGGTTACCCATAGCGACCATGACAGGTGACGTTATTGCACAGCTCCCTGACTCTAGTGGAACACAAAATACTACCGCATGTACCTCATTCAGGGTCATAATGGAGAGCAGTTGCACTGCTCGGACATGTCTGGGGTCACCCTCTATTATAGTCTGGACTGAGAGTGCTGCGTCATCCTGGCGTGTTGTGCGCTATACAATTGGAGCAGACAATGAGGCACTGTGATAGTTACAGATGAATCAGAGGAGCAGGAGCAGCTTTTAAGAGTAAGGAAGATAGGACAGTTTGGAGGAGGAAGCTGACATTGTCCTTAGCTTCATCAGTCATGACAGGCCAAACAAAACATTTTTGATACACACTTCCAAAAGCTGAGAGATGGATGCAGCAGACAATGATGGACTGTAAATTAATTTTTGAACATGATGTAGAAATCAAGTTTGTAGTTGTCTGTTTGCATGTCTGTATGTGATTTCTCCTACTGAATGATGACAAGATGTGGGTCTACAGTGGACATCAAGGATATGGTAGCACTGATTTAGACGGTGTTCAGATAGGATGTAACAAGGGAAAGGTATGTGTCATTTAAATGACAATGAAGAAAAAGAATGGGGTCATATGTGTAATGGAGTGTCAGCCATGGACTGAAAAGCTGCTGGACCATGGAGTTGCTGGTGAAGGCAAGACCTAATCGCCAACACTTTTTCCCATGCACAGAGGCCTTTCAAAGATACCACAGACACAAGGAATGTCAGTCATTCCCTGTATATCCTCTGAGAGATAGGTAGAGTGGGAACCGAGCATTGTAGGTAGAAATTGAGCATGTAAAACACCAAAGCAGCACAGTCAGTAATGAAAAAAACGCAAATTTAATAAGATATTGTGAGGAAACTTATCATGCCTCACAGCAAAATAAAACTGTCTAAAAAACTCAATGCAATTCAGATTTAGCCAAAAAAAACCACTAAATTCAGTCCAAATGGTTGTTTATAGGCAGAGTGCAATTTAAGGAGGGTAAAAGGATCATGGATTCAGGGGAGACTGTGTGTAATGAACTGAAAAGTGAAAAGTAGTAAGGATGAGGACTCAGTCAGTGTAAAGAAGAGGGAAAGCTGTCAGTGTGTCTTAGTGCGAAAATTTTAGCTGCACTTAAATTGATGGAAGAGATTTTAAATAAAAGGTAAGAAGGTGGAAATAAGGTGGTTCGCTTGAGCAAGTGTCTGGGGAACAAGGAGACAAACAAAGCTAACAGTCAGGACCACTAGCACCGCGATCTCTGTACCCATCTCTTTCCACACCTAAGGATTCAACTCTGTGGAGAGGCTTGTTCAAAGGCATTCAAAGGATGATTGCTCGGCCCAGTTCTATGAAGGGAGTTTGCACCTAAAAGTCATACCTTCTCTCCTTTCTCTGTAATTCCCAAAACGTAAAACCCATCCTGCAATGGTTTCCCTCTGGCCTGGATTGTTCTGTGCTCCTGAGTCTCTGATGCCTGTGGTTCTTGCAACATCCAGTGCCTTTCTGGTGTTGTGATGAGCAAAGCTGGCCTCCTGTCTCTCTAGACAGGATCTCTGCTCCCTGAGATCCTTGACACAGGAAATGTTAACTCGTAGCCGCATAGGGGAGACATTTAATACCAGCAAGCTCTCCTAGGGGAGGCAACCCAGGTCTCTTGCTGGTTTTCCAATCTGCAGGTAAACCTCATGGCACCTCCGTAATATCACCACAACTGATACTTACGCTTACGCCTTTAGCTTCAAAAAAAATGCTTTTTGTAAAATCTATCAAATTTAATGACAAAACAACATTAATTTGAATACTTCATTTCAGAAAAAAACAAATCTGGTTGCCCTACTTTTAGCTAATGTACAATCAGTGCACGTCAAATAGTAGGATATTAAATAGCCTTTATGATTTCACTCATGGTGAGACCCATACCACATGTATCTGCTAATTATGTTAACAACTGGTTGCCAAGAGCTGGCAAGAACAGGCAGATTGACTCATCCTACAATAAGCCCTTCTTCCCTGTAGAAACTTAAAATTGAAGATATTCCACAAGCCTTCCAACAGAGAGTCAAGCCAACAGATGGACTCAGCAGCTAAATATAAGACTAGCATTAGGCAGTGCATTTTCGTTTCTAAAACAGCTGGATCTAAGTCCCAGCAGCAGGCTTGATTTCTCAATTTTTGCAAAATGGCCAATTTTAAAAGTGGGATAAAAAAAATCAAACTACAAGAACTGACAATTTGGCTTTGATAGTTCATGCAAGTTTCAACAGTGAGAAATACTATTTGTCAAGAAAGACTTGGATTTGAACAAAAAGGGGATGGTACAAAACGATCGATTTACTTCTTCTTCTCTGTTGCAAGAAATACTCCCAGCTCATTTATTTTTTTGTGCGTGCATATGTGTTGTGTGTGTGTCTGTGTGTCCGTGATGGTAGTTACTAGTAATGCAAAAAGAAATTTTGAACTTCGCCTAAATCTGTCCCACACAAAATTCTTAAATTCTTCTTTCATTCACTCTCCATTCAAAATATATAATTTTTGATGAATTATAATGCTATGGCTACTATATCGCTTCTTGTTATATAAGTAGAGACAGCACAATAGGAACACTCTTGTGTGTAAAGTTTACCAACAAATGAGATTGCACATTTTTGATATCATTGTATAATTTTAAGACAGTCATTATTTTACAGGAAATTACAAGTTAATGTGCTATATACATGTATTTTTATTCTAAAAACAACATGCAGTGGCATTGTATCTGAATGTGATGTGCTTGTACATGTGATGCTCATTTGTATAGAATTATGGCAATTACCTTTGTTTCCTATCAACTGTTCTAATGGATTTAAGAATCATAATCCCCCAAAATCATAAACTCGTGGTATTTTAAAATGTGAAATCCACAGGTAGAGTCAGCTAATTGGTAATACTTAAGGAACAACTTCATGATGGAATACTAATCTAGTCTTATTGAAGGATTATCCACACATCAATTTAGACCTAGAATATTAGCACTTAAAATGTGTGATGATTCAAAATACCTTTTCATGTTGTTAATCTATTGCAAATCTTTATAAATTTTATATTGTTAAATTTCACTTTTAAATGATAACAATGAATGATAATTCGTTAATTTTGTCCATCAAAGAATTCAGTAGCTGTACAGTTAATGAACAGACAAAAGTTTTGATTTTTTTTCATTGTGAACACAATATTGCACAGCAAAGTTTGTCACAGTTGCAACTGACAGTCCCCAGCAGGAGATAAAACATTATTGACAGCAATGACTAATTTCCACACCACAAAGCTATAACTGTTCGGACAACTTGGCATGTGTTAAAGTGATGATGTCAAGTCACAGTATTTTAATAACAAATGTATTTTTTTTTCTTTGTGTCAAATTAATTGATGAGACCCATAGTTTGTGTTTGCAAAAACACTGAACAAAACTCAAATTATGATATTTGGTCAGACTTTTAGCCACTGTAAGATATTAAAAGGCAGAATAAGCTTCAGTTAAATCTATTTGTGCTAAAGTATGATGTCAACAATAAGCTCACAGATAACATATTGAATAATCCACATTCTTAAAGATACCCCATCAACTACCAGATCACTGTGTAATATGATGCACTGCAATGACCTATTAAGGCTTCTTCAACAGCATGTTCCAAATCCAATAACCTTAACCAGATAAAAAGGAAAGAGGATAACAGGCACATAACCATCAGTTCTGAGTTCCACTTCAAATGGAATTCCACTCCAGTGCCTTGACCTGAACCTATATTATTGTTCCTTTGTTGCCACGGGGTTAAAAACTGAATTAAGCTGCTATGGGAATATTGTTACCACATGAACTTCAGTGGTTGAAGAACCTGGTTTTTAGGACAACTATAGTTGAGCAATATCTTCCTCACATCACCCATATGTCACGAATGAATTACTAAAATAAACATTTTTACAGCTCAATCTGTTGATAAGCAACTTTTCTGAATTCTAACCTCGCTTATGTCATTGCTTCCTTTCCCTTCATAATCTAATTCTTAAGGAATCTTGTCTCATGGATTCTTAGGAAACTGACTCAAAAGGAGGAAATTTAGATTTTAAACTGTAAGAGATAAATAATACCTCCATACTAAAAGCAACTTAGAGCCTAGTAAAAGCAAAATATCTGTAGGCACCTGTGTAAGCAAGAAACAATTCTAATGAAAACATTTTAGAAATAGCTTGAGGAAAAGAGAAAGTTAGGATATACATTGGTAGAGACTGCCAGGGTGACATTGATTGTTTATTTCCTGACTGAGTTAAGGAGATCGTAAACATTAACCTATGACATAGAAGGGACATGTGTTTTATGTACTGTATATGTAGGGAGAGTAGAATGTGGGTAATGGAATGTGAACAGTATAAAGACCATTAACTTCTCTGTGTGCTTTCGAGTTTTACTTCAGTCCAGTAATTAAGACAGATTTCTCCTGGCATCATTTGAAGAAAATGATTGTAAAAGCCTGTATTCAGTCTCCAGCAACTAATTATTTACAAATCAAGAAAACTACTCTAAACATCAGATACCTGTTGATAGAATCAGACCTGAGAGGAATTGCAAAGTCCTCAAATATTTTCAAATATACATCCACCAAAACACTGAAGACCTTGTAATCAAGCTCTGTTCGGACCTAAGAAAACTAGAAGTCCCATGCCATCTGGATATTTCAGCATGGTCAAATAGTGAGAAGTGCTGGAGTAGGGACTTTCATCATTTCCAGTAGGGAAGCAATACAATCATTGAGTTCAACCATCAAACTCCTTATTCAATATGATCTGAAGCAAAGAGATTTCAAACTGAGTGGACACCTCCAATCTCATACAGACGCACGTGAAAAACAAAGCTAGCACTGGGAGAATCCAATTCTAATTCTGATGTCTCCTCCACTAACAGAGCTTTTATTTTATTTGGATTTGCGTCAATTGAATGACCAGCCTGGAGAATTTTTAGGCTGTGAGTTTCTGCACATACACTGTTCCTGATATTACTAGCTCCCAAACACGATGTAAGGCTTTTCAATTCCTCATGAACGGTAATGCTCCTGTAATGCAGCTGTGCATAGTAGGTTATTTAATGCAGCCTCAGTTTAGATTTTAGTTAATCCTCCCAAAATACATACATTCAGAATGTACATAAACCTCATTATCGTACATACCCCTCAGGTTTTTCTTTACTTGGCCTACATTATAACAGTAATTTACTTTAACTTACTTACATAAACATTGGAATCACTAACATAATTACAACATCATTATCACTGCTATCACCGTCACCACCCACCATTATCACCTACCTACCCACTCTTTCGTTTGAGCCTTATAATTGAGATGAATTGGAATTACTGACTGTGCATCTTAATCTGGTTCACTTGAGTTCAGCACAAAGATTCTGGTGTTATTCCAAATCTAGAATATTTGTACCATTTTGTGCAGAAATGTACCATTATACAGCCGTAGTAGTTCTTAGTACTGCTAGTCAAGTCAATTGTCTGCTGTTGCCTAGGTATGATTGTCCCCTATTCTGTGACCATCATATTTGGTCTCAATTCTTAGCTTGAGTAAGATTATTGCTTTCTTGCTCCGCCTGAATGCCCATTAGATGTTCTGACAATTTAAATTCTTGATGTTTTGTTTGATTTCATTTGTTGTCATGTGTAACAAAATGTAGTGAAAGGTATTGCTTTGCCTGCCATCCAGGCAAATCATACTTGACATAAGCACATCAGGGTAATGGAACAGAATGCAAAATATAGTGTTGCAGCTGCAGGGAGAGTACGGTGAAAGTTCAAGTCTAATACATGTGAGGCCTTTTCATAAGTCTGACAACAAGATGGAAGAAGCCCGTCTTGAATCAGTTGATACATGTTTTCAAACTTTTATAGCTGCTGCCTGATGACAGAGGACTGAAGAGTGTGTAACTGTGGCGGGAAGGGTCCTTGATTATGTCGGCTGCTTTCCCAAGGCTGCAGGAAACACTGATGGTGTCAATAGAAAGAAGAGATAACAAGGTGTGGAGCTGGATGAACACAGCAGGCCAAGCAACATCTTAGGAGCAGGAAAGCTGATGGTTCAGGCCTTGGCTCTTCTGCCCCTAAGATGCTGCTTGGCCTGCTGTGTTCATCCAGCTCCACACCTTGTTATCTTGGATTCTCCAGCTTCTACAGTTCCCATTATCTCTCATAGAAAGAGGTTGGTTTTCATGATGAACTAGCTGTGTGCAATACTCTCTGTAATTTCTTTGGTTGAGCAGTTGCCATCCCAACTGTTTAGCTGATCTGATTAATAATTGTGATTCTGACTTCCTGACTCTTAACCATACTTTCTACCCTGGTTTTATGGTTGACAGAGGTTTCACACTATACCTAGAGCTATATCATCTCTGTGGCCTTTGTTGTAAAGGTGCCTCCATTGTTCATTCTTTTGAGGACTGAAGTTTTAAAGTCAGGTTTACAGATGAAAATCACTGATGTAAGGGTCTCAACCTGAAATGTCAAACTTTCCTGCACCTCTGATGCTGCTTGGCCTGCTGTGTTCATTTAGCTTCACACCGTGTTATATCAGATTTTCCAGCATCGGCAGTTCCTACTATCTCCGTAACAGATGAAAATCACTGATGGCTTTTGAAATCCTTGAAACTTTTATAGTGTCTTGTTCCTAAACAATTTGCCTAAATTATATAAAAATTCTAAAAAATTGGCATTTCTAGCAGCGTGTAAGATTTGCACTCTGTAGTGCTTTTAACATGGCCTTGACTCTCGTGTCTTGCTTCTTTTTCATTTTGCCATGCCCTGGAATGTAATCATATGGCAATTTGGTTTACATTTTATTTAGGATCCTCAAAATTGTTCTCTGCAGCTTTTTTGTATGCAGCAGAAATTCCAGTTGATGGAATCCATCTTGGGACTGGGAGGGGGAGGATTGCAGCAAGTTAAGAAATGAGAAATTTCAGTTAAGAAGATGATTAGGAGATTTTTAGGACTGTTTTCCTTGAAGAAAGCTAAGAGGAGTTTGAGAGAGTTATTCAAAATCATGTGTCATATTAAACAGGGAAAAACTGCTGCCACATGTGAACCCAACTGGAAGATACAGAGTTCAAGTAATTAGCAAAAGAAACAAAAGCGACATGAGAAAGAAAGCCTTTTCACATTGTGACTGATAAGGTTCTGGAATGTGATGTCAGAGAATATCATGGAGGCAGGTTTAACTAGCACATTTAAAAGGGACTTAGATGATTACTTTGAAAGGGAGTTTTTGCAGGGCCAAGGGGAGAAGGCAGGAGTATGGCACTTAGTGAACTGTTCCTTAAGAGTAGACATAATGTGCCAAATGACCTATTTCTGTGCTATAACCATACTGCAATTCTGTGAATGAACTCACAGGCTTCTACTCCTTTATGTCAGCTGTCCAGACATAAAAACAGAGGAAACGAACATATAACTGAAGAAGAGAAAAGGGCACATAGCCTTGTCAAAAAAAAATTGAATAACATGGAGTTAATTACAATATACAGAAGAAAAAGAAAAATTAACAATCTTAACACAATTCCGTTGCACTGGAGATCAAATAGCACTTTTTACTGGAAAGAGACATGAGATAGTATGGCAGAAATTACGAATTAATTATTTTAAATGTTCACTATATAATTGTTACCAGGTTAAGAGAATAGACTTGAAAAAGGTTTTGAACCCCAATTGCATCCATCAAGTAAATAGGTTTTAAAAATGAACTCAGCATTTAAATTGTGTAAACTTCTTTGTTCATACGAGCAGAATCTCTTAAAATGCTTTTCCACATACTTACAGAAATAATTTACAGAACTAGTGATGTTAAGGCTATTTCTTTGCTTCTTTGGGCAAAGACAGAATCAAAGTCAAGTTAGACAAATTGAGTTATTTGAATTTTATTGTACCGAACAGCATGATTACAGAAGTTAATGGCTTGCATGTTCAGCCCATTGTGAGTCTATATGGGGGGTGTGCAAGATCTTTTCAGATCTCATCAGAATTATATGTGGACTATTTTATGAGTGGCAGTGTTACATAATGAGTTGGGGCCTGTGGGTGTCCCTTGATCAATGGTACACAGTGTCTGATTGAAATACAATTCTTATAGGAAGGATATTATTACCCTGGAGAGGGTTCAGAAGAGATTTCCTGGGGTGTTGCTGGGAATTGAGAGTTTGAGTCACAGGCAGAGGCGAGATAGGCTGGGACTTTTTCACTGGGCTGTAGGAGCTTAAGGGGTGACCTTATAGAGGTTAAAAATCATGAGGGGGTGAATAGTTTCCTCAGGGTGGGGGATTTCAAGACTAGGGAGCATATTTTCAAGATGCAAAGAGAAAGATTTAAAAATGACATGGTGAGCATTTTTTTTTAACACAGAGAGTGATTCATGTGTGGAATGAACTTCCAGAGGAAGTGGTGGTTGCAAGTATAGTTATGACATTAAATAAGATGTTTAGACAATGTATAAGTAAGAAATACTTGAAGGGACATGGGCCAAGTGCAGGTAATTTTGGATTATACTTGGCATAGACAGATTATACCAAAGGGTCTGTTTCCATCCTGTAAGACTCTATGACTCTACTGGATGTTAAGAAGGGATCCCCTCCCTCTTCATGCTTCATTCTCCTCCTTTCTGCTGACACTCCTGTACCCATAAACTGCAAACCCCTCCCACATTATTTATCTACAGTCTGGATCTGCTTCTGGATTTGCTTCTATCCTGGGACTGTCCTTCCTGCAGCAAATGAAGCCTCTGTGTGATGCTGCTGAGAATAAGAGATGCCATAAGAGGCGATTGCGACCCTTTGATGAAGGAGTTCCTCCTCCTCTTCAGCCTTCAATGGCCTTCCCTTGTCCTGTGATTGTGTCCCTCATTCTGGATCACCAGCTTGGGGGAGTGTTCTGTCTATATAGAGGTACCATCCTTTGGCAAGAGGGGTTTCCACACCTGGACTATTGATTTCTGCCGACTTTGCCATTTCCATTTCTGTGTTGTTATTAGAGACATCAGAGTTCAAATTTCTTCAGTTAATGCTGAATGTACTCTACTCATAACCCAAGAAAATGTTAGTTATACTATTGACACTTCTGTAATTTCCACTGGGCTTGCACAATTGATTTATTCTTTCTTTTTTCTATTGCATTGATGAATTCAACAGAAAATACTTCATGCTTCATCTGAAATGCTAAACTGTCAATTTGTCTGCAACCAAGAAACCATTAGGTGATGTTTACTATGTTGTTCAGCTGGAAAATATTGAAAAGCATGCAATACTATCAACTGAGATTGAACTAAAACAAAGAAAATGAAATTCAGGTAGTCTCTTTCAAAATGTTGACCCTTGGAGAGAATAACTTTCAACCTAATTAATATTCCTACAGCATTCGGGTGGCACAGTGGTTAGCACTGCTGCCTGACATTGATGTGGGCCCAGATTCCATTCTGCTCTCGAGCGACTGTCTGTGTGGAGTTTACACATTTTTCCTATGCCTGAGTGGGTTTCCTCCCACTATGCAAAGATGTGTAGGTTAGGTGGATTGGCAATGCTAAGTTTCTCATAGTGTCCAGGAATGTGCTGGCTAGATGGATTAGTCATGGGAAATCAGGGTTACAGGGTTAAGTTGGGTCTGGGTGGGATGATCTTCAGAGGGTCAGAGTGGGCTTGATGGGCTTAATGGCCTGCTTGCACGTTGTAGGGATTGTACAATTTGTTTCATTTCATAAAGCCATGATAGAAATATGTTAGTGCCGTTAATGTTGAACGAACAATCCCTCTCCAAATTACCAAAACTTTTATCCATTCACTTCACTTCCTCTCCTTTTCGTGCTGCCCATTGCAGTTTTTTATCTCTTAGTCAAGAAGTTCTGCACCTCCTAATACCTTTAATATTGCTCCATGCAGGACCCACTGTTAAACCTTGGCATGCAAATTCCCAACGCAAGAATCTTGCGGATAAGACTTACTTTAGATAAAATGGGTAAACAATAATAGAGACGAGACAATGACCGGAGAATAGCAGGCACTTATTTAGATCCTCTTCCCCACTTGTTGATGTCTGACTTGCAATGTATGGTTAGTCCAGAGGCTGTGATCTGTAAGTTGCTTATCAGTCAATGCTCTATATAGGAGGAGAGCAACTGAACACAGGTGTAGTTTGACAAGAAGGGGCTGGATCAATCACAGTAATGAGAGGTCGGCTGGCATGCTTAATGTGCTCTAACACAAGCTGCAGAAATGGCCAATGAAGTCCTAAGGCGCTTTTCAGCACAACATGCATCTTAATACTTAACTTCTTCAATTTCTCAAAAATTCTCTGGTTATACTAGGAGGCAGGCAGAAAACTCTTTTCTATGTATAACAGATTACAAAACAATTCAGCATAACAGAATCACAAACTGCATCTGGAATAACAATGGGGGTATTGTGGCTCAGTGGCTGGCATTGCTGCCTCATTGTGCCAGGCATCTGGGTTCAATTCCAGCATTGGGTGATTGTATGGAGTTTGCATACATTCCCCATGTTTGGATGGGTTTCTGCCGGGTGATCTAGTTTCCTCCCAGTGCCCAAAGATGTGCAGATTAGATCAATTGGCCATGGGAGGTTCGGGGTTGCAGGGACAGGGTGGGTGGGTCAGGGTGACATGCTCCTCAGGGGATTGGTGTTGACCCAGTGGGCTGTGGCCTGCGTCTACACTGTTGGGATTATATGATTTTTGATATAAAACCCCATCTGTACAAGACTATGAGAGATTTTCAAGTCAAAGTCTACATTTGGTTTTCAGAGATTCTGATCATGAACCATTTGAGCTTTAATGTCAAAATTAGTAATGTCATTTGAGACTTCAGATGAAATGATTGTCTTTAAATTATTCCCAACTATTCAGTAATCTCTATATATATTCAACGCGTGACAACTGTCTGCAGTATCCTATTTAATTTTGTTGCACTATTTTATACTTTTATCATATGTCCAATAATGTTGCCCATTGAAATGAAGAATGATTTTAAAGATAGCTTTATTATACATACCAAATTTTTTTTTTCTTCCGTCTGTTAGTGAGAATGATTCACTGCTGGAAGCATTTGACATTTTAATTAAGAATGTTATTTTATATATATTATATGTATATATTTATATATATACACACACCACACAATAAGTAATTTATCTTTATTATTCTGGGCAAGAGTAGTTATAATGAATTACTACAAAAAAATGAGGACTGTGAATGTATTTAGTTACAGTTCAATAATCTGTTTAGGCAAGAAGGATGAAAATAAATGGGCCCATTAGACACGGTCTGACCAATTTGTTTTCATTTTAACCAAATAAAGAAATTATGCTGTTCAGCTAAGAGCAAATATTGCTTATTTATTTTGGATAAACAATTGATCATATAAAAATCATTTACTTTGTGGGGTAGGTCAAAACTTCTGTTACTGATTAGACTGCAGATGGTTTTCTTCTAAGATAATGTAAAACTTTGTGCCTTTATGTACTTAGCATGAGTGCAAAATTTTTTTGTGCAGCATCACAACAGTGCAGAACGTTCTGATAAATAAAACAATTGCAGAACATATGGGCTAACACTTTGAGTAAAAATCAATTAATTGTTTTCTCCATAAGAAAAGTGTAAAATTGAAATTATTAACATGTTTTCATACATGGTAGGGCTCTGCATGGTATGAAAAAAAAGACAGTCTTAATCTGCACATCTGTTATGGGAAATTGGAAATAATCATTGGCATTGTAATCAAAGAGGTTATGCCAGAGAAACAACAACAGAGATTGTCCAGGTGCTACCAAATATTTCTATCTTCTCAGCCCCTCTTTTAAAAAATGTTGCTTGTGACCAGAAAATCCAACAGTTGCTGCTGCTTTATTGTAGTTACCAGACGAATTTGGAAACTGACCTCGATTACAATAGGCTAATTCCACAATGAGTACATTTTAATCTGTACAAAGAGTAGGAATATTGCTGTAATCTGCCAACTCTTGGAAGAAATTTAAGTCTGTTTATAGTCTGATGGGTTCAGTGGGATATTGGTCATGGAGGAAGGAGCATCAGTGGTACTAAATCACCTTATGCATACAGAGCTCAAGAATCAATGCTGCTCCAATATTTTCTGGGGCCCTTTGGTCCTTATGTGCCCAAGGTTAGAACTTGCCCCACATAAGTCCTGAAGATTGCTCTCTTGAAATTTCCCTGGGACTCTATGCATTTAATTTTGCATACCACAAAGTATCAGCCAAGTATATACTTACCTTACGAAAAGCCCAAATAATTATGCAGATGAACCCAGAACAGGATATCACTTCCATAGGAGTGACTTATCCTAATTCCTTCTGAGCAGGAAATATAGAGTTGTCTTTTTGCAATATTGCACACTATATAGGCTATACACCCCGACAATACTGACAGGAAGATCTCAGATTTTGATCAGTGATGGTGAAGCAATACGGAAATATTTCAAAGTCACAGTGACGTATGATTGTTGGGGAGCTTGTACATAATGAACATGAGACTATTGCCCTGGTTATTCTTGGTGAATTGTCCCAAAGCTGTGGGTCACATCTCCTGATAGGATCACAAAGGTTACATTCAGGATTGTGAGCACACTTTCCTCCAAGGAACTGACATTGACTGTCTGGGGGAAATGCATTTTCTGCACTATAATGCAGTGACTTGACATTTTCATCTGATTTGATTTGATTTATTATTGCTACACATACAAATACAATGGAAAGTATTGTTTTGTGTGCTATCCAGGCAAATCATACCTTACATACATACATCAGATTAATATAACAGAATGCAGAATATGATGTTACAGGTAGACAGAAAGTGTAGAGAAAGATCACCTTTGATATACTAGAGGCCCATTCAGAAGTCTGATAACAGTGAGGAAGAAGCTGTTCTTAAATCTGTTGGTACATGATGTCAAACTTTTGTACCTTCTGGCTGATGCAACTGGGTGGAGGAGAGTCTAAGAGGGGTGGATGGGGTCTTTGATTATGTTGGCTGCTTTGCTGTGACGATGGGAAGAATAAATGGAGTTAATGGGTAGAAAGCTGGCTTGCATAATGAACTGGGCTACGTTCACAAGTCTTTGTCATTATATGATGTAGTTGCCTTCTGTTTAGAAAGATTAGAAACATTAAGATTGACAAGTCGCCAGGCCCGGATCAGATTTGTCCTCGGCTGCTTTGGGAAGCGAGAAATGCAATTGCTTCGCCACTTGCGAAGATCTTTGCATCCTCGCTCTCCACTGGAGTCGTACCTGAGGACTGGAGAGAGGCAAATGTAATTCCTCTCTTCAAGAAAGGAAATAGGGAAATCCCCGGCAATTATAGACCGGTAAGTCTCACGTCTGTCGTCTGCAAGGTGTTAGAAAGGATTCTGAGGGATAAGATTTATGACCATCTGGAAGAGCATGGCTTGATCAAATACAGTCAACACGGCTTTGTGAGGGGTAGGTCATGCCTTACAAACCTTATCGAGTTTTTTGAGGATGTGACTAGTAAGGTTGATGAGGGTCAAGCTGTGGATGTGGTGTATATGGACTTCAGTAAGGCATTTGATAAGGTTCCCCATGGAAGGCTCATTCAGAAGGTCAGGAGGAATGGGATACAGGGGAACTTAGCTGCTTGGATACAGAATTGGCTGGCCAACAGAAGACAGCGAGTGGTAGTAGAAGGAAAATATTCTGCCTGGAAGTCAGTGGTGAGTGGGGTTCCACAGGGCTCTGTCCTTGGGCCTCTACTGTTTGTAATTTTTATTAATGACTTGGACGAGGGAATTGAAGGATGGGTCAGCAAGTTTGCAGACGACACAAAGGTCGGAGGTGTCGTTGACAGTGTAGAGGGCTGTTGTAGGCTGCAGCGGGACATTGACAGGATGCAGAGATGGGCTGAGAGGTGGCAGATGGAGTTCAACCTGGATAAATGCGAGGTGATGCATTTTGGAAGGTCGAATTTGAAAGCTGAGTACAGGATTAAGGATAGGATTCTTGGCAGCGTGGAGGAACAGAGGGATCTTGGTGTGCAGATACATAGATCCCTTAAAATGGCCACCCAAGTGGACAGGGTTGTTAAGAAAGCATATGGTGTTTTGGCTTTCATTAACAGGGGGATTGAGTTTAAGAGTCGTGAGATCTTGTTGCAGCTCTATAAAACTTTGGTTAGACCGCACTTGGAATACTGCGTCCAGTTCTGGGCGCCCTATTATAGGAAAGATGTGGATGCTTTGGAGAGGGTTCAGAGGAGGTTTACCAGGATGCTGCCTGGACTGGAGGGCTTATCTTATGAAGAGAGGTTGACTGAGCTCGGTCTCTTTTCATTGGAGAAAAGGAGGAGGAGAGGGGACCTAATTGAGGTATACAAGATAATGAGAGGCATAGATAGAGTCGATAGCCAGAGACTATTTCCCAGGGCAGAAATGGCTAGCACGAGGGGTCATAGTTTTAAGCTGGTTGGTGGAAAGTATAGAGGGGATGTCAGAGGCAGGTTCTTTACGCAGAGAGTTGTGAGAGCATGGAATGCGTTGCCAGCAGCAGTTGTGGAAGCAAGGTCATTGGGGTCATTTAAGAGACTGCTGGACATGCATATGGTCACAGAAATTTGAGGGTGCATCCATGAGGATCAATGGTCGGCACAACATTGTGGGCTGAAGGGCCTGTTCTGTGCTGTACTGTTCTATGTTCTATGTTCTATGTTCTAAAGAGAATCGAGTGATGTCCAAATTCTGAACTTAGTGTTACAAGCCACAGTTATGTAGATTTTGGGAGCTGTAAGAGAGTCAGCATCAATTAGAAATGTTAGAGAATAATCTGTAGCTCTGTACTACTGGGTGAATCAGTACGTTTATGAATTTTCTAACCTCTTCCTTTGGAGGTTTTATGTGATATGAGGCAGCATTGTAGTTTCTTATAAGTCTTAATGACAATGTTGTGAGATTGCCACAGAGTTAAACAGAAAATGTGGGTAAATAGGACCAGCAATTCTGTCTTTTTTTAAGTTGAGGAAATAATAATACTGGCTGTATTGCCTTAAACTTATTGAGAAACAGATCAACTAGACTGGAGAAATTATGAAGACCTTTAACACCCATTTTGAAACCTCTAATTTTGTTTTGGCTGTTATATTTTAACTTCAAAGCTCTGGAAAAGTGGGAGAATCTTGATACTACCTGACTGTGCTAAGATGTCCAGCTGAGCTTTATGAGTTTAGGCAACTGAAACGTGAACTCGTTAGAGATAAGATTGCATAAAAATATTGGATCCTATCAGGAAAGTTTGTCTACTGAGATAAGAGAAAGTTAGTTGCTTTAATGAAAGTTTATGTCTTTATTATTTAAAAACTTCAATTCCAAAGTAGAGGAAACAGATTTTTGATTTTCCACTCCTATGAAAGTGATTTATTTTATAAGGTCAGAAATTAACTTCGTCTGTGTCAAAACACTGTTTCCAAGTAATCATGATTTAAGCGGAATGAATGGACAAGACGTTTGGAAAGATCATTGCTGAAGTGTTTCATAAGTTGACATTTTACAGTCCAGAGAAGAAAATGTCAGGAACGCTATGGAAAGATTCATACCAGAAAATGTGTTGCTTCACCATCTAAAATGAAAAAAGCTCTGAGCCCTCTCTTAGAAATCAGTGAGAAAATTTAATGATTTCTTTGTGGCTCAGGGAAAGACAACAATGAAGACATGTAGCTGGTGAGTTGCAGAAATTCACAAAAGGAAACACTTGCAGCCTTGCCAGTTGTGTTATAAATTTTTATTCAAAGACAGATACAATAAGAAGGGTCTCGGCCTGAAATGTCAGCCTTCCTGCTCCTCGGATGCTGCTTGGCCTGCTGTGTTCATCCAGCTCGACACCTTGTTATCTCATAAGTCATTGGGGTTGAATTTATCTTACAGATACCACTGGGTGAAACAGTTGAATATTTTCATTGTTTTTGGTAAGAGTCTCCAAATGATATTGTACATGCATGTGTGTATAGCTTTTATTTTTCCCTTTGTGTGTAATAAACTATGTTCTTTTATTAGAAGTACATTGACCAACACTTCTGAATAGGTTCAGTGACTGACCATCATGTTTGCCAAATTTCAGAAATAAAACTTATGGTCCATCCATGATAATGGGAACTGCAGGGATATGATGAGTCTAATCTTTAAAAAAATGCCAGTGCAGATCATAATGTTTCAGGAAAACAATTGACACACGCAGAAGCTCTGATGTTGACAGTCATCAGTTAGAGAGTATTCTGGAAGAATTGATAAGGTTTTGCATATTCTGAGACACATTAGGCCTAAAAAGCTTAGATTAATGGAAAAACGGGAGAAATGTTTACAGGAAGAACAGGAGATAGATCCAGCCCAGAGGAAAGGATGCAAATATTTCAGAGGACAAGATGTGAAAGAAAAAGGACCCTGCCTAGTGCAGCGAAAGCAGTGACCCAAATGCAGACAGATGAACTACATCACCCATAAATGTTTTACTGTAAAGAAGCAAAGCAAGTCTATGATCAAGACTGCTGGAGACATTTCAGAGATGATTCGATTGAATCATGTTTCACCACCGAACAAGTCATCATTGTGTCAAATGGTGACAAATGGTTTGAGACTGTTAGTTTGATGATTGTGAAAGGAGACAATCAAGTTAATGCAAAATGCCCAATAGAGATCAGTGCTGCATGAAACATCTTGGACATTGCAGATCTGTGAAGTCATTGAAGATACTGTTGAGGTTATATGATACAATGATGTTCATCTCAGCAGGACGAGCAAAACCAGAACTATTCAGGTATAATCACAGACAATATAGCAGAAGTAGACTCTCAAGTCTGCTCCACCATTTGTAGGACTGATAACCTTTATTCATGAGTGATCATTTTCTTTACACGACAAGCATATTAGTTGCATAATGGTAGTGCAAACATTTTTTGTGCACTCTGTTACAAGCTATTGTGATGTGACTTCTCATGTTACTTTTATTTTGCTCAGAGAGAGAAAAACCAATAAAGCCTGCACGTGGAACACCAGAAAGGACACTGCCCAGCCTGGACACGCTGAATCAATATTAGCAAATAGTAGGGACAGACCGTGAGGTCAATGCATCTCATAGCATCACTCACCTCTGTTAGCAGGGAATTCAAGTGGGCCCAGGATATTTGTACATTGTTTGACAGCCAAGGATCGGCACGTGTAAGCTAATTTACTGAATGATGTATCGGTGTGCATGCGAAACTGGAGGCAATGTCATCTAGTTGGGAATAGAAGAGTAGTGAAGTATCTCGTCAATTGTTCAGGAAACTGTATGCAGTTTTGGTCTCCTTATCACGGGGGTGTTATCACCGCCATAGAGGGAGTACAACAAATGGTCATCAGATTGTCCACAGGCCAATACGATAATCTTATGAAAAGACATTTAGAAAACTGGGCCTGCACCCTATGGAATATCAAAGAATGAGAGATGACCTCATTCAAATTTTCAAAATTCTTAAAGAGATGCACAGTGTGCTTACAAGATGTGTTGCTAATGTTAGATAGTTCTTAAAGCAACTGCAAGGAGATGACATTTGCATAATATGTGGTGTAGTCCCTCGTGATAGCTGCCAGGCTAACAGTTAAGTTGCCTTGAAATACTTGAATATCCCCATTGATAGCGTGGACCCTGTGAAAGGCAGCTTCTTTTTACTCAACAGTGTAATATGCTGGAAAGCCCAGTGTTCATGTGAGTTCATTTTACACCTCCCGGCTGGAATGATAGCCATAGACAAACTGGTTCATGGGGCTTCTCTCTCATTTGGAAAAGATGACTTGGTAATGGCTTAATATGAGGGTCACCAGGCTTCAGGCAAGTGGTGAAGTTGAAAAGGTGGGACTATCGCAGTAACTTCAGCTGGTACAGGAACAGAACCCATGCCGCTGGATCACTGCTTTGCAAACTAATTGTCAAGCCAACTTAGCTAACCAACCCCTCAGCATGCTAACTTGAAAAGCTAATGTCTAGAATGAACCTTTCCCTTCAGAAATGTACAAAATCACTGATTCTGTATTCCAATTCATAAGATGGGCATTACTGTGAAATGATATGTGCAGGTCAGGCAGTGACACATTGTGTTCAATTTATGTTCAACCTCAGCATATTCCAAAATAATATGTAATGCCTCAACTGCAGTCATCAATGTTTTAATTCAAGAATCTCTAAGTCTGAGGCTATTAGTAATCAAATAGAGTCAACAGCTGGTGAAAGATGGGCAATATTGGCAATCAAAACTTCTGTCATTCTTAAATAGTATGAAGAGGCTGCTCAACTCTCACATAGTATGGCCCAACGCTGTTTCTTTTTCCACTGCTCAACATTTCAAGTCAAATATGACTATCCCACAGAAAGTCTTTGAGTTCTGAATAATAGTTGTATTAAACGTGGAGCATGGACTTTTTTTTTCAAAAATCAATTCAGGCCTGTTGAATTTTTCCAGTGCTTTCTGTTTTTGTTAGTTTCCCAGTATCTGGAAGATTTTGCTTTTACATAACTTAATCAGGTTAGTAGGTCAATTTTCTACTAAAACACATATTGTGACCATACAGTTGAAAAATATCAATAAAAATTGAATGCTTATTGACAAGGCAATTTTGACCTGCATTGTCTCTGCGTCCTAAGTATGGCTTCATCATCCTCTTCATATCACTGTAGGCTGAATGTCTGCAGATTGGGTTAAGGGAGGCTGTTCTGCAGTTTGCACTGTTGACTTTGACGAAAGAGGGGGCCATCCATTGGTGTCTGTTGGGTCTCCCACCCAATTGGGCGAGACATATCTGGAATATCATGAGAAGAGACTTGGGGGCCTCTAATCTCATGTTCCTACCTGTTGTGTGCCTGGGAGCACCACCCTATCTCCCTGACAAAAAAAAAGGAATGAGATTCAGAGATAGTAGGAACTGCCAATGCTGGAAATTCTGAGATAACAAAGTATAGAGTGGATGAACACAGCAGGCCAAGCAGCATCATAGGAGCAGGAAAGCTGACATTTCGGGTCTGGACCCTGAAGAAGGGTCTAGATCCGAAACATCAGATTTCCTTCTCCTTTGATGCTGTTTGGCCTGCTGTGTTCATCCAGCTCTACTCCTTGTTATCACATGGAATGAGAAATTTAGTTTTCTCCTCTCTCCTTGCTATTTTTGCAGAGCATCCATTGGTGAAGCGATGGAGTGCAGCTCTGTTCATATTTGGACATTTTTCTGGATTTCAGTCTCCGTAGCAACTGCCAACTTTTCCATGGAGACAGTCGGGTGGCTGCCACAGGACTAAGAATTTGGGAGGACTCCATCATTCTTCACTCCAGGTTGCTAAGTGCTTCTTGTAAACCTGCCAGATGTTCCCACACCTGCCTCCTCAGCCTGGCCAAGCTATTTAACACAGAGCAAAGGTAAGTCTTCTACCTGGGGGTCAGAATGTGTCTGGTCTCTGACAGTCCTTTGACTGGTAAGGACCTCAGACATTTTTTTCTTTAGCCAGCTGTGCATCAATGATAGGCTTACTAGGTTATGTTAGAGATTCCCCCACCCCAAACAACTCACCCTTTTCTTTCTGTAATAAGATAAAGATAAAGATTGAGTATGATGGTAGTATATTCAAGTTATGATCATGCATAAGCAGGATATGTTGTTGAATTTGTTGGGAGTGCAAGGAGGGTTAGTAACTGTAGAATATGAGATGAATGGGAACCGTTAAGTGGCATGCAATGTTAAGGTTTTCGTCCATTGCCTTGGTGAATTGCACAGTTGGTGATTGAGTTAGAATAATTCCTTGAGTGTGAGGGAACAGACAGAATAGAGTGGCACTTACCCTTGTGATCATCTTTCTGTACTACCTGGTGGTCCTACTTCTTGTGGACTTGTAAACATAAGGCAGGCTGTCACTTTAAATGTTCAATCACTTGACACCTGTAATGACAATGACGTTATTAGTCAACTTGGGCAGGAAACAATTTAGTCTAACTTTGATGCTGAGTAAGCATCCCCATAATAAAGCTCCAGCTGTTGGACACTTCAGCCTGCTGTTCCTTCTTGAAATATAACACAACTGACTCGTGCTGGTATGTTTGCCTAGGTTTGCTGAACCTGTTGGCATGGCCTGCAGTCATCCCGGAAATGCGCCAGCTTTCTCTTCATCACATTGCCCATCAGAGCCTCTCGATTTTTGTCCTTGAAGTGGGAGCAAACTTCAGACATGAGAAGCACAAAGCAAGGGTTTGCTCCTGGTTTGCAACATTTAAAGTGCGTACAGCTGGTTTAAATACTGCATCTCACACACAAGATTCAATGAGTAATGTGGCTTACATCTCATTTGCTTAATTAATGAGGTGTAAAGCAGAGGTTTGTGCTAACATGTCCCCGTACCTAGAGTTAACACCCTGAAATCCACTCACCAGCACAGTTTAACTGCAAATGGGAAAATCTTGCGATTTATAAAACCAAGAATTCTGCATACTTGTAAAAACAGTCTTATTAATGAGATGCTGCTTGGCCTGCTGTGTTCATCCAGCCTCACATTCTATTATTAATTTATTCGACCACTTTCAAAGATTGGTTGATGTTGTAAATGAGCAACATAAAACAATACCTTTTCTTGCCTTTTCTCCCTTTCTTGCTTGGACAGTCATCCTTAAATGTCTTCAAAAAAAATCATGACATCAATCATTATAGATGGTATCAATCATAACTTCAGCAGTATAAATTATTATAGGCTGTAAATAACTTAGAAATTTCTCAAGATACATACCTTCCTGGCAAAAGGATGCTATCCTGCTACCTTACTAAATGTTGCAAAATTAACAGCATGAAGCAGGATACAACATTTAATTTATAGAGAGGTTTAAAATTCCTTGTAAACCTCTCAATTAAGTGGACAGTTTTACTTCTTGCAATAGCTCTGAACATAAAATCATAATTTAATCACCACACTAAGGAGAATAGAAAGGACTGTATCACCCATTGTGAATTATTACTGGATAGATTACCTTTTTTAAAATGCAGCTTAAACAGGGTTTTTTTTAACATAACAGTGATAACGGAGATTTGATTCAGTGAAGGCGAATATTAAAAGCTTCCAGTTCACATCTGGCTAAGATAACAAAGTGTGAAGCTGGATGAACACAGCAGGCCAAGCAGCATCACAGGAGCATAACAGCTGACATTTTGGGCCTAGACCCTTCATCAGAGAGGGGGATGGGGAGAGGGTTCTGAGATAAATAGGGAGAGAGGGGGAGGTGGACGGAAGATGAATAGAGAAGAAGATAGGTGGAGAGGAGAGTATAGGTGGGGAGGTGGGGAGGGGATAGGTCAGTCTGGGGAGAACGGACAGGTCAAGGAGGTGGGATGAGGTTAGTAGGTAGGAAATGAAGGCATGGCTAGAGGTGGGAGGAGGGGATAGGTAAGATGAAGAACAGGTTAGGGAGGCGGATACGAGCTGGGCTGGTTTTGGGAAGACACAAGTACTGTGAGCCTTTAAACTGGGGCTGATGGGCCAAAATGCCAAAAGGCAAGAACAAAACAAGACAAAGTTGTGAACATCCAGTTAGGTGTGATGTAAGTGAGCTCTAAGAGAGCAAGAAAACACTATTGTGATGCTGCCTGTTCCAGAGAGCAAGCTGGGCACCTGACCCTGTGTGCAAAGTATCCTTACAACACAATTCCAATAATAGATACCATTGCACCTCAAAGTGCAGCATAGCAGTGAAGCAACAGCATGTAATTGGATTAACGATGTAATACGATGACATAGAGAGGTCGACTCATATCAATGCCAGCGCCCATGGATGTGAGATGCATGAGGCTGTGCCTATAGTATATCTGGTGCTTGAGACTTTTAAGCCTGATGTCTAAGTTGGAGATCAGGGGCAGAAAGCGGTGATCAGGAGTTGCAAGGTACCTAATCTGATGTGTATTTCAGGAATTTCTTGAGATCTAGTTTCTATCCAGTGGGCGGCAGAACAGGGGAATGCATATGGATAAGGTATGATTTAATCATAAGGGGAGTGGTATGATAATGAGTGATAAATAGCATTAATAGGCCTCACACTGCTCATGAGAGAGAACTTCCTGTCAACATATCAAATGTAGTTAGAAAATGAGACTATTGCTCCTGACATCAACAAAAGCCTCACTCAAATTTTTTTGTGATTTCTTGCCATTGCACCACATTCAAGACACGGCATTCTGCCCATACTGTCGCTAATTATTAAGTAAACGTAGAAAATAAAAACAGGAGTAGGCCAATCAGCTCTGAGAGTGCACTCCACCATTTATTATGGCCATGGATGATCATACTACTCAATAGCCTGTTTCTGCTCTTCACTGACTTTTTTTTATCCTTTTAGCCTCAAGGATAAATCTAATTCCTTTGTGAAATCATACAACATTTTGGCTATGACTGTTTTCTGTGGTAACAGATTCCACCGTTCCACTGCATGAAGAAATCTCTCCACATCTCAGGCCTAAATGGTTTACCCCGTGTCCTTAGGCTGCGACTCTACTTCTATTTTCAACTGCTATCAGGAACATTCTTTCTGCACATTAATGCCTAATCTGTAGTTTCTGTGAGATCACCCTCAGTCTTCTGAATTTCAGTTAATATTATCTTCACCACTTCAACTACTTCTTATGCGAGAGTACCACCACTCCATGAATTAGTCTCTAAACCTTAGCTGCAGTTAGAACATCTTTCCACAGATAAGGAATGCAAAACTGCATGCAATATTTCAGGTATGGATCACCATGACCCTGCACATTTGCAGCAAAGCATCCCTGCTCTTGTACTTGAATCATGTCACTTTGAAACTCTATGTGCCCTTAGTCTTCTTCTCTGCCTGTTGCACCTGTGTGCTTACCTTCGGTGAATGGTGTGCAAGGACACCCAGCTCTCATTTTACATTCCCACTCTCAATTTATAGCCACTCATATAACAATGTTCCTTCCTTGTTTTTGCTACTGAAGTGGATAACCTCACGTTTATCCACATTATACTGCAGCTATTATGCATTTGTTCACTCACTTAAATTGTCCAAATCACACTAAAGTATGTAATATGTAGTAAACCTATATGGTATTCATTAAGCTTTGACTTCTGGCTAAGACATTGTGTGGACAACCTTCCAACATGATATCAATAGACAAAACTAATACCATAAAGAAGGATGTGTGGCAGTGAATCTATCCAAGCCATCCCCGATGATATCCAACATTATAAGTGAAAAGACAGCCAGATGAATGACTTGGATAGACTCACTGCCACACATCCTTCTTGCTGGTATTAGTTTTGTCTATTGATATCATGTTGGAAGGTTGTCCACACAATGTCTTAGCCAGAAGTCAAAGCTTAATGAATACCATATAGGTTTACTACATATTACATACTTTAGTGTGATTTGGACAATTTAAGTGAGTGAACAAATGCATAATAGCTGCAGTATAATGTGGATAAACGTGAGGTTATCCACTTCAGTAGCAAAAACAAGGAAGGAACATTGTTATATGAGTGGCTATAAATTGAGAGTGGGAATGTAAAATGAGAGCTGGGTGTCCTTGCACACCATTCACCGAAGGTAAGCACACAGGTGCAACAGGCAGAGAAGAAGACTAAGGGCACATAGAGTTTCAAAGTGACATGATTCAAGTACAAGAGCAGGGATGCTTTGCTGCAAATGTGCAGGGTCATGGTGATCCATACCTGAAATATTGCATGCAGTTTTGCATTCCTTATCTGTGGAAAGATGTTCTAACTGCAGCTAAGGTTTAGAGACTAATTCATGGAGTGGTGGTACTCTTGCATAAGAAGGGGTTGAAGTGGTGAAGATAATATTAACTGAAATTCAGAAGACTGAGGGTGATCTCACAGAAACTACGGATTAGGCATTAATGTGCAGAAAGAATGTTCCTGATAGCAGTTGAAAATAGAAGTAGAGTCGCAGCCTAAGGGCACGGGGTAAACCATTTAGGCCTGAGATGTGGAGAGATTTCTTCATGCAGTGGAATGGTGGAATCTGTTACCACAGAAAACAGTCATAGCCAAAATGTTGTATGATTTCACAAAGGAATTAGATTTATCCTTGAGGCTAAAAGGATAAAAAAAAAGTCAGTGAAGAGCAGAAACAGGCTATTGAGTAGTATGATCATCCATGGCCATAATAAATGGTGGAGTGCACTCTCAGAGCTGATTGGCCTACTCCTGTTTCTATTTTCTACGTTTACTTAATAATTAGCGACATTATGGGCAGAATGCCGTGTCTTGAATGTGGTGCAATGGCAAGAAATCACAAAAAAATTTGAGTGAGGCTTTTGTTGATGTCAGGAGCAATAGTCTCATTTTCTAACTACATTTGATATGTTGACAGGAAATTCTCTCTCATGAGCAGTGTGAGGCCTATTAATGCTATTTATCACTCATAATCACACCACTCCCCTTATGATTTAATCATACCTTATTCATGTGCATTCCCCTGTTCTAGCACCCACTGGATAGAAACTAGATCTCAAGAAATTCCTGAAATACACATCAGAGTAGGTACCTTGCAACTCCTGATCACTGCTTTCTGCCCCTGATCTCCAACTTGGACATCAGGCTCCAAAGTCTCAAGCACCAGATATACTATGGGCACAGCCTCATGCATCTTATATCCATGGGCACTGGCATTGTTATGAGTCGACCTCTCTATGTCATCGTACTACACCGTTAATCCAATTACATGCTGTTGCTTCACTGCTATGCTCCGCTTTGAGGTGCAACAGTATCTACTATTGGAATTATGTTATAAGGATACTTAGTACACATGATCAGGTGCCCAGCTTGCTGTCTGGAACTGACAGCGTCACAGTAGTGTTTTCTAGCTCTCTTAAAAGTCACTTACATCACACTTATCTGGATGTTTATGACCTTGTCTTGTTTTGTTCTTGCCTTTTGGCATTTTGGCCCATCAGCCCCAGTTTAAAGGCTCACAGTACTTGTGTCTTGCCTGGAAGTTCAGCACAGAAGTAAAACTAGGCAGCTTGGTATGTTGGTAGATGTTGCTGAATGGCACACCTATTGGTCAATCTCAAACTAGTATCGTGGGCCAGCTGCATATGTGACAAATACGCTGCAAGTGTTACAAATAAATGACCGTGTTTCAAAGTCTAAGGGGAATAGTCCTCAGTCAAATCCAGGGAGACAGCCTTCAGTCAGGTTATCTGGCCACAATAAGTCCAGGGCAACATCAGATATCAACTCTGTAGCTTGGGTATGGACAAGGCAGTAGTGGACAGGAACAAAATCAAAAGTTGCTGCAAAAGCTCAGCAGGTCAGGCAGCATCTGAGAAGAAATAATCAGAGCTAATGTTTTGGGTCCGGTGACCCTTCCTCAAAATGGTACTATCCCAGTCGTGGACAGAGTGTACACCTCTACATTCTAGGGAGTGGGCCATGGTCAGACTTGTTGGCCGGTTCACAAAAATTAAGGGGAAGTTTATTGGGGGACACTGCTGCAGGAGCCAGCCGAGCGAAATGAACTGTCAGGACTGGAGTCTGAATACTTGAATGCAGATGGAATTAAAATACTGAAAGGGGTGAGGAGGGGAGTGGAGTGAGGGTAACACAATATATTAGGAGGGGATAACAATAGAGCATGGATGAAAACAGTCATGCAGGAGGGGTTAGGATGTCAATGGGCAGTGGCAACGTGGTTTCTGCTTGGAGACAGTACACTAAAAAATCTGGCATGTATGCTTGATATGCCTGGAACTGGGAGCGTAAAGTGATCAGATTAGGCTCAGATAAGGCAGTTGCTTAGATTCTTGGGGAAGCGGAAAGCCTCTAGATTTGTGGAATGTTGATTGGGAAGGCATTATTTACACTCCACCACGACTGAGAGATGGAGCATGAAGCTCACTGTTCAAAGAGTGACCACAAATACCTTCCATCATACTATAAATAACGGGAATGTGATGGAGATTAATATAGCTGTGACCTCAAACAAAGTGCTTCATTCCACTAAGAGGAGCTTCACATTTGAGCAATATAAGGCCCTTCAGAAGGCAATACCTTCACACAAACACCCGTACACTGAAGCTGAAATGCACTGGTGAGTTATAAATGCATTTCCAGCCTTCAGCATGAACCTACTGTCGAAAGTCTAAATCCTTGCCCAAGCATTCGTGACAATACCATACAAGATAATAATTGAATCCCACTGATGTCTGTGATGTAATAGCAATTTTGTCCACCTGAGGTAGAGTAGCTTATTTGCCAACATAGCTATCACCTGCCAATTATCCATAGTCTGCATTAGTTCATGATTTACTTGTGTTGCACCTTGAATCATAGAACACTGAGTCATTCTATGTGTGGGCTCAATACCTTCAATGATGTATTTGTGGCTAAACAGGGACACACACCTAATGGTAAAAGACAGCATATGCTTAAAATTATGATAACATACTTAGTGATATATTACTCATGCCACCTATGTGCTCTCAGAAGGTCTTTCTTTTCCTCCCACTTTATATCTTAGTGCACTGTCAGCTTCCACAGCTTGGGTTGAAGGGGTCTGCCTGACAGTGGAGCCCATAGGTTAAAGTATTGATTGCTTGATCCTGGTGCCATTTCTGTTTACTCTGCTGAATATGTCTTCCCCAGAGACACCCTTCTCAACTTGCCATCTTATAGGACTATGGTTGATCAGCAAGATGGATGTGGAAGGTATGTACTGAGAGAAGTCTTGGGGGGTAATATGTGGTTCCTCTTCCAACTGGGTCTTTACTGGCACAGCTTTATCACCTTGTGAGGAGGAAGCCACCTGGAGAGATCTCAGGGTCCTTTCTCCCCCTCACTGTGTGCCAATGGCTGGAGTGATGGAGGGCAGGTATGCGTGTGCATTTCCAGCAGACTCAGATACTGCTGGCCCTGGCTGTCCATGGCAGCTGTCAGCCTGTCCACAAAAGCAGCCAGTTGCTTGCATGCTCATGGAACATGGTGCCAACTGCCATGCCATAACCTTGCGGCATGCCTGTCAGACTACCCAGTGCCCCTGACAAGCTTTTGATTCTTGTTTGTGCGCATCAATTTCATACGTTCCTGATTTTCAATGCCACAGGGTCCTCTCCTGCCTGGGCTGAACAAGTTCCTGGTCTCAATGTGCCAGAGACCTTGGGCACTTCTTCCTTGACCATCTGCAAGAGACACAGCTCTGAGGTACTTAACTGTGAGTTCTCCCAACTTTAATCCACCTACGATCAGCAGCTCTCTTTCTGGCTCAGTTGTCAAGACTGCTTTAAACTCTCATACTTCCCTGACCTCCCATTGCGCAGCTGCCTTTTCGGAGTTGCCAAGGTATTGGCATAGCATAGGGGCCACATGAAGCTGGTAAATTGAATTGTCACTGGATGTTTGCAGGCAATGGCCTAATTATTCACCTTAATTGGCTTTCCACAGCTGGATAGGTTTCCAATATTAGACTTATCCCTCTCCAGGGAAAAGTGGCTGGAGATAGGAACACGTCAGCAACGGAGCCAATACATTTTTCTCTAATTTAGCCTGTACCCCCGTGCCTCCAAAGCCATAGTTAAGGACCTGGCTACAATCCCAAGTCATTGCAGGTGTCAGGTGACTTGTGCACTCCAGTATCCCTGTAGAGTTATTACTAGTCAACTTTGCTAGGTAAAGCATTCAGCTTTGCATGCAAAAAAACACATCTCTTGGTTGATAAAAATGATGTAAAATCTATTTACGTATTCATGAGATTTCTCCAGCCCTGAACAAGACTTACTAGACCTATAGAACAGTGATTCATGTTTATTCATGGCCATCCGATGAGAGTTACCACTATCACTTACAGCAAAGAAAATTATTTTGAAGAAAATGTCATTGCCACACAGATATTCAGCATCTCGAGTTTTAAATGAACCAAATGAATTACGCGTCAATTTATGAAAATCATAACTATCAACATTTGACAAACAGCAATGCTTTCATCTCTAAATCAAAAGTTTAAAAGGTTCAAGTATTATTCCAGGGACATGATCTGAAGTGATACATCACTGCAATGTTGCAATAAGTCAGTACTGTGTGGTCAAAGCCTCAGTCATTTGGATAAAGTGTTCAATAAGCTTCCAACTATCCACTTGAATGGATGTAAAAGCTCTTTTAGAACTATTCAAAGGGAAAAAGGAGAGTTTTCCCAGAACTTCGAGTAATCTTTCTTACCCAACCAACACGAGGAATAGACCCCACTTTCGGGAACTTGTTGTATGCAAATTGATGCATCTCTACCCTTACAGAGACGTCTTTTTTATAAGTTACTTGAATAAGAATGAACTTGATACATCCAGAATTCAAGTAAAACACTGCAAAAAGCAAGAGTTTATTCAAAGTTAACAATCAGTGATTAAAGAACAGCCAGACTCTGCATTCCCAGATTCTTACTAATGAATTCAACTCATGTTTAAATTTCATATATTGTGATGACAATTTTCTTGCACTAACTTATTGCATCATGATGGACCACAAGAGTAAAAGAAAAAGCTCCTTGTGTCGCAGGGAACACAAAACTCATTGCTTTTATGCGAACAATGTCACTACTGACATGATGCATCTTCATTTCTTTGTTGTGATTCTGTTTGAACGTGCATGATTTTTCCCAGATCTTTGTTCCTCAAATCTAGGTCTGTCACTTTCAATGTAATGTCAGCCAGAACAGTTTCCCAAAAACAGTTTTAATCAAAGCCTAGGCCCTGGACATGACTAAAACCATCTAATACACTGACTACATACATTAAGGCCAATCTGGTTGTTTAAATAGGAGAATAGGTTTGCATAATAGTCATAAATTTTATAATTACCAGAATGTGAAATTAAATTGCATCTCTTCTTCACCAATTTATGTGACAGTGTTTATTGTTACAAATGAATTTATCGTTAGCTAGAGCCCACTCATCCATTTAGACCTAAAATTTTAGATGTAATATTTTACCTGCCAGATTTGCCCATGAATCAAGCAAGATGTGCAAAATTACTGAAGATAAATCATATTCAGCTCAAAATGTTATGATTAGGTGGATTCTGGTTGAAGTACAGGGATCTCATCAGCTGTCTACAGAGCTGGTGAGAGACCTGTCCTCCCCCTTTTCAGGAGGACCTACCTAACCACAAGCAACGTAAGTAGCACCAACAGGGCCATAGAAAAGCCTTATCCTGAACACTAAGTCTTTGCATTTTCACCCTGAACTTAATTAGGGCAAAGGGACGAAGGTGGTGAGGCTCAGGGGTAGTCCACCATCCTGCCTAATCATATATTGTCCTTCCCTTCAAGCTCACCATCAGATTGAATGAAGACGCTCCCTTTGTTTCTCTCTGCACACATGCTGGCAGAGCTGCAGAACATTTCCAACATGTTCAGTTTGTATTCCTGCAAATGCTTCTCCTTTCCTGAGATGGGACCACTCTGTTTTCAATATTCAGATGAATTTGCAGAAGTAACTCCTCAGTATTTGTTCTTTGATTGTTTTTCTTCCATTAATGAATTAACATTAACTATTCAAATAAAATAAAGTCCTTCACTGAACGTGTTTTGGACAAACGTCTTCAATTTATAAACATTTTTAATACACGCTTAAACAGTAAAATCTTTGTCAAAAATAAAATAAAAACATAAATTTCAAACAAAAAAATGATCAGTTTGGACCATCTCAGGAGCATTTTAATATGTGCTTAAATTTATACATATTCTGTATGCACACTTCTATGTATTGTATGAAATCTCTAATGAAAAAATATTTCCAAACAACCTGTCATATTTCAGAAACTCATAAGGCATTGCCTTACACCTGGTAAAATTGTGGCTTCTTACATGTGCAAATGCATAATGTTTCATGAATTAGGTTTGAGGCCTTCTGTGTAATTTTTTTAACTAGGAATTTTAATCACATTCAGGTGATCATTTTTATTAATTTACCTTTAAAAATGCTTATGAATTGGTCATTAAAAATAAGCTGAATAATTGGGTCATAAAAATGTTCCGCTGCTCGTTACTTGAAACATAAGAGTACAGAGCCAATGATAACCTAATTTCACACTTGGATATAGCTGTAAATGTGTAATTCTCTCAGTGCACCAGTGGGTGACAATTATACTACCAAAGCTCAGGAAATCAGGTAGGATGGTTGAGAAGGGGCCAATTAACTGCACTACTGACATTCTATCTGCTCCTGCACTTTGTCTATGGGAAAGCTCCAAGGATATCTTTTTTGTTCTGATGCACTTCTTCCAGTCAACAAACAATCTGTTGACATCTACGATAGACCCACGATAATCTTTATACCATGGATGTTACTTTAAATAATTTGTTTTTTAACTTCATTATTTCCATTACTTCATCTGATGGGTCTAGGCCTGAAACGTCAGCTTTTGTGCTCCTGAGATGCTGCTTGGCCTGCTGTGTTCATCCAGCCTCACATTTTATTATCTTGGATTCTCCAGCATCTGCAGTTCCTATTATCTCAGTTTTTATTTAGTTGCTAAATTTTAAAATCTGAATTCAAATTCTTAATCTGCTGTTGCGAGATTGAAACTCATGTTCCAAGGGCAGCTGGGTTTCTGAACTTACATTTCCATAAGCAAGCCATTCCACTACTACATCAAACTGTTGACACTTCATCACATAATTATAAGTGATACGCTGAGAATTCAAAATACATAAATAAATATCCTATATATTTATTTAAGAAATAATGGAAGTTAAAAAACAAATTATTTAAAGTAACATCCATGGTATAAAGATTATCGTGGGTCTATCGTAGATGTCAACAGATTGTTTGTTGACTGGAAGAAGTGCTTCAGGACAAAAAAGATATCCTTGGAGCTTTCCCATAGACAAAGTGCAGGAGCAGATAGAATGTCAGTAGTGCAGTTAATTGGCCCCTTCTCAATCTGATGAAGGGTCTAGGCCCGAAACGTCAGCTTTTGTGCTCCTGAGATGCTGCTTGGCCTGCTGTGTTCATCCAGCCTCACATTTTATTATCTTAAATAAAAACTGACATCAGTTAATACTTCCATGTAGCTGGGGGATTTTGTTTAAACCCCACTCCCTCTCACAAATTCCTTAATGCCCTTTCGGGCAGAAACTCAATTTATTTGGCCTGTATTTAACTTCAGTTCCACGTCAATGTGAATGAGTCGATGCAGCCTCCTGAAGTGACCTGCAAAACTAATCAGGTATGTTAAACTTTAGTAATGAATACCACACGCATTGTTGTTCGTCACGTTCACTGTCACATTCTCAGAGAGATGAAAGATGAGAAGCAAAGACAGAGAAAAAAGCTAACATACTCTGTGACCTCACACCTTCAGAGTGAGATATTAAAAATCGTGGGTAACACTGTAGCTATGTCCACTCCTCCTCTGATCTGACCATTCATGCAATTTCCAGGAGAAGTCACTGAGAATGATCCAGGAGCAGGGTGTTTTAGTTCCGATATATTGAAGGCATCCACTGAAGATAGGTTCTTCCTCATTGTTGTACTATTTTGTACATTTTGTAATTTTGCAATTTTAAAGAAAAATGCTGCAATGAATTGAAAATTATTTGGATTATGCTTTCACATTCAAAATGAGATCGGTGGGAGGTTAAGAGGTGTGCAAATCTGGAGAAAGTAGAGTAGCAACATACTTTAAAGTTTTGATGTTAAAATAGCAAGATTATGTCGAAGCAGAGGAAATATGACAATGACAGAAAGGTCAAAAAGATAAGGAATTCAGAAAAGAAAGGTGAATTGATCAAAGTTTACATGTTAATTTTGAAATTGTTGTTACATTGAAGTTAATAAATGCTAAAGGAACAATAACAAATCCTTTGAATTTATTATTTTAGTATATTGGTCTTTATTTCCTTGCCCATGCTTGAAGAATATTAAAATACTAGCCACCCATTAAACAATACATTTGGCATCTTTCAAGGACAAATAGAATTTAAATGGTTTTCCTAAACTGACTTAACAGATTTCATTAGTTATCTCCTGGTGGGTTGCAGAGCTTTTTTACTTGGCTAATTTTGGGCTAATAAACTTCAATAACAAAGTTACATTGTAAGAACATTTTTAGAATTGGTAGTGACAGTAGTATTTGGCAAAGGAGTGCAGGTGATAAAATAGTTGAAGATGCTATCACTGATTGTGACCACACATCCAGGGCCATTGAACATTTTCCAGCATTGTAACCAAGTGCCCAGGGCCAAACTCCCACTGGTTTTCTGCTACAATTCCCTTTTGAAGTATTTGACTGGACGGCCTCCTGGTTCCTACAGAATGTTCAGTGCCTGGCTTAGTTCTATTGTGAAGGTCCTTACCACTGTTTTGGACTACCTATGAACTGTTACTCTGGTCTGATGTTGCGGAGAACTGTTTTTTTGCTCAACAAATCTCTCCAGCTGGTGGAGTGTTATTCAGTCAGCTCTGCATTTACTGATGGCTTGCATGCTACATCCTGGAGATGAGAGGCAGCTCAAAATTCGTATTTGGGCTGTATCACTTCTATCAAGTGCTTTACACCCTCTACACTTACTTATCAAACTTATCCAATCCTCAGTCTAAGTATTAATCTTCCTCTGAGTAAAGTTCTGTAGATGCATTTGCAAACATTTTCAAAGATAAACTTAGAGGGATTAGAATCCAGTCTCAATTTGACAAATCACCATGAAAGCACTGGCAAGATCAAAGTGTTAACATATTGCATCTTGAGTTATGCACATCGCCTTCTCTATCTTTCTTTTCCTGAACGGCATATGCATCTTTAAATTCATTCTACTTGTACTGAATGTTAAGATACAAAGAAGAATTTTGTTGGTTTTCTTGCTTTTCTCCCAACTGAGTGAATTGTGCTACCAATTTCCTGCAGCCTTTAATCCCCTCCCCCCTCCAAGCCATGTCTGCCAATTACGCACACCATTTTTCTACCATTTGCACATTCTGATTACTTAATCAGAATTATCAATATTTTTTTCTCCCCAAGCACTCTATACTCTCACGCCCCCAATTATAGCATAAATGCTGCCCCCTCCACACTTCACTTCAGCTCTGATGACAAGTCACCTAGTCTCAAAACATTAGCTTGGTCTCTCTCCATGGATGGTGCCTGACCCTCTGTGATCTCCAGCATTTGTTGTTTTCAGTACAGATTCCAGCAGCTGCAGTAATTTGCTCCTGCTGATAAGGGGTTTGGCAACAGGGAGGGCTATTTAATTAGATGGGAAGGCTTGGTGTGGGGAACACCTAATCTTTCCAATGTCCCCAGCGAGATCAAGAGTTGGGATGTTAAGGCCAACTCACCAATCCCTTGGTCAATTGAGGTCCATAAGTGACCACTGTAAGGGCACATCAGAGCCTTATCCCATCACTACTCATTGAATACTGCTCCAGGCTAGGTGTAGTACACAGTCATGTCCCTACCTCTTGCTAGAAATCCTTGCTTTATTTTCCACCTGCTCCCAATGTGTATCATAACATTTCTGAGCAGGTTGATTAAAAGTTTCTAAATGAGCACAAAATCTAGGGAATGCCTCACTATTAGAGTTAGATTGTATGTGACACAGTGGTAGCATGACTTCCTCCAGGTTCAAGTCCATTTGCCCCAGGCGCATGATATAACATACCTGAACAGATTGCTTAAAATTATCTAGAATACTTCTCCCAAAAACTCTGTTGGAATGAGGAACTGCTAACCACATGACTGCACCATTTCTGGCAGATTGAATTTATATCCTGAAATCCTCAGGAACCAAGATGGCAGTCAGGTTGGCATCCAGTTGTGGCTGGGATTCTTGGAAATGCCTGAGGCAGGGCTGCCACTTGTTCCCAACTGTTGAATGGCTCTGTTGTCACTGCCATTAAGTTTGATTAGAACATGTGTGAGGTGACAGATCTTGGAATGTACACAATAGCATATCTTGTTAAGACAACAAAGTGTGAAGCTGGATGAACGCAGCAGGCCAAGCAGCATCTTAGGAGCACAAAAGCTGACATTTTGGGCCTAGACCCTTCATCAGGAAAGGGGGATGGGGAGACGGTTCTGAAATAAATAGGGAGAGAGGGGGAGGCGGGCTGAAGATGGATAGAGGGGAAGATCGATGGAGTGGAGACTATAGGTGGGGAGGTAGGGAGGGGATAGGTCAGTCTGGGCAGGATGGACAGGTCAAGGGGGCGGGATGAGGTTAGTAGGTAGGAAATGGAGGTGCAGCTTGAGGTGGGAGGAGGGGATAGGCGAGAGGAAGAACAGGTTAGGCAGGCGGGGACGAGCTGGGCTGGTTTTGGGATGCAGTGGGGGGGAGGGGAGATTTTGAAGCTGGTGAAATCCACATTGATAGCATTGGGCTTTAGGGTTCCCAAGCGGAATATGAGTTGCTGTTCCTGCAACCTACGGGTGGCATCATTATGGCACTGCAGAAGGCCCAGGATGGACATGTTGTCTAAGGAATGGGAGGGGGACTTGAAATGGTTCGCAACTGGGAGGTGCAGTTGTTTATTGTGAACTGAGCGTAGGTGATCTGCAAAGTGGTCCCCAAGCTTCCGCTTGGTTTCCCCAATGTAGAGGAAGCCACAATGGGTACAGTGGATGCAGTATACCACATTGGCGGATGTGCAGGTGAACATCTGCTTGATGTGGAAAGTCATCTTGGGGCCTGGGATGGGTGTAAGAGGTGGGGGGGTGGCAGGTGTAGCACTTCCTGCAGTTGCAGGGGAAGGTGCCGGGTGTGGTGGGGTTGGAGGGGAGTGTGGTTCGGACAAAGGAGTTACGGAGAGAGTGGTCTTTCCGGAAAGTGGACAAGGGTGGGGTTGGAAAAATGTCTTTAGTGGTGGGGTCGGATTGTAGATGGCGGAAGTGTCGGAGGATGATGCGTTGTATCTGGAGGTTGGTGGGGTGGTATGTGAGGACTAGAGGGATTCTCTTTTGGCGGTTATTGCAAGGGCGGGGTGTGAGGGATGAGGTGCGGGAGACACGGTCGAGGGTGTTCTCGACCACTGCGGGAGGCAGGGATGTTGCGGTCCTTGAAGAACGAGGACATCTGGCATGTGCGGGAGTGGAATGCCTCATCCTGGGAGCAGATGCTGCGGAGGCGATGGAATTGGGAATAGGGGATAGAATCTTGTTAACAAACTTTTAAGTATAGAACATTTTCTCGCTGATTTTATCTTTTCAGTTGCCATTCTTATTAGCAGACACAAAATATCTCCAGCACATGAGTATTACTGACTGCATCTCAGAATAAATTTGCTTCTGGCCATTGACAAGTCATCATGCTACCAAACATCTTCTTGGATCAAGAAAAGCACAAAAAGAATAAAGTAAATTGTGCAAGTAACAGAGATGGAGAGCACAATGTTAACAAATAAAGAGAATACAGTAAACATACCTTGAAAGTTGTAGGTATAGGGAAATTTCAACAAGATTAACAACTCACAACACACTAATACTTTAAAACTAAAAATTTATATCAAATATTGAATGCAAACCAATACACAATGAGCCCTTGATTTTCAATGATAAGTTTCTCTCTATAAATTTTCAGTAAGAGTAAAGACATTGTAACCTTCCTGTGTTATTGGTGAGTCACTGGTAATCAGTATTTGTATGATCAGCAGCAAATTTGGTTCAAATGAAACTGACAACAATATTGCTTTGTTTTATTAAAATATATTATGAATAAATTCAAGGCAGTAATCTAATTTCAGGGTTCATAAGATAGTTATAAAGAGTTTTAATTTTGCTATTATACTTAATGGCATCTAAAGCTCTCGATTGTGATATTACCTTATGCTAACTTCCAGATATAATTTATTCTCTTTGGAACTCAATAATTAATTAGCAAGTTAATATCAATTCTTTGACAATGTCTTAATGTTATTCATTGCACATTTTATTCATGCCAAATCATCATCTATTCCAATTAGGAGATTTATTGATTCAAAACAATCTTATTTATTGGGAAAATTTCAAATTCAGATGTGTTTGATTTTCAAATACATGTTTAACGTTTTATCAATAAAGCTGCTAGGTTAAATTATTTTCTTTGTATGCAGTGATTTTTGCGCTTTTCATGTTAACACTATATTGAAGATGTCAGCATCTGTGTAGCACAATCTATGATCTCGGTTAGATTGCTGCTTATAACTGAATCGAGGTTACAGAGTTGTCATCAATGAGAGAAATGAGGGCAAAGTTGTTGTCATAGCAATGAGCCAGATTTTATTAGAAAAACTAAAGATTTTTTTTAATGTTCAATCGGTGCTTACAATACTTTGTCATTAGCTTTTGAAAAATGGCATCTTGCTGTCTGCTTCACCATTGAAAGACATTGAACAAGGAGTGCTTGCATGGAAGTACAAACTAAATTTGTAAGTTTATGTCTAGTTGCTTCAGGCTTAAGCAATATTCAATGATAATATAACTGTTAATTATTGTCAATCAATTTTTCTGGTACAAAAAATAACTATTTTAATTTTGAAGTCTCATGCCTTCTAGTTATAATTGTTAATGTAGATTTTACAATGTGACATTTAAAATTACTTTCCTTTCACTTTATTTCTTTCACTATCCTCTCTCTATACAAATTTCCCTTGCCTCTTCAATTTCTCTTTTTGTGCCTAATTTGGCATTGCTTGGCCTATTCTAACTTACGTTTCTTTCTCACTTTATTAGATCTTGAATACATACACAGTACATACACAGACCCTTGCCCTGTCCATTCAGGGCCCAGGCATGCTGCATTCCTTGCAGGGCCTTTGCAACCTTGCCATATACAACAAATCTGTCAGCCTAAAAGTACCACGGAAAATCGAACTAATAGCAGTTGCTACTGGTGCTTTTGACAGAAAAATTACTTTGCATGAACATGAGATTAGTATATGGCAGCTTTAGCTCTTTAACCCAGAAGGTCAGGCTTTTACTGCCATGACGCAGGAAATGGTTGAGATTATGCAGCAGGACAGTGATGTTAAAATCATGCTGACACATTTGAGGCTCTAGATGGCAGTAAAGTATTAAATCACTTTTCCTGCACTGCAGGTGTACACAATAATTATTTTCAACTTTGCATCCGCACTCACAGGGCCTTGACAGTCAGTTGCTCTTTTGTCAGATTCAAAGGATGACTGTAAGCAGTGATGCTGGATGTTTCGGATCTTTGCCAGATGGTAAATCGCCACAGCCAATTGTGATATTTACCACATTAATGAACAGCACCATCGCATGTCATCTTGCAGTATGAAATTAAGCCTAGAACAAACCAGGGAGATGAAAAAGCCCTCATTAAAGCGCTGTCACTTGAGATATTACAGGTATCAGTTAATAAAGAAAATATGTCACATTATTACATGCTCTGAGTAAAAATAAAGATGCATTCCATCAAATCAGAGACTAAGTCGAATATTCAGAAAATTCTGCAGTAATGTCTTCATTCTAGAATTTTCACTAACAGCAAACCATTTAGAAAATGAGCATATTTTTCATTCTGAACATACAAAAGCAAGAAATCATGGAATAGAATCATAGGACTATAAGCACAGCAGGAGCTCATTTGGGCCAGTGTCTATGATATTTTTTGAAAGAGATACCAATTAGTCTCTCTCTCCTGTTCTATCCTCAGACAAAACAATGTCTCACTTTCAATTGTGCATCCACTTCCCCAATGAAGGCTACTACTGACTCTCTTATCATTGTACCATCAGGCACTGCATTTCAGATCATAAGATACCGAGTATATAATGTCATTTAAAGCAACCTTCCCTTGTCCCAATCCCTGGATATTTTGCCAGTTATCTTAAATCCATGTTCTCTGATTACTGACTTTCCTGCCAGTTGAAATAGCTTCTCCCAAAAGAGATCATTTTGGACTTCCCAGCCACTTGATTGCATCTACCTACACCACATTCTCACGTAGTATGTTTCAGATTCTAATCACTTGCGGAATAATAGAGGTTTTCCTATGGTTTCCAGCTGGTTCTTTTATCAATCAGCTCAAATATGTGCACCCTGCTTCTCAATCATTCCACCTACAGGGCTATTTTTTTTCCCTGTCTACACTCTTCAGAACACTCAGTATTTTATCAGAAAAACTATCAAATTTCTCAACAGTCTCTTCTTAAAGATTAAATAACCAAGTTATTTAAGTACCTTAAACTCATGTCTGGACCTTTTCTTTGAATCTCTTCAGCACTCTCTCTCATACCTTGACATTCTTCCTAAAATGTTGCGCACAGAACGGAAACGTAGTCCAGTTGGGGCTAACCAGTATTTTACACAGTTTTGACATCTTACTTTTGTTCTCTGTGCATTCATTTATGAGGGCCATCCAAGTATGCTTCATTAACTGCTGTCTCAATTGAAAATTAGTAAAGTTCAAAGGTGTTTTAAGTCATGTTAACTGTTTGAATTTAGATTGAACTGCATTAGTCTGAAATAAATGAGATATATAGGAGATATCAATTTAAATAGACCACCCATTGTCCTCAATATATTCAGTCTTTGTGTTATCTGCAAATTTTTAGATTGGGCTTGTACAACAAAAGTTAGGTCAAATAATATGCAGAACATCTATCCCTGGTAAAAATCAGACCCAACATGTCCAAAAATACAACAAGAACAAAGCACTCTTTGAAGTGTTTTCTGAGATTAAATTCTTAGTCTCCAGAGCGGGTTACAATGCACAGTTTTTTTTGTCTTAAAATTAAATCTACTGCGACCTGAGGCATGGTTTCCATCTTAATTATTTTGGGGATATATTCTTACATTTAAGGACTATCTAAAGACACCATAAGATTTTGAACCATTTGGAAATTAATTAGATTGAAAAGGGCTTTCACTATACGATCTCTTTGAAATTAAGCCAATGGTTTAATATGTGCTGTAATTTACCTTCTTTTTTTTTGGAAATCAGGTGACTGTGAATAACAGAGTTAAATAAAATTTCAAGTAGATAAGAGGTTTATTGCCTTAATTACTGGAAAACCTGGCTTTGAAAGGACTATGGAGCTCCATATTGATGGTTATCTATCTCCTACTTCTTGTCTTCTGCCAAGTGTCAGAAAGGATGACACCCAGAAGTTATGGGACTCTTTCCTGAAATGATAAGAATTTCTAAGCACAAGTACTTTTGTCTACCTGGTAATGCCCTGTGATCAATTCCCAAAGTAGATAATCAAAGTTGGTTAGATTCAGAACTGGACATTTATTGTCAGATCATGACTGTCAGCAATTTGGCTTCGTCGACAGAAAAATCAGGGATCATAATTATCATCACATTCTATGCTTTGTTTTCAGACCCTTGACTCACAAGTGTTGTTATTCTCCACATGTCCTTTTCTTTGTGAAAGGAGTCATTATCTCTGCAGAAGCATTCTTTTGTGTAAGACTGTGTGTTTGTGGGATTGAGGGGATATAGTTGTAAATTCAGATGATATCTTAATTGTGAACGAATGTTTGTCATTTGCTTTAAGAATAAGTTAACAAAGTAACAACCATTTCTGACATATAAACACAAACTTCTCAGTTGTGAGATCAGCATCAGTTTGACTCTGCTTATTTCAACGAATAAATTAGATACAAAGACTGTCATTATATTTTTGTACCATTTTATTTTGTAGCTTTTTTGGCACTTGAAAAATCTGATTGTCAACAGCTTCCACCAGAACAACATTTATTCTCTTAAATATGGTAGTTGTTAGTTGAGAGAATAAATGTTGTTCTGGTGGAAGCTGTTGACAGTCAGATTTTTCAAGTGCCAAAAAAGCTACAAAATAAAATGGTTGTGAGTTAGAGTCATTTTTTTAAGGAATCCATTTGCACTTATTGGCAGTTTTTATGAATCATATGTAAAAAAAAATTCATAAAGATAATAACAGATTAAAACATTTTTTTCTCTACAAAGTTCTCCAGATATCAAGGCACATATTTCTACCTTCCTTCCCAACAATGAGATGCCAACTCAGCCATCACAACACGTAGGGAGGTAGAGTCCAAAGTTGGTAGCTGGAGATGGAAACAGAGAGATCATGGAAGTGGAGGGAGGTGTCAGATATGGTCCAGATGAAGTTGAGGGCATGGTGGAAGCTGTTGACAAATTTGATGAACTGTTTGAGCTCCTCACAGGAGCATGAGGCAACACTGGTACATTCATCAATATAACGGAGAAAGAGGTGAGGGATGGTACCAAAAAGGGATTGTTCTGTAAATTCCACAAAAAGGCAAGTATAGCTCAGGCTCATGTGGGTACCCATAGCAACCACCACTTCCCCCCCACTTTGGTTTGTGGGGAATGGGAAGGAATCAAAGAAAAAGTTGTTGCGGGTGCGGATCAGTTCTATCAAGGGGATGAGAGTGTCAGAAGAAATGGATTGGTTGGTTCTACGGGAGAGGAAGAAGGAGGCGCTTTTAGGCTATTGTGGTGGGGGATGTAGGTATATCAGAATGAATGTCCATTGTGAAGACGAGGTGTTGGGAGCCAGGGAATTGAAAGTTTTGCAAAAGGTGGAGGCTGCGGGTTGTATCCCAA
Source organism: Stegostoma tigrinum (assembly GCF_030684315.1). Taxonomy (NCBI): domain Eukaryota; kingdom Metazoa; phylum Chordata; class Chondrichthyes; order Orectolobiformes; family Stegostomatidae; genus Stegostoma; species Stegostoma tigrinum. The sequence continues at coordinate 19,596,870 of NC_081356.1, forward strand.
AAGTAGGGAAGGAGTTCCTGGACTGAAATGCAAAGAATAGAATCGAGGTAAGACGAGATGAACTTGGTGGCCCCAGGAAGAGGCAGAGACAATGAGTCGACTGGGGCAGTTGGAATTTATGGATCTTGGGTAGGAGCCAGTTCCCCGACCCCACACTGCCCATTTCTATCAGGTTGGAGGCTGTGGACTGGAGATCTGTCGAGGTGATGAGGTTGTGGATGGTCGAGGTGAAGTTGGCTTGGTGATCAAGAGGTGGGGTTATGATGGAGGGGGCGGTAGGAGGAGGTGTCGGACAGTTGCCATCTGGCCTCAGCGATGTAGAGATCCATTCACCATGCAACCACGGCTCCCTCCTTGTCAGCGGGTTTGATAGTGAAGTCGGGGTTGGAGCGAAGGGAGCAGCAGGCTGCATGTTCCGATGGGGAGAGTCGGAGTAAGTGAGAGGGATGAGGATGTTCATTCAATTGATGTTACAGCAGCAATTGCAAGTGAAGAGTTTGAGGGAGGGTAGGAGGCCGGGATTGGGCGTCCAGGAAGATGGATTTTGCTGGTAGCAGGAGAAAGGGTCATCAGAGGGTGGGTTGGATTCTCCTTCAAAGACAGAGGCACGGGGCTTGGGGGTGGGCAAGGAGAAAAAGAGCTTGACATCAAGGTGTGTGTGGAATTGGTTCACGGGGTGCTGAGTGGAGACTAGAGCCTATAATTTTGTTTGTGAACTGGCCATTATTCAGCTTTCAAACGGCCTAAGGCTCTTGGATGGCTACCAGAAAGTACGTTCATGCTGAGCTGGAAGTGCAATGACTACCACAACGGGTAATTGCAGCCAAAAGAAGTATTTGAATCCATATGTGAAACAGATACAAATCAGATGCACGACACCTGCTAAAGTCTTCATTCCAAAATTCATTTGCAACACTGCTCAATATCCCAGAGGAAACAGCTTGACAGAGAACTTGCCAATAAAGATAGCAAACAATGCATTGGCATATAGCGTGACGAAGAGGATGAGGGCCTCTCTAACCGTTTAGCCCCATTATCTCCATTATCCATTTCTGATCTTGCCAGCTGCAATGCTGACCAGATTCCTCCTTTTACCCCAGCCCCAATCTTTCACACTTGAGCGTCCCTCTCCCTTCATCTCCCGCCACCTAATCTTTAGTCTTCAGGAATTCAGCTCCCACTCTCAAACTCATCCCATTCACATTCCATTGGCCATCGACACTGATGTTTGGGCCTACTTACTTGAATGCTAGTGTAGTGTACTTACTCTCGGGTTAAGCTATTGCACATGACTGGCTTGATGATAATGAGTCACAGATCTCCCTTTTCTGGTCCAGGGCATTTATTCTTTGTTGGAGTGTAATAGGACAGTGGTTTAGTGTCTCTACCTTCGACTAGAAGGTCCAGTTTTAATTCTCATCCTTGCCTGGATGTAACGTATCTGAACAGGTTGGTAAAATAACGACTTATTATTCACCCTCTAAAACCCATGACATGTTTTTAGGCTGATATGTTTTCTCCACATTCCAAATACGTTTGCTTTGAGGAAAAGCAACTGTCGGTCATTCCTGCACACGAGGCAATCCCAAGCGTCATGACGTAAGCTCTGCGGTAGCTAACCAGACTCGTTTTAATTTCAGGGAAGGAGAGAAAATAGTTGAAATGAAACTTATACAGCTCCTTAGTCTTCAATTTGTTCAGAATTGGAAAATCATGTCACATTCACTTTTAGATGTTGACATTTAATGTCGAATTACTTGAAATAATGAAAATATTAGCTGAACATTAGCAGAGTAATTAATCTGTTCATGCTACTTCTCTACCTATTACAGCTGGATATTCTTCCATTATTATTGAATTGGATTGGAACCAACTTAATTAACACTTGCTTCTGCAGTCACAATCAACACTTAATAGTTGCACCACCTGCCTAGAATAGTTATCCTACTGCATTGTGTCTATGCTGGTTGGTAACAAGTGATCTCTAGTGACAACACTCAACAGTTTATTTGATAGAAGCAAACTTGAAAAAAATGTACAAAACACTGCTTACTGCACTACAAGGAATACAGTTTCAGAATGTTTTTTTCAAGATGCTGTTCAAACTTACCAATGAAAATACATTTGGCAAAATACCTCTGGTGTATGAAATATCTTTGAGCTGCTGATGAATGAAGGTAAAATGCAAAATAGTGCAACCAGTCAGTAAAAATAGAAACACTAATTCTACAGGAGATTAAAATGGTCAGGGACTCATCATTGCTTTGTTGCATTTCATGACAATGCAGTCAATTTTCCTATTAGTACGATTGAACATTACAAGTTTAAAGTGGATTAAGTTTCTACTCACCACTTTAAAGGAAGTTTATATAAACTTTAGAAAAACAGTTACTAATTTAGGTAGGAGTGTTATTCAGTTTGCAAGGTGATTAATTAGCAAACTCTTATGCATGCTATTACTCTGAAATATCTATGATTCAATTTTCAAGTTGTAGAAATTAGTGATAGCAGTATCATGATGCCTTAATAAGCACCTTAGCAAGTAGGAAATGACACCGATCAAAAATTAGTTGAATATAAGGAGAGAGTTATTCATCATTGACAAAAAGTTACCAGTCAGGGTAAAGTGCACCAATGGTTTTTTTCAAGTGTTCACATTTTCAATCCACATAGAAACTCAGTCTCAAGACATCAGCACCAGTAAAAGGTTAGGAAACAAAATTGTGGTACACAAACACAAAAATTGGCTTCAAAAATGTAAGAAGGGATAAGGTATCTATGACGGACATCCTGAGGGAATTTCTTGGCAAACACACTTTAGAAAATAGCTGAATCTGCATGCAACAACTGCTGAAGAATTTGATAACAGATAAGTTTTCCTGTTTAGGTCAATATCAGTGAAAAGTAGGGAAGCATAATTTGAAAATCAGAATAAATGGAATATCTGATGTAAATGTTTCTTTCAGGATTCCTGAACAACTAAAGAAAATGAATAATCAATATGAAAGAAAGCAAGTACAAAGTGATAGGTGCACTAGAATTTGCACTATTTTAAATGTGCTTAATCAATTAATTTCATTGCGAATTAATTAAGTCCAGATGCTGAAAGCTGTGTATTTTGATATATAACAAGTGACTCACGATGAGGCTCAGCACATGGAGACCCAATCATAAAATTGTCCTGAACAGTTTGGATTACACAAATTCCAAAGCATCATTAGTTTCAAAAACCGATACCAAAATGGGTACAGAAACAGGGCTAACTGCAGAGTGTTCTGAACCATGAGTAAAAGAACATAAAGAGGAGAGACATCTTAACACATTCACCTGCTGAGATAGGTTTTGGGCCCTCAATACCAAAGACAAGTGAGGGTGTGTTGTTCAACGTTATTTCAAGGGGAAGATACCAGAGCATCATGGTGGCTGTCAATTTTTGGCGTCTTTCAACATGGTTCTATTGAAAGGACTGAAGGGAGGGGAGAAATTATTCACTGTTACATATTGTATCAAAATAAAAACATATTCACATTAGTTTCTTTTTTTTAAAAAAAATGATTGGGATCTTACATCTCCTGCATGGTGAAAATAATGACATGTGGGTGAACTAAATTGGTTGAAACAAAAAATTCAAATTCTCACCATTGGAATAAATCTCAGCAACTAATTTCTGTCCCTTCCAGTTGTGAGTCTTGCATATTACCAGCAGGTGGTGAGAGGCTTATAGCATGAATTTCCATCTCACTAAAACTACAAGCAGCTGAAATTAACTTTGAATCCTCGATTAACGTCAACCCAGCTCAGAAGCTCAGTGCTACAGAATGCCCATCCAAAAAAAAGGTCACAGAGCAGTTGGACGTTAAAAGCTGGGAGGATGTTCAAAAATGCTGAAAAAGCAGATATCAAGAACAGGTGATGAGAGCATAACTAAAAGTTAATATTGTTTGCAAGAGAGCTGACCTTTAACAAGGTAACATTCATGTTAGGATTTGGGATGATTGCCCACATTGATCAGTTAACACACACACACACACACACACACTCACTGCCTTGGATCAGTTTGTGGCAGAGTGTGTCTGTGGCAGCCAGGATCTTGACAAACACAGATTGTCTTGGATCCAGAAACATTTTCCCTTTGCCACTCTGTGATCTCCAGGACACCTGCTGGGAAAAAGGACAAATCATGTAAACTAAAGTATGACTGTACAGGTTACATGGATTGAGATAACATGCTTTGAACTGGAGGACTGCTGAAAGAACCCTATCTTTAACCTCTCACTTATGTCATACTACAGGCAGTAGAGAAACCATACTTAGCAAAATGTATTCAGAGATAATGGGATCTGCAGATGCTGGAGAATCCGAGATAACAAAGTGTGGAGCTGGATGAACACAGTAGGTCAAGCAGCATCTTAGGAGCACAAAAGCTAAGGTTTTGGGCCGAAACCCTTCAAGAGAAAAGGGGGATGGGGAGAGGGTTCTGAAATAAATAGGGAGAGAGGAGAAGGCAGACTGAAGATGGATAGAGGGGAAGGTAGGTGGAGAGGAGACTATAGGTGGGGAGGTAGGGAAGGGATAGGTCAGTTAGAGAAGGACGGACAGGCCAAGGGAGCGAGATGAAGTTAGTAGGTAGGAAATTGAGGTGCGACTTGAGGTGGGAGGAGGGGATAGGTGAGAGGAAGAACAGGTTAGGCAGGCGGGTACGAGCTGGGCTGGCTTTGGGATGCAGCGGGGGAAGGGGAAATTTTGAAGTGTGTGAAATCCACAATGATATCATTGGACTGCAGAGTTCCCAAGCGGAATATGAGTTGCTGTTCCTGCAACCTTCGGGTGGCATCATTATGGCACTTCAGGAGGCCCAGGATGAACATGTCATCTAAGGAATGGAAGGGGGACTTGAAATGGTTCGCGACTGGGAGGTGCAGTTGCTTATTGCAAACCGAACATAGGGTGATTTGCAAAGCGGTCCCCAAGCCTGCGCTTCATTTCCCCAATGTAGAGGAAGCTACAACGGGTACAGCAGATGCAGTATACCACATTGGCAGATGTGCAGGCAAACATCTGCTTAAGGTGGAAAGTCATTTTGGGGCCTGGGATGGGGTGAGGGAGGAGGTGTGGAGGCAAGTTTAGCACTTCCTGCAGTTGCAGGGGTAAGTGCCAGGCGTGGTGTGGTTGGAGGGGAGTGTGGAGCGGACAAGGGAGTCCCGGAGAGAGTGGTCTCTTTGGAAGGCAGACAAGGGTGGGGATGGAAAAATGTCTTTCATGGTGGAGTTGGATGATAGATGGCAGAAGTGTCGGAGGATGATGCGTTGTAACCGGAGGTTGATGGGGTGGTTTGTGACGACTGGGTGGATTCTCTTTTGGTGGTTATTGCAGGGACAGGGTGTGAGGGATGAGATGCGGGAAATGCAGGAGACTTGTTCAAGGGTGTTCTCGGCCACTGCTGGGGGGAACTTGCGGTCCTTGAAGAACGAGGACATCTGGGATATACGGGAGTGGAATGCCTCATCCTGGGAGCAGATGCAACGGAGGCAAAAAAATTGGGAATAATGGATGGAATTTTTGCTGGAAGGTGGGTGGGAGGAGATGTATTCTAGGTAGCTGTGGGAGTCAGTGGGCTTGAAATGGACATCAGTTTCGAGGTGGTTGCCTGAGATGGAGACAGAGAGGTCCAGGAAGGTGAGGGATGTGTTGGAGATGGTCCAGGTGAACTTGAGATCACTCTCTCCGGGACCCCCTCGTCCACTCCACACTCCCCTCCAACCCGACCACACCCAGCACTTTCCCCTGCAACCGAGGAAGAGCTACACTTGCCTCCACACCTCCTCCCTCACACCTGTCCCAGTCCCCAAGATGACATTCCACCTCAAGCAGATGTTCACCTGCACATCCGCCAATGCGGTATACAACATCTGCTGTACCTATTGTGGCTTCCTTTGCATTGGGGAACCCGAGCAGAGGCTTGGGGACTGCTTTGCAGATCACCCTATGTTTGGTTTACAATAAACAACTGCACCTCCCAGTCGCGAACCATTTCAACTCCCCGTCCCATTCCTCAGATGACATGTCCATCCTGGGCCTCCTGCAGTGCCATAATGATGCCACCCGTAGGTTGCAGGAACAGCAACTCATATTCCACTTCGGAACCCTGCAGCCCAATGCTATCAATGTGGATCTCACAAGCTTCAAAATCTCCCCTCCCCCCACTGCATCCCAAAACCAGCCCAGCTCGTCCCCGCCTCCCAAACCTGTTCTTCCTCTCACCTATCCCCTCCTCCCACTTCAAGACACACCTCCATTTCCTACCTACTAACCTCATCCCGTCCCCTTGACCTGTCTGTCCTCCCCGGACTGACCTATCCCCTCCCTACCTCCCCACCTATAGACTCCTCTGCACCTATCTTCTCCTGTATCCATCTTCGGTCTGCCTCCCCCTCTCTCCCTATTTATTCCAGAACCGTCTCCCCATCCCCCTCTCTGATGAAGGGTCTAGGCCCGAAACGTCAGCTTTTGTGCTCCTAAGATGCTGCTTGACCTGCTGTGTTCATCCAGCTCCACACTTTGTTGTCTTGGCACAATGTATTGCTTTCCCAACTATGGAAGTGTAGACGGTATCGGCATGAGTGCTGGGGTCTCTGCCTATCCTATTCTATAGCAGCTCTTGCTCATCTGCATTGACCCCGTTGATGCTGGTCTCACAAGATCCATGGGCCAGCTGGTCTATTAAGGCCCTGAAGCTGCAACAAAAAGTAAAAAAAAAGCCTTTTTTTAAAAGAACATGAACACTCTGCTCTGATCTTGTACATTAAATCAACTCAGCATATGTTTGGTAAACAAATATTTTACACAATATATGTAGCATAGGGATTCCTCCTGGTGGACACAGCTGAGGTCCTGCAGTTTATTCACTGTGTCCAGGAGGTGACAGATCATGCTTGGGGTCTCCAGCTATTTGCAATTTAAGACCTCCAACTTTTGCATGAAGATTCACTTCTTTACCTTGATCTGTGTGAGCCTCAATTGTCTTTCTTTCCACTTACCAATAGGGGAGTGGAAATTTCCTTCTGAACCCAACCCCCCCAAAATACCTACGTCCGTGACACTCCAACCGCATTATTCCCCAACCCTGCACGGCCCGTTTCTATCTCCTTCCCAAAATCCACAAACCTGCCTGCCCTGGTTGACCCATTGTCTCAGCCTGTTCCTGCCCCACCGAACTCATCTCCACCTATCTGGACTCCATTTTCTCCCATTTGGTCCAGGAACTCCCCACCCACGTCCGTGACACCATCCACGCCCTCCGCCTCCTCCAGTACTTCCAATTCCCTGGCCCCCAACACCTCATTTTCACCATGGACCTCCAGTCCCTATACACCTGTGTTCCGCATGCAGATGGCCTCAAGGCCCTCCGCTTCTTCCTGTCCCGCAGGCCCGACCATTCCCCCTCCACCGACACCCTCATCCGCCTAGCCGAACTCGTCCTCACACTCAACAACTTCTCTTTCGATTCCTCCCACTTCCTACAAACTAAGTGGATGGCCAAGGGCACCTGCATGGGCCCCAGCTATGCCTGCCTCTTTGTAGGTTACGTGGAACAGTCCCTCTTCCGCACCTACACAGGCCACAAACCCCACCTCTTCCTCCGTTACATTGATGACTGTATCGGCGCTGCCGCTTGCTCCCCAGAGGAGCTCGAACAGTTCATCCACTTCACCAACACCTTCCACCCCAACCTTCAGTTCACCTGGGCCATCTCCAGCACATCCCTCACTTTGCTGGACCTCTCAGTCTCCATCTCAGGCAACCAGCTTGTAACTGATGTCCATTTCAAGCCCATTGACTCCCACAGCTGCCTAGAATACACCTCCTCCCACCCAACCTCCTGCAAAAATTCCATCCCCTATTCCCAATTCCTCCACCTCTGCCGCATCTGCTCCCACGATGAGGCATTCCACTCTCGCACATCCCAGATGTCCAAGTTCTTCAAGGACCATAACTTTCCCCCCACAGTGATCGAGAACTCTCTTGACCGTGTCTCCCGCATTTCCCACAACACATCCCTCACACCCCGCCCCCGCCACAACTGCCCAAAGAGGATCCCCCTCGTTCTCACCCACCACCCCACCAACCTCCGGATACAACGCATCGTCCTCCAACACCTCCGCCATCTACAATTCGACCCCACCACCCAAGACATTTTTCCATCCCCACCCTTGTCTGCTTTCCAGAGAGACCACTCTCTTCGTGACTCCCTTGTTCGCTCCACACTCCCCTCCAACCCCACCATACCTAGCACCTTCCCCTGCAACCGCAGGAAGTGCTACACTTGCCCCCACACTTCCTCCCTCACCCCTATCCCAGGCCCCAAGATGACTTTCCATATTAAGCAGAGATTCACCTGCACATCTGCCAATGTGGTGTACTGTATCCATTGTACCCGGTGTGGCTGCCTCTACATTGGGGAAACCAAGCGGAGGCTTGGGGACCGCTTTGCAGAGCACCTCCGCTCGATTCGCAATAAACAATTGCACCTCCCAGTCGCGAACCATTTCCACTCTCCCTCCCATTCTTTAGATGACATGTCCGTCATGAGCCTCCTGCAGTGCCACAATGATGCCACCCGAAGGTTGCAGGAACAGCAACTCATATTCCGCTTGGGAACCCTGCAGCCCAACGGTATCAATGTGGACTTCAACAGCTTCAAAATCTGCCCTTCCCCTACCGCATCCCAAAACCAGCCCAGTTCGTCTCCTCCCCCCACTGCACCACACAACCAGCCCAGCTCTTCCCCTCCACCCACTGCATCCCAAAACCAGTCCAATGGTATCAATGTGGACTTCACAAGCTTCAAAATCTACCCTTCCCCCACTGCATCCCAAAACGAGCCCAGCCTGTCCCCGCCTCCCTAACCTGTTCTTCCTTTCACCTATCCCTTCCTCCCACCTCAAGCCACACCTCAATTTCCTCCCCACTAACCTCATCCCGCCTCCTTGACCTGTCCGTCTTCCCTGGACTGACCTATCCCCTCCCTACCTCGCCACCTATACTCTCCTCTTCACCTACAGGGAGCTGTGAAGCTCAGCAGCTGGGGCACAGGAGCTGTCTAAAACTAAAAAAAATGTGATGATGAACAAAAGATTCAAATGAGTTTTATGTCTGAGCACAAACTCATGAGTATAGAAAGTAATGTGTGGTGTAGGTATAATCAGAGTCTGTGCTGAAAAATCAGGAAAACTACTGATGCCAGATTTCTGACTAACAGAGTGACCAGGATTGTGATTGCCTTTCAAATAAGTTTGGTACTAAACAAATATAATCACCTCACACTAATACCGGCCAGTAGAATCTGATATGGTTTTATATTGGATCCATACTGGTGCATATAGATTTTTCCTTCTGGGCTTAATTACGCTCGCCTTCAGGGTAAGTTCTTGCTGTTTTGTTTTTATACTGCCACTGCTTTTAAAAGGTGTTTACAATCACTTGTTTCTCCAAGTACAGTTGATCTATCCAAGCAGAGCAAAGCAGCCCGTCTGCCTGGTTTGGGCAATTGCCAAGCCCATCTGGCACGGATTAAAACCTGGGCAGCTTTAGGCTAAGGCAGGATTTAACACACATTGCAAGATGTACTTGTAGCTCAGCGGTGCAGAACTGTGAAAGCGGTAAACAAGGAATGATAGCATTTGCATTGCATGAATCCACACAGGTGGTGAAGGGAAGGAAGGATAAGTGTATTCCTGTCAGTCTGGAAAAGATAGTGCTCTGGGCATAGTGGGAGTACGTCTTGTTCTCTGGTCAGTAACTGTGGAGGATTTGTGCTCCAGTAAGTCCAGGTTGGAATTGTTGCACTGCAATCAGTCCAGGGGTTTGTGCTACAGCTAATGCAAAGACTGCACTACAGACCATAATGGGAATCTTGACCTGTAGTCAGCCAGGGCAATGAAAGGCATGTCAGGTTGTTTATTCACATGGAGACTGGTTCATGCCTGAGTCTTAGCCTGGGAGTGTAGTGAAACAGAGAGAGCATTTGCTGGGCTAATGAGTGGTTGAATATTTTAGTCTAGGTGCCTGAAGTTGAGTGTTGGGGAGTCTTCATTCACCAGCAAGACTGCTCGCCCTCTTATATGATGAAGATATGGAGATCTGAAACCCCTCCATCAGTCAGTCATTCTTATGGAGTTCCAGCTGGTCCTGCAAATGAGAGAAAGAAGATTAAGTGTGATAGGGGAGTATGCATGAGCTGTTGAAACAAAAAATAGATAAAATGCCAACAAGCTTTGAGATCTCACCAAAAATTTCAAATAATTGGCAATTCATTAGCTATTGTGCTACCTGTTCATTAGCACTTGATCAAGCCTGCCTTGTTTACACTGTCCTCAAGGCATGACCACAGAGTTATAACAAAACTGAGAAATGAGCAGTACCTGCAGAGTTGTTTAAAAGCAAAATCACAAGAGCATGTTTTCAGAAAGGTCATCAGTTCAATGGAAGAGGGTGGCTTGAAGTTACTTTATTCATGTCAGAATAGACAAGCACAAGCAGATAGTGATTGGAAAAATGCAATTTTACTTAGTTTACAGGTTTGCTTGCCATAGCGTTGTGACCTCAATCTCTGCTATAAATGCCTTTTTTGACAGTACCAAGGCAGCCATCAAATACATTGCTTAAAGCAGTACTAACAACATACACCGATTTTCGTTCAAGCACAAAAGGCTTGAACAGCTGGAGAGCTTTTTCACAAAGGTGATTTATTGTATCAAAGAAAAGAATATTTTATTATCTAATATTTATGATATACACATACCATCACCTGCACTCTCTGTCTCAACAGTCCAGACTGTCCTACAGGTACCATCGCAATATCTGCACATCCTCAGTGACTGAGTTTCCTGTAATCAGCTGCACAAATGCTAACATTTCACCAATGTTCCCTACTAACGAATGGCACTGAGAATGTCTATCCCGGCTATGGAAAGCCCAGCCAGGGAAGACTTTTGATTCAGAGTCAATGCAAGGCTTTGAGGGGCACGCCCTTACATTTGTTGTGGTTACACAGATTGCATCACATTGCAGTTGCAAAAAGAAAAGAGGAATCAGAATTGGAAAAGAACATTCATCTCAGAGTCTCTTAATTAATTTCATTTTCCGGGGATGGATAATGAGTTCAGTTGTTGTCAAAGTTATGATTATATAAAACTGTATGTTATTTCAGAGTAGTCTGTCAGGTATTTAATTCTCTGTTAAACCTTCAGTAAAGTCCTGCCTTTAATCTACTTGCTGTTAGCTTCTTAAGATTTTGTACGTACTTTCCAGTCAAATTTAATTGCTGTTTCTATATTTTTTTTCTGTCTTACCTCTTTTGCCATTCCTCCCAGGCTATTTCCATCTACCCAGTAACATTCCATCTCTGGTACCAAACTCTCAAATTACTTATGCATTCCACTATTAGTTAATTTGTCAAAGGCTACTCATAAGACTTGCTAACTATTATAATGTTGTAAGCTGGTATATTGTAAATGTTGGTTTTTGCCGAAGCAATTAAGTCTCTTGGGTTGATTGACCATCGCCAACCCTTCTGGCTGATATTAGTGGAACTACTGATACCATGTGGATAAAAATGCCCACATGACACTTCATTGATTGGATAGCCTGACAGGATGAAACAGTAAACATTTATTACATATTACTTTGTAGCTAATTGCATTTCGTAATTCTCTTGTGAGAAATGAGACTCAACTTAGGAATAAATAGACATTATTACTTAGCTACATGCTGTGAGTACTAAGAGCAACTCTGAATCTCTCTGCAACACTGGGAACATATAAAGGATTTGTTGAACAGCACTTAGCTCCTTTCATACACAATCCTCTGTAAAGGTCTTTGAATCAGCCTGTTCAAAGGTATTATTACACACTTTTAAAGTGTGTGAAGCTTGAATTTAGGCCTACTACACTACTAGTGTACCACAAGAGCCTAAATAAGCTTTTGTATCCTGATGAAAGGAGATTATCTTGTGATGCCAGTTAATCTTTTCAAGTATAAGCTTTCTTTTCAAACACTAACTAGCTGTTCATTATGGCCATGTTGTTCTGCTGTTTTTATTCTTTGTGAAGGTGTAAAACTATGATGTTTTGTGGTAGCGCGGTCAAGCAATCTAAGGCCCTCAATTTAATCTCCAGTCTCTATGGAGTCGTGAGTTCATACCCCATCGTTACCAAAATCAAAGGTGACACACCCCTGGTGATTGTCTCCAAGGCTGGACAAATTGCAATTGATATTGTTTAAGGGGTCTTGTGATGTAATAGCGGTGCCCATACCCTTGGACGAGGAGTCCTGAGTTCAAGTCTCTCATGGTCCAGAGGTGTGTAATAACACCTCTGAACAAGTTGATGAGGAGAAATAGATAAAATTAAAAATTAAACCATGATGTTGTTCACTTCCATTCAACATCTACTCAATTACATAGACAAGCTAGTTGAGGAAGATTGAATGCAAAGTCTAACTCAGCTTTTGCTGTGATTGTTTATTTAAGAACAATTTCCTAAATACCAGTTTCTTTCCGACTATTGCAAGAGGCATAATCTGCCCATGGACTCCTTTCAGGCTAGCAAACATCACCTGACAATTATCCATCTTGCCTTGTTTCCAGAGAAACCAAACAAAGAGTAATTACAGTAAAATCAAATCTGTAGAACTGACCTATTCCTATAATCTTTTCAATCTAGTTTTATATGCATTAAACACCAAACTAATTTTCTAATACTTTGCTGTTTAAATTCATAGGCTTTTTTTCCAATTCTATTCTTCCCATCAAGTGGACAAGCGCACATCTTCTCACATTATACCTCACCTGCTCAATGTTTGTCTACTCATTGAACACATTTACATTCTCTGACAGACTCTTTGAGTTCTCCTCACCATTGTTGTTCTATGCTCACCTTGCCTTCACTTGCAAACTGTAAGAATTCTGAGCAACCTACAGACTTGATATTAAACTGAAAAGTGTGTTGAAATATCACTCTAATTGAGTAATCAATAGACATTATTTAAGAACTTGCCTCTACTGTGAGGGTTGTGTAGATGAAATCTAACATTCAAATTAAGCAAAAACATAAGTTGCTGGAGAAGCTCAGCAGGTCTGGTGGCATCTGTATTTGTTCTTGATTTACAGCATCTACAGTTCTTTCGGTTTTTATTTTGAAATGAAACATGGATGTTGGTGGTTTCCTTAGGTACTGTTAAGTTTGCAATTGTAACTTTCCCACCAGCACTGAAAGTGAAGGGTCTAGGCCTGAAACGTCAGCTTTTGTGCTCCTAAGATGCTGTTTGGGCTGTTGTGTTCATCCAGCTCCATACTTTGTTATCTTGCTCCCAGATTATTATTCAGTCCATGTGCAATACCAACAATGTGCTCTACTTATATACTATAAAGCATTGATGCCAACTAACAACCTTTATAGTGACATTAGATTCCATGAGTAGCATTTTCACAGTAATTATTACATCAGTTTTCAGTTTTGCATTGGATTTCTAATTTGGTGCATAGTTGTTGTTAGATGTTTGGAAACTTAAAGCTTGAAATTCAAACTCACCTCAGGCACACTTCCAAAAGCATAATATTTTAACCCTTCTAGGTTCATCATTTTAGCAATACAAGTTCATGAACACTTTATTTTCCTCTATATAGATAATTTTCATATGAGTTACCAGCAAACTATTCATCCTCTCCTTTTGGAATGATGACTAAAACAAAACATTGTATTGATTTTTGAGTATTTAATTCAGTTAACATTTTTCGTCTTCTGATCTGCCAATTTCAAGCGGAGGCATTTCAACAATCAGCTGGATCTCTGACTTGGCTTGTCAGATGATAGCAGAAAATTGAGTAATAACTCATAACAATAATTGTTTTGTAATTGTTACTATATACACATCATACAGCCAGTATAATCATTCCTGAATAGAAATGGTGAAATTATGGAGCTAACTACTTATTGACCAAGACCAAAAAATATATTGCAAATGAAACCAGTAAGAGCTAAAAATGGCAACTGTACAATTGTAGTGCAATTTCAGAACAACGACTCATTCAGAATCAAACAACTAACAACATCTTTCAACTTCCCGTAATTTAGATTTGTTTCAACATAATGTTGAGACAAATTAAGCAAGCGATAACAAAGTTTTCTTTTTTAAAATATCTCAGAAAGGGAAAACTAACACCTTGAACCTTAAATTGTCTGTACTGGTGTATGTTTTAAGTGAAGGTCAAATCTATTTTTAGAATTCTTAACAGGAACAAAGAGTTTGCACAAAATCAAAACACTGTAGAAGCTGGAAATCTGAGTAATATAATGTATTAGAAGAATGTTAGTGATGGCCAAACCATATTAAATTTCAAGTTGAGAAGCAAAAATATCAACAAACATTATTTATTAGACAAAGGTAGAGGCAAAATAGTTTGACAGAATGAAGTAATATGCTTTTAAGATTCAGTTCCATTAAACAGACTGAGTGATTTTTTTGATGGGCACTTGAAGACTCCAGTGCAGATCAAGGTGTTTACTTAATCCCTGTATTTGTGGTTTTAAAATAAATAATCTGTGCGGAGGTAACATATCTGTGTTTGTATTAAACTAAAATCTACAAACACCACAGATGAGAGATGTGTAAGTTACAAAAATATGCAGCAGAAGCTAGACCGAAAACCAATCAGTCTCTTGCTCACATAGTAGAAAAAACATCAGTTAGCTCCAGTTACGATGTCTATCTGCATTTATCGGACTTTACTGGTATTTATCTGCAGCTAACAGCAGAGCAATAAATCATAACTGAGATAACTTTGGGACTGAAATATTGAACAAACACGTTGAATGTCAGTAGTTGTGAGTAAGTGGCCCGTCAGCCACTAATTCACTAGCACTCAGTCATTCACATCCCCAGTTAGATGCAATAGACTGTAGTGTTACTGGAGCTGGATACCTCAAATATGTGTAAATATAACTTCGTACAAATAAGAAATGCCTTTGGCTTGTTTGTTGAATGTAGCCAAACTTCACTGTCTGTTTTATCTACATATGCTACTGCAGAGAACCAAGCTGCTTCAATGACTATATAAATACATAAAGATATTTTTGTGAAAAATTTTTGAAATAAAAAAATGTTACCAGAGCCAAGTGAATGACTCAATGGTGGCAAAAGGAGCCTGGAGAATTAGTTAAAGAAAAGCAGCTGCGGAGAAGGGCTATACCATCCATTCAACCTTTGTCTCCTCACCACATATCTCCTCCAATTCCTTCCAGCCCCCTTTTTGCTCTCCCTCGATATTCCTCAAGTCTCTTTCCCACATACCAAGTCACTCTCATTCTGTACTTTCTGTATCCTCTCTCTCTCTCTGCCACCCAATCACAGTTTCTCTCTCTCTCAGTCTGACTCCTCTCTATACCTACTCCCAGACCACCTCACTCTCTCCATGCATGCTGTCTCTCTCACCCTCAGCCTTGTTTCTCTTTATAGCTCCTCAAACTAAGTACTTCCATTGTCGTCACCTCAATCTTCTTCACCTCTTCTGTTGCATTCTTCAGCCAGGAAACAGTTTATGTTTACATTTACTTTGTCCAGACCCCTCATGTAAGTGTATCATCCGTTTTAATTATGTGAGAAGAAGTTTGCTGAACAATGTTCCTAGGATATGGTTGCAAAACAATTTATGGTTTTAGATTCTCTTTTGTTTTTAAATTTCCTGCTGAGAAGGTCTTAATTCCTTGGATATGATTTTTGACAATGCAAATTAAACTGGGTGGCACAGTGGCTCAGTGGTTAGCACTGCAGCCTCACAGTGCTAGGGACCCGGGTTTGATTCTAGCCTTGGGCGACAGTCTGTGCAGAGTTTGCACATTCTCCCTGTGTTTGTGTGGGTTTCCTCCAGGTGCTCTGGTATCCTCCCACAGTCCAAAGATGTGCAGGCTCGGTGGATCGGCCATGCTAAATTGCCCAGAGTGTTCAGGGGTGTATAGGTTATAGGGAGATGTGTCTGGGTAGGATGCTTCAAGGGGTGGTGTGGACTTGTTAGGCTGAAGGGCCTGTTTCTATACTGTAGGGAATGTAATCTAACCTAATGTGAATCTCATAAATGCAGCCATTTAGCATTATTTATGTTTTAATGCACGGAAATTTGCATCACAAAAATATACATTTAATCTTAACAGTTTTGTGTGTTGGATTTAGTCTTCTTTCAATTGCTCTACTAAAGAATGCCATTTGAAGTTGCTGTTTCTCATAATAAGATATGGAGGAATCCTGGAAAAGTGAAGAAATGTACAGTTTTGATGGCAAATATACCTCAAAAGACAACATTTACCCAGCTTTCAGTAAGCCATAGGCCACTAGAGTCTCTTGGGACATTGTGACTACGAGTTCGGATTCAAGTAGCATCCACACTTTCGTGTATAAACATGAATGGTTGCCAAATAAAAACTGAAAGAACTGCAGATGCGTAAATCAGGAACAAAAAACAGAAGTTTCTGGGAAAGCAAAGTGTGGAGCTGGATAAACACAGCAGGCCGAGTAGCATCTTAGGAGCACAAAAGCTGATGTTTTGGGCCTGGACCCTTCATCAGAGAGGGGGGGATGGGGAGGGGATTCTGAAATAAAAGCTCAGCAGGCCTGGAAGCATTTGTGAAGAAAAATCAGACATGACATAGAATCCCTACAATGTGAAGCAGGCTATACAGCCCATTGAATTCACACTGACCCTGAAAAGACCATCTCATCCAGATCCACCCCTTCCCCTGTCCTTGTGTTTCCCACTCCCAGACACGATGGACAATTTAGCATGGTCAATCTGAGGATTTGAAACTTGGATACAGGCACAAGATGGCTTCTCGGTGCAAATTAGCACAACAAAATGGCTTCTAGCCTGGGAGCTGTAAATTCTGCTAGAGCTGCTCTTTCAGCTGGGGAACTCAGAGTTTTGGTAGGGCTGCATAAATAACACAGTAATGATAAGATAATGCAGTACTAACCATGATAATGGGAACTGCAGATGCTGGAGAATCCAAGATAATAAAGTGTGAAGCTGGATGAACACAGCAGGCCAAGCAGCATCTCAGGAGCACAAAAGCTGACGTCAGCTTTTGTGGTCCTGAGATGCTGCTTGGCCCTGCTGTGTTCATCCAGCTCCACACTTTATTATCGCAGTACTAACCATTCTAGCTGACCTTCAGTAGCAAATGTTATGGCGCTGTATGGCGAGACAAAAAGTAACCTAAGCATTGTGACATAAGTTGTTTACCTGTTAATACTATTGGATTATGTAACTGTCAATGAAGCCATATCATGTATTGATTGGTAATTGTTTGAATACACTATGCGATCACACCATGTACCCTGCTTTAAGAAAAGTATAAACATGTCTTTGTATTAAGTTCCGTGTGCAGCTCCTCCAAGGAACACAGAAGTGCTCAACTTCTGTGTTTTCCAGATGATCTGTACGCGGCCGATTGAAGAAATAACGATTAAAGTCTTAAACAGCCAGACCGACTGTGAGTGTTCATTGACTGAGCACAGAATTGAGAGATCCCACCGGGGTCTAGATTTACAAATCCACCTAACCAGCAAATCATTGGACTTTGAGAGGAAACTGGACCAGCTGGAGGAAACTCACACAGATATGGGGAGAATGTGCTAATCCCACACACAGAGTTGTCTGAGGCTGGAATCAAACCTAGTGCTGTGAGGCAGCAGTGCTAATCACTAGGCCACCATGCTGCCTTTGTTTTAAATGGCAGAGTGGCTAAATGGTTGACTTCTGATCTTGCGTTTCTCCAAACACTTCACAAGCTGCCCTCCTTGTTTTCTTAAATACCATGCACCTCCCATCAGTCTCTTAGCCTCATGCTGCCTGTTCTCCTTTAACATTTTGGGTCCAATGACCGTTGCACACAGCTGATGATAGCCAGGAAAATGTGGGTTTATATGTAGAAGATAGGGTCGGGGAGGGGGTAAGGAGTAAATGATAGGTGGGCACAGAGTTCAAAGACAGAGAAGTGTAGTTTGATAATCAGAGGAATTGATAATGATCTGACTAGAAAGCAGCTTTTAATGGGGACTGTTGTTGACTAATAGTAGGTATAATAATAGGTAGTGTAATGGCAGATTATGTGATAACTTGGCAGTGTGTAATGGCAGACTATGCAATAACTACCTATTTTTTAAAAAATCAAAAGAGCTGCGGATGCTGTCAATCAGGAACAAAAACAAAGTTGCTGGAAAAGCTCAGCAGGTCCGGCAGCATCTGTGAAGGAAAGAAAGAGAGTTTAACTTTTCCAAGTCTGGTGATGTTTCCTCAACTGATGGTGGCTGGGAAAATGCCAGTTTATATACAGAACAAAGGGGAGGAGGAGGTGGTAGTGAGTGAACGATAGGACAGAGCCTAAAGAGAGTGAAGAGCAGTTGCACAGACAAAGAGTTGATAATGACTGGACTGGGAGGGTAAATAGTTGTTAATTGGGGCTATGAATGACTAATATCAGGTAGTGCGTAGTGGCAGGCTATGTGGTAACAAGGCCTGGTGCATGGGGTAGGGGTCTGGGACATGGGAGAGCTTAGGCCCTAAAATTATTGAACTCGATATTGAGTCTGGAGGACTTCAGGGTTGCCAAGCGGAAAATGAGTTGTTGTTCTTCCAGCTTGTGTTGTTAGTCACCAACAGTCCCGTTAACAGCTATTCACCCTCCTAGCCAGATTGTTATCAACTCATTTATCTGTCCAACTGTTCTCCTCTCTCTTTGGGCTCTATCCCCACTTATCACTTACTCCTTAACCCCTCCCCCACCCTATCTTCTGCATATAAACAAACATTTTCCCAGCCGCCATCATTTCTGAGGAAGGGTCACCGGACCTGAAATGTTAACTCTGATTTTTCTTTGCAGACGCTGCCAGACCTGCTGAGCATTTCCAGCAATTTCTGTGATTGGCAGCTATTTTGTTAGATGATCCAGGCAGGTATTGAGAGCTTGTGCCAAACGTGTATAAAATTGACGGCCCATTAGATCAGCGAGCATGAGTTGACTCCAGTTATGTAATTTTTGACTTGAATGCTCCAACTAGCATCACATGACAACCTCATACATCTGAACATGCATTCAGCAGCAGGAAGAACCATCTCACCTCCTCTATTGACACAACTGAATGAGACTATTAAGCTAACTTTCAGTTTGGTTGTTAAAAGGTTCCTTCCGGCTTTAGCTGATTTTAAGAAAGGAATGATGGTTTCTCCTGCTAATTAAAGTTGCTAAGTTCTGTGGTGAGTAGTTTAGTACAGGTGAAGGCCTTGGTTCTCACTTCAAAGACACTGCTCAGATCATTGGCTCCCAGCCCTGGGTTCTTCTGCTTTTATTCCCATTGTCATGTAGCATGACAGTGAGAGTGATCAGAGGCTATGCCTGTGAGGACAAGCTGCACACAGAAGTTAAGAGTTTGATGAGTTTATTATGTGGGTTGGAGAAGACCTCTTACCAAGTGGCTTTATCTATTTGGATCTGCATTTAACAATGCTCAATCTTACCCTCATTGTGTATGACTCAATGTGATTTTTCACTGAAATCAGCCACTAATTGCCAGCAGGCCCATAGTCTCAGAGCATTCAAATTGCTCCCAGCCCGAGGTGAAAATATCTTAATTACATTATGCTTTAAATATGTCACAGTTCATCACCCACTGTTGTCTGAGGGAGGGCAGGAGGTAAAGATGCTCTGTATGCAAAGCGAGGGGAATATATTGCATTCTCATTTGCAAAAGGTATGCTGTGAATAGGCAAGAAGAAAGAGGTGGACAAGGCGAAAGAAAGGAAAGAGGAGGGAACAGAGGAGGAATTAAGGACAGGGAAGTCAGGGAGAAAAGAATGAAGAAGGCATTACAATCTCAACACTTCCCTTTTCTGGTTGGGCTCTCCATGATTTATCTATGAATTTCCCATCCAATAACATTTCAACACACTCACCTCCTTTTATTTCTGATAATTACAGACAGAGCTTGGTAACATTCCTGAAATAAAGGCTATTGCAAAGCAAACATTCCAAATGAACCTTAACAATCAAGCTTTATAATGTTCCCTGTAAAAACATCAGCTCATACCTTTTGTGCATTTTCTTAACAACTGGCTTATGTGTATCTTTGCAAGTATACATGTCTCTGAGAAATGTAAGGTGAATGTATTTTGGAAGAAGGAACAAGACAATGGAATACTGAATGAGTGGCAGTTCACTTGAAAGCTCAAAGGAGCAGAACCATCTGAGGATGCTTGACCACAGATTCCTTAATGTGGCAGAACAGGCTAGTTAATAAGATAGTTAAGAAGGCATATGTCAGTTGCGTCATAGATTAAAAGAACAAGAAGGTGATGTTAGAGGTGCATAGACCTTTGACTGGACCACATCTGGGGTACTGTGTGCAGTTCTTGTCGCCACACTAAAGGAATGACATGATTGTACCAGAAGAGTATAAGGGAGACACATCAGGATGTTGCCTAGGATGGAAGAGTTCAGCAATGAAGTGAGTGTGGACAAACCGGTGTCGTTTTCTTCGAAGCAGAGAATGTTGAAGGCATCCTAATGGAGGTGTGTAAGAATCTGAGGGTCATGGTTAGAAAGAAACATATAAAAAACATCTGTTCTACTTATTCAAAGGTTTAGTAACACAGGATAACATTTTTAAGTGAAAAGCGGGAAGTTTAGACGGGATTTGAGGAAACATGTTTTAGCCCAGTGGGTGGTGAGGTTTGGAATGTACTATCTGAGAGAGTAGTTGACACATAAAACCTCACAACCTATAAAAATTACTCGGATCAGAATCTGAGACGTCATAATACTCAAGGCTATGGTCCTAGTGCACAAAAGTGGGACCAGGGTAGGCAGTAATGTATTTTTGATGGCACAGACTTGATGGGCCAAAGGATCTTTTCTGTGCCATATAATAGTATGATTCTGTGATTTCCCCAAGGCAACATCAGCATGGCTGAATGTAGGCTGATGATTATCAATGGATTGGGTGATCTTGCAGGACATGTTTCGCATGTCTGGCCTGAAAAGTCTTGTTTTTGGATTCACTTCAGACTGGGCTGGCTGCAAAGTGACATTAGTGGGAAACTGATTGTAGTCATCATGATTTTCTTTCGTAACTACATACAAAGTATATTATTATGACTTCATGGTAGCTTCAGTTAGCTGGCTGAATAGTTTAGCTCATGGTATCCATGGGAGTGTTCCACAAAGGTACCTTGGACCAATCCAAATGTTAAAGCCTGGAATCACTACAACAACGCAACTGTAAGTACTAAGCCATAAAACTGAATAATCAGTACATACCAACTACACACAATTCAATCAACACTGGCATGATAATCAATGCAGGCAAGCCTAGTGAGCAATGAAAATAATGCAGTTTCACACATGCACCAAGAAATTGCAAAGCTTTTAAAACTGTATGCAAGGCGTGTGGCACCAGAGGACACTGGAAGCTCCAATGTAAAGGTCAACTCAAGTGGTCTGACAACAGGAGAAGCCACAGACAGAAGCCAGACAGACACAGGACCCTAATCGACCAAGAGCGTGTAACAAAGAGTGTCACATCAAGGTCCACAAAGTGTCAAACAGATCCATATGGTTAGAAAATGAGGATAGCCAGACTCCTGATACACAAAATAAATACACTTTCGTTATAGTGAGCACTGAAGAACATAACAGCACATCAGTACAAACATTGTCACCATTTAGAATGTATGCCCACAGATGACAGGGCAGCTTAAACTCCATGCAAAACTGTACACTAGTCCAATGATTGAACAGTTGTGCAAGGATCTGTCCTTGGTCACCATTCGTGGTGTTATCAAGAAATTGAGAGATAACAGACCAGAAAGAGCAGGATTGAAATCTTGTTCTTGCATCAAAAGACAAATCTACAGTGTGGATTATAAACCAACAGGCCTACCAACACAGTTGAACCTAAATATGTGTACCAGTTCTAAATTTTAAAACATCATCATAATAGAGAACAGATTCCAAATTAACGTTTGGCCGATCACTGCAGAATATCCTCCGCAGTAATCTTCATCAATACTCACGGCAGTGCAAGATGACATATATGTGCTTGGGATTATTCAGAGGGTAAACATTTCACATTTTCAAACAATATTTTGAATTTTTGACTGATTCTGCATCTTCATTGAAATAGGTTTTGCTTTACAATAAATCAATAATTTTGTGTTTATTAAAGAAATTGGTTGATGGGTTGTTGTCATCTAATAATAAACTGAATTCAGCAATCAATTTGCCTGACTAAAACTTGGATACAAATATTTTTGTTTTGTGACCATGGAGTAGTGGGACAAAAAGGACAAAGCAGACATCTCATCGCAATCATAACAACATGAAGCTCAATTTCATTTCTTTTTCATGGTTCTGACAAGACTTGAATTTTTTGCCCATCCCTTATTGGTTAAAGGACATGGTGGACAGCCACTTTCATGAACTGCTGCAGATCGTCCACAGTGGGTAGGTAACGCCCACATTGTTGGTCAGAAGAACCCAGTAACAGCAAAGGAACATTGATATAGTTCCAAGTCAGGATTGTCTGTAGCACAGAGAGAAGCCTGAAGCTGGCAGTGTTTCTATGCTCTTCCATTGTCCTTCCAGGTGCTAGAGTTTGTAGGTTCGAATGTGATGCAGTACATCTAGTATTTGGCATCCGCTGCAGTCACCAAGAACTGGTGGTAGGGGGAGTGAATATTCAACATAGGTAGTAGGGTGGATTGCTTTGTTTGAATTGTGTCAAGCTTCCTGCATGTTGTTGGAGCTGTAAGTGGTAAACAGTGCCAACAAGTAACCATATCTCATTCCTGAAGATGCATGTCGCCAAAGGCTAGCACGATTACAGCTGACCTCATATAGCCATCATTATAGCGAACAAGCAGTACATAGACATTGGGGAATGTCCAATGTAGCTCTGTTAATTATTTAATTAGATATACATTTGAGAGCTAAAATTGCAAAACTTAACATGTTTAGAATATTTTATAAATTTTAAAACTTTTCAGTATACCTTCACTTTTCACCAATTTTAACACAAGCCATGAATAACAAGGACATTCAGTCCAATTCTTCTGTCAAAATAACTGTCAGATTAATGCTCTCTGATGCTTATCTACACATCACATCTTGCTGTTTGGCTTGATATTAAAATGCATTAAATTCCAAATCAGGACTTGCAAGGTCGATGCGAACTAAACGGAAGGTTATGTTTCATCCATTCCAGTTGAATGACCACTTTAATGACATAATTTGTATTAATGATTGTAGATGCAGTTTTTGAATAATTTCTTGGCTGTTCGCTTTACTCTGGAGACTGCCCTTTATCGTCCATTCATTGTATTTCTGGGAAACTGGTGACTTCTTGCTTAATCGAAAAGGAGTGCATTTGTATAACGATTTTCACTAATTTAGCATTGTTCAAAATAATTTGTAGTGAATGAATTAGTTTGAGATGCAGTCACTGTTATAATCTTCTCTTTCTACCTCATCTGCTTCTGCTTTATGTGTCAACATCAAAGATTAATATGTGTATTCACCAGTATTTATAAGGAACAAGTTAGGTAAAGCCTGAACATGAAAACTTCCAAGTGATGTTGCTGAGACTATAACCTTTAGCAACTTATTCCATTGTGCATATGTTCTTGTGAGAAAGCTTGTTGATATGCAGTATGTGCAGAGTGATTTTCATCTAGCAACAGATTTCTAATTGGTTTGTGCAAATGTGACCATTTATGTGACTGGATGCTAGAAGTCACTAGCCTAATGACAGCCCTCTGTTTTGGTCCTACACAGTTAAACAGTCGGTTGTTTATGATACAGAGGCAGAAGGTTGCCAAAATGTATGAGGCAGTCTGTGTCTCTACATATTGCAGTAAATGTACCCGAAGCCTGAAGAAAGCCAGTTATTTTCTGCCACCAGTTGCTTTAAGCTTTTGACTTTAACCAGTAATTCAAAGTGTTCACAAGTAGGGTACCACTGATCAATGCCTATGCAAAGAAGTAAACAAAGGTGGAGAAGAACATCATAGAACAGAAGGCTGCGGGATGCAAAAGGGACATCTTGTCCAATCTTGTGGACTGGTGCTATTGAATTGTTTCCCCTGTGTCTTTTCTACTCCACCCCTCCCATCTATAATATGAATAACTTTTGTCTGTCAGTTTGCGTCTGATTTTAAAAGGAGTATTAATTTGCAACCAGTAGAGTTATAGTTGATAGTTGAGAGATAGTAGGAACTGTCAATGCTGGAGAATCTGAGATAACAAGGTGTAGAGCTGGATGAACACAGCAGGCCAAGCAGCATCAGTGGAGCAGGAAGGCTAATGTTTCGGGTCTGGATCTTTCTTCAGATGCTGCTTGGCCTGCTGTGTTCATCCTGTTCTGCACCTTGTTATCTATAGTTGATAGTTCATAGTTTTGTTTACCTGTGATAAGATTTTATTTTTGAAATAAATAGTAGGTCTTATTAAGTAATAGGTAATCATCAACTTGCCCTGTTCACCAAGATTCCATCAGTCAGGTAAATTGGGGACTTTGCATACCTTGATTAAATTGTGACATTTTATGGTGACCTTCGGCATACTGGGGGTCAAGAATCTGCGCGCACTTTGACATGGGTTGTAACAGTCGCATGTGGTGTGAGTGAAATTGGAGCTGAGTTTGTGGGGACCTAAAAAAGTAGTGAGCTACGTTAGAGTTAAAATATTGCAGAAACTGAACTGAAACTGCAAATGTGCAAAACTTAGTAAGAAGTAAGTTGTGTGTCAGTATAGATTTTGATACTTAGGGCTGTTTTGTAATGATCTATCTTTCTAATTACTTTTTGATTTGACTGCTGTAGGTTATTTCAACATGATAAAAGTCACTTAAGAGCAATTTATTACAATATATTGATTTTCTAAGCAAATAAAGTAGGTTGATGAATCACAGACACCAGTTGCCACATTATGGCTCTCATGGAGACATGGTTTAAACGTGAGCAGGAATGGAAATGAAACATTCCTGCTGGAATATTTTCAACAGCAAAAGAAAAATCAAAAAGAAGGTGACAATATTGAACAAAGATTATCTTACAGTTCCAGAGATGGAAGAAGTGTTAGACAATTCATTCAATCGATTTTGTTCGAATAAAAGACAAGAAAAGGAGTTTATACATTAGTATTTGTTTTTTTACAGAGTACAAATAGTTAGTAAGAGATGGGGAACAAAAGTAGGTAATTTCAGAGAAAAGTAATAATAATAATTGAGAAGAAATGGCAAGGCACTTCAATCAACCTATAAATTAGGCTATGCTGGATCTCGTGCCAGGTAACTGCAGTATGCTTCACTGGGAGGGCATCTGGGTGAGAGTAATCATAATATAGTTAGTGCTAAAACAGCTACAGAACGGGATAAAGAAAAGCCACAGGGAAAAATACTCAACTGACAGAAAGCTAAATCTAAAGATTTAGAAAGACATTTATTGTAGGGAATTATGTGGCAAAGATCAGCGTAGAAAATGGGTAGATGAATAATGGCAGACCTTCAAAGTAGATAGAGTGTGGATACAACACATACTTAGACAAGGGGCCTGAAAGAACAGGTTAATCACAAAGGTATAGGAAAACATACAAAAGAATAGCAGGTAGAAAACAGTGAATGCAGAAGGAAAATGAAAACTAATTTAAGAGCAAAGGAAGAATACAGAAATATACTAGCGGGTAACGTAAAAGGTACATTAAAAAGTTGATAACTATTTTGTAATAAGTAAAACAATAGTAAAAGAATGAAATGCTTAATTAAGGACAATAAAGAAAACATGTTTATGGAGACAGAATATGATTGGAGGTATTGATTACATACTGATACCCCTCAGCTGATGAGTCAATACTCCTCCATGTTGAACGCCACTTGGAAGAAGCACTGAAGATGGCATGGGTGCTGAATGTAATATTGATGGGGAACTTCATTGTCCAGCAGCAAGAATGTCATTGCAGAACCACCACTGATCAAGCTGGTTAAGGCCTAATAGATATTGCTGCTAGACTGGCTCTGCGGCAGATGGTGAAGGAATGAACAAGATTCAAAAATATTCCTGTTCTAATTGTCACCAATCTGCCAGGGAATCAGCGCTGGCTTCAATGAAGAGTACAGAAGGCACATCAAAATGAGCATCAGGCATACCTAAAACAAATACCTTGAGATGCTATAACACAGGATTACTTGCTTAACAAGCAACATTTCCAGCAATAGATAGGGCTAAACCAATCTACGAGCAATGAAGCAGATCTGAGCACTGCAGTCCTGCTACATTCCAATCGTGAATGATGGTATACAATTAAATGACTCACTGGAGGGGGAAGCTCCACATATAACTCCATCCCCAAAGATGGGAGATCCCAGCACGTCAGTGCAAATGATAAGGCTAATGAATTTGTAACAATCTTTAGCCAGAAGTTCCAAGTGCATGATCCATCTCAGCCTTCTTTGGCAGCCCAGCATCACAGATGCCAATCTCCAGCCAATTTGATTCCATACATACCATTATAAAGAAACAGTTGGAGGCACTGGATATTGTAAAATCTGTGAGACCAGAAAACATTCCAGCAAAAGTATTAAAGACTTGCACTCTGGACTACTTGCACACCTTGCCAAGCTGTTTCCATGCAGCTACAACACTAGCATCTCCCTAACAATATGGAAAGAACAATTTTCTGAGAGCTAGATAAATTCAACCTGCCAATTCCTACCATCGTTCTATTCTTGATCACCAGTGACCTGATGGAAAGCTTTCAAGTTGCAATTATTTAACAACAATCTGCACACTGATGTTCAGTTTGAGTTCCACCAGGGCCACTCAGCTCTTGAACTCATGTCATTTCCAGTTCAACCAGGGATGAAATATTTGAATGTCAGAAGTCAAATGAAAGTGACTGCCATTGACATTAAGGCAACATATCACAGAGTGTGAATTCGAGGTACATAGCAAACTGAAGTCAAATGCAATCAGGACCAACTCTCACATTCACAATCTTAAAATGCTGTAGTTTTGATTTCAGGGATAACCATGGCATGTGTGCCCCTGCCATGTGGCTTTGCACAATGCACACACATGCATCATATGCATCTCACAGAATGCACCTTATGGCTTTTAGTTTGCTTTCTTGGCACTTTGTGTTTGCTTGCATGGTGACAGCCTTTGTGTGCTTCACATTGCTTTCTGAGCATACCATCAAAATTCTGTACGAGGGACCTTTAGCACTCAGTTACATGCTGCCAGTCTCTAACGGTTACATTGCTCTTTAGCACAGAAGGGGAGGTAGGCAGCTTGACAGTAGGCAGATGTAAACTGACAATGAAATTGACATGTCAATGTATGGCATTGTCCCATGTCAAAATCACATCTGCAACACGTGCCAACAATTTATGTACAAATATGCTCTATCTTTTTTTAAGTAAATGGCCATGAGTGAAAATCAAAGATCAGCAGTGCTTGTGGTATAAAGGGGGACAACTGTCAGTCAGAGGGTACCGTCACAGTAATCAAAGAGTCATTGAATTCCAGTTGAGATGGTTGGTAACTGTCAGTCAGAAAGCTTGGTCTCAGCAAAGCCTCAGGATCTGTGTCTTTGGGTGTTAGGCCATGGTCAGTCTGGTATGTCGAGTGAAATCTGTCTTGGGTATACAAATGGGTCAGTTGGGGTGCTTTGGAGACATCAGTGCTGGGGATGGGTTGTAGTGGTTAGATTTTCCTGCCAAGTATGTCTTAAGTATTTGATCAATAATGGCCAATCACCCACGATGTAGGCCTGATGGTGAAACCTTCAGAACAATGGACAATTCAAGTCAGGGGAGAGATTGTATTGTGTCACTGAAGGGACAGTCAATGCGAGAGAGGGCAGTTAGAGGTAGTAGTGTGGCACTTCAAGGGGAATGGAAGGAGACTGGAAGCTCCATAAAATGGGATTAAAACAAGTCACAATCACTCTGACATGTGAGGGTACAAGGACAAAAAAAGCCTGGCAATTTTCAAAGTTATGAGTTCTGGGGATAACATGAGAAAACTATTAGTTTTGTAAAGGTATTGAATGGAAAAGAGGAGCTAAAATGTCATTGTGATCAAAGGGATGGTAAGACAGAGGGAAAATGAAGGATGGGGGGATTTGTGTGTGTCAGAGCCAGAGCCTGCAAATCATATTCCTGAAATGAAGTTGGAATCTTGTCACGTTAAATCGAAGGTCAATTGCGCAATAACTAAACAAAATGGCTGATGCCACGTGTAAAGTAGGTGAACTAAGGTACTTCTGACTCTTCTGGGGCAGAGTGAAACTTATGCAAGTGGAAACCCTGTTGGGGCAATTGAAGTACAAGTATGACCTTTAATTCAGTGATGTCACGTATCTGCCTTCAATTGTACTTCATTGACAGGTCAGTTATTGCCTACGGGGGCACATGGAAAATAATTGTTTCAAGCAATCACAAGCATTGGGTTTTGCACACCTAATGCTTGTGACTTACCTTCTTCCCATGCCCACTGAACAGTTGTGAAGAGAACAAGGAACATAGAAGCAGAATGTGAAGATTTTATTTCACAAACACATTCCACAGTAAGCATTGGAAGACAACGGTTTGTAACTGCCACATTCACATCCTGAACTGTGAGTGGTCAAGGCCAAGGTCGGTAATGCTGAAGGGAGATTTATCTTTGAGAGAGTTCGCTATCCTGGCAGCTAAAAGATGGGAAAGGTGGTGATTAAGGATGCCCCAGCTGATCATCACTGAACTATGCGATCAGTTAGTGCAGGACTTGCACTCAGAAGGGCAATGTAACTGACACGACCATCTCAGTAGCTGTCATGGTCCCATCTGGCCAAACCTTTTTCTGGTAGCAACCTATCTCAAGGGGTAATTTCGTGTCATGAGTGGCATCTCTCAAATGCATCTGGAATGTTATTGAAGCCAGTTTCTTTCTAGGGCACAGGTTCATATCTATATATTTATATATATATATATCCTTTGTCTGCTACTAGCAGAATCAAGTAGCTTGGGTAGTTGCTGAACTTTATAGCTATGAGACAAAGGGAGAGATGAGTATGATGAAAGTCGATGGGAAAGATGTGGTGAGTTGTTTTCTGTGAGTGAACTGGTAGTGCAGAGGGTAGGAAGCATTAGCTAGAAGACACAGAGTGTGTCAATGGATATCCTATTAAGATTAAGCTTGAAATAAGGTCATTGTTATCGTCCTATCCGATCACTTACTACAGCTAAACAAACAGAAGTTACTGATCACAGAAATAAGACTTTAAAATGCATATGAAATCTCTGCCAAGTGAATAGGGATGCTGTAAGTTACACTGTAACACAATGGATAAGAGAATTCAGAATCTGTATAAACAAAAGGAAAGTGGTGTGGATGCTAGAAATCTTTTTCTCTCTACAAATGTTGCCAGACCTGCTGAGTTTCTTCAGCATTCTCTGCATTTCTTGTTGAAAATCTATATATTGTTGACAATGAGTAAGCGTCATTTTTGAGCCTACATACATGTTTTGACTCCAAATCCAAAGATGCTCACCATCTCAGTGGGCATTGGGATGTAGGGTGGCGGGGTGGGGGTTTGTGGGCGATGTCTGTTGAGGGTAGGGATTATGCTGAAACTCATTCTCCTGCTCTTTTTGCCAATGCACCTCTTCAATGGTCTCCATCCCAACATTTCCCACTCATGTCTGAGCTGTTGCATCATCTGACGTCTCCTGGTGACTATCGTACTAGCATCAGCCAATACTTCCTGGTGGCACTGTTGAGAACAGGAAAATTGCTTACTTCCCAATTGTCTGTCAGTTTTCTCCAGACAATGCGGCCACTTCCAGGAGGTCCAGGCAGAAGGTCCACTGCTGCCCTGTGTTTGAGTGCTTGAGTGGCACAAGGTAGAAGTGGCACAAGGATCCATCCAGCTTCTCTTTCTGGTAGCTTGAAGTAGCCCATCACTAACATATGTTTTCTTACTGCATTGCTTATTCAAACTTGAGTGTGTTATTCGTATAGACCCAGGTCTCATGTAGAGGGTGACAAGCTTTTTGAATATTTGGCTGCTTGGAATCACAACACAGAAGTCCCTAAAACTGTAAATGCAAATACAACTGTGCTATTCGTTCATCACAGACTGCAAAATCCGAACCATAGTTAATTGGTGCAGATTTGAAGTACAAAGCATCTGGTGTCTAACTGAACAATTTTCATACACACATTGTAAGCGTTCGATGAAATTGCTACCATTGGCTTATAACACAGACTGGTAATGAATAAAAATTAACAGTACCAGATTCTGGAGATAAATCCTTTTCACATTTTGCATTGCTTTATGACAAACATCTTTTAATAAAAGGTGTGTTAATCATGCCATGAATTTCCCTTTTATTATGGTCTGGTTCTGTTTGTGATTAATGAGAATGTCCAGCTCTATTTGATTCCCAAATGTAGGAGTGGGAACATGATCCAGATTTAAATGAACATATAAATGGTTCTCATGAATCATTCCTACCTACCATGTTAAATGAATCAAAGCATCTCTAAGCCAAAATGACAGTGTTTCTGGCACAGCAAATAATCAACCACAGTCTCGCTGAAATATTGAATGCCCTCTGCCTCTACCACTCAAAATCCATACAAGACAATCATGACAGCAAGCAAACTTTAAAACACCTGTGAATCTTAATGTTAAGAGAAAACAGGCCAGAGTTCATTCACACAGCTTATTGATAAGACTATACAAAATAAGAACAGAAGTAGGCCACTCAGCCCCTCAACCCTGCTTCACTATTCATGAATCATGGCTGATCCAACATTCCTCATGTCCATTTTTCTGTCTTTCACCTGTCAGCCCCGATTCCTCTACTGATCAAGAATTTATCTTAAATCTATTTTAAATCAGCCTTAAGTATACACAAGGACTTTGCTCCCACAGCTCTCAGGGGCAAGGAATTCCGAAGGCTCACAACTCTCCGAGAGAAGGATTTCCTCCTTTTCTTAGTCTTAAATTGGCACCCCTTTATTCTGTGACTATGACCTCTTGTCACAGACTTCTCCATGAGGGGAAAAAAAGTCCTTAGCTCATACGACAGTCCCTCCATATCAGAAATCATCCTAGTGAGCCTTGTCTGGACTGTTTCAAATGAAATATTTTTTTTAACAATAGTGGGATCAGAACTGCTCACAGTACTCCAGATATGGTTTCCCCAGCACCTTGAACAGTTGTAGTATGGCTTCCTTACTCTTAAATTCCAAATCCCTTGAAATAAAGGCCAACATCCCATTAGCACCTCTGTGCTAGCTTTCAGTGTCTTATGCGCAAGTATCGCCAAGTCCCTCTGTGTGCACCTTTCTGCAGCTTTTCTCCCTTTATATCATATTCTGCTCCTTTTTCTCCTTTTCAAAATGAACAACTTCACATTTTTCCACATCAAACTCGATTTGTCATTTGAACATTTGGCTGCATTACATTGTCCTGCATTTTTGTGAATAGGAGTTAATTCAGTGATTTTCCACATTGTCACACAGATGCCACTTTTGCAACTGTTCAGGAACAGTTTGGCTAGCAGTGCAACTGGTTCAGCAGCACAACTCTTCAGCATTATAGCCAGGATGTTACCACAGTCCTTAATCTCTATTCTGTCTAGCACATCAGCTGTTTCTTAATACCACTTTGATTGAGTTAAATTGGCTGAAAATTAGTATGTGTTTTGGGATCAGGCCAAGCTATATCATTCCCTTGACACTTCTGATTGAAAATGTTTGTAAACATTTCAGTCTTGTCTTTGGCTGTGGCTCCCTGAGCTTCATCATAAGAGAAGAGTTTGTTGGCTGTGGAACTTTTTCTTCCTGTGAAATGTTTAATTGCATAGTCCTCTTCTTAATTGGGTGTGACATGTCTGCAGAGCTTCGATCTGATCTGCTGGTGGTGAGATCTCTTGGATTTGTCTACAGCATTGCGCTGCCACTTAGATCTGTATTGACATTTAGCAAGTTGGTACGTCAATTTTAGCTATGCCTAGTATTGTTCATGGCATTCCCTCTTCCTTGAGCTAGGTTCGTTCTTTTAACTCATTGACTATGCTCACTCATGTGGTCACAAATTAATTTGCAATGCATTGCTGTTGGTGTGAATGGTGCACAGTTTCTAAATATATCCAGATCTGAACTGCTTGTTCGATTCTAAATGTCTCCCATTTATACTGTTTGTGTGATAATGAGTCTTTCTCTCATAAGGTCTGTGTTGTGATCACTGCTACTGATTTTGTCTTGGACAGTTTGTTTGGAGGAAGATAGTTTTGTGAGGATGAGCCCGAGATTTTTTTTAAACTTGGTGTTGGTTCTCTCATGATCCAATGTCAGTCCAGTCTGGCAGATTGTCCTTCAGGATGTAACCAACTTGGGCAGCAGTGATGTTACCAATCCACTTTTAGTATTAGACATCGGAGGCTCCTCCAACCATATTGCATTCCAAACCTTTCCCACCCAGTGATTTTCAATTGAAGAAAGGTACTTACTATGCAAAACAGTCAGAAATTCTGACAATTTCTTCAAGCTGATCTGCAGACTATCATAACAAGATGTCAC
Organism: Stegostoma tigrinum; assembly: GCF_030684315.1. Taxonomy (NCBI): domain Eukaryota; kingdom Metazoa; phylum Chordata; class Chondrichthyes; order Orectolobiformes; family Stegostomatidae; genus Stegostoma; species Stegostoma tigrinum. The sequence continues at coordinate 19,629,544 of NC_081356.1, forward strand.
TGACAGTAGTTATCAGTCTTAGAACGTGTCAATTTTCTTGTCACAAACTCCTTTCAGGTTTGTACATCAACCCATCAACCCATCGACAGTGAATTAATGCGTTAAAAGACCTCCAGAACTTTATTCACGGAAACACAAGAGTGGAATAAAAGAATTCTTCAGGGTTTTCAGATTACTCAAAATCCTGTCAATTATTAATGATGGTTGTGAGACTATCAATGACAGGCCTTTACCGACTAAAGTTTTGAGGTATGTGACTACTTCAAGAAATCACACAAATGACTGCCCTTTCCCAGGTAAATAATGATTTCTCTATTACAAACAGTCTGCACTTGTCTTACTTAAAGGTTCTGGAAGATATGAAGGATGGATGCCAGAGGACTAGTGTACAAGCCTGAAAGGAGTTAAGAGACAAGGAAATTGATACATTCTTACACTGTCAACTACTGTCAGTGACAACATGGTCCTGACTAATGACATCTTGCAAAAGTGACCTTGGAAATTTCCTTCAATTGTGAAGTATATACATCAGCTTGGCAAATCATCTCACAATTTATTGGCAGATGGAAGCAGTACAAGTGACATCTTTTACCAATATAGTATCCTGCAGTTTATGCAAATCTGACGGAAAACAAAATTGTATCTGTAGAGATAAACATGTTTCAAGATTAGTGAAAATTGAAATGTTAACTTTAGTTCTCTCTCCAGACATATGGCCCTCCCATATGATATTGTTCCAGTACTTTCTGTTTGCATTTCCATTTTATTTTACATTTCAGAATATACTTTATTCATAAAATATATTTGTATACATACATTGTCCCTAAGGCAGGTCGATTCTGTACAGTAGCATATGAGGAAACAAACTAACATTGGAGTGTGAGTCAGTTCAACAAACAACCCAAAGGCATGTCTTAGTTGTGCAAGACCATTTTTACATGTATATGAGGCATCTGCTGGTGGTGGGGGTGGGAGTCTGACAACAGAAAGGAAGCCATTTAACTTTGACAGGAAGACCTCAGACGGTGGCCTTTCCCCACTGTGCACTGGCAGCAACTGGTCAAAGTTTTACTGCATCCCTCACCACGTGGTTCTGGATCTTGAAACGCACCAGCCTGCGACCTTCAGCCAGGGTCAACTCTTTGCTGGAGAAGACCAAAAAGTTTCAGGCAGCCCAAACTGCATCTTTCACCAAGTTGATGGTCCTCCAGGCGCAATTGATGTTTGTCTCAGTGTGCATACTGTGGAACTAGAGCGCACAGTCCCATGTCACTGAGCTGTTCAGGATGAACATCAACAAAAGCCATGGCTTGTTTTTCCAGACAAAGGCACATTCCAGAGGGAGGTGTGTGACAATCTCTATCCCTCTGCAGCCACTTTGAGTGTCGTGTGCTACCCTATTCCCAACTCTACCCTCCGCATTGTCTCAGTTATACACAAGTTCTACTGCCAATGAGCCAGAAAGTGTGTGTTTGAGTATTAATACTACATAACACTAACAGCAACATTCTAGTGCAGTGCAGAGGGAATGTTACAGCTGTTAGCGATGACACATTTCCAATGAAAAATTAAAAGGCAAAATCTTGAACATAGGTTCAAGTGTGCTGATGATAAAAGATCATCTAGAAGGAATCCTCAGAATGTGACCATAATGGACAACTTACTCTTAGATGTAAGCACTCACCTCTCCAGAAATATTTATTGTTCTGAATTATGTTATGTTTTCTTAAAATAGCAATATACTGTGTTGAAGTTTCTTGTCAGGTCATCTGTTGATATGTCTCTGCTCCTGAGCATTTCTGCATCTGTCATTCTGAGGTTCAGAACAATACCTGGCAATAATTCTGCCTTCAATATTTCTTTCTTTTTCATTATCAGAGATTCCAGAAATGACATTATTGACAGGTGTGCTGCCACTCTTTGCAATGCTGCATTCGTTTGCTAATGTGTTGTGTCACTTCTCTTCATACTTCTAGTTCCTTAATTGATGATAGAGAACTATATTCTGGATTGTATATATTTGTACGCATCAGCATCTTGATTCAAATTATAACACATTACTGACACACTGATGGCTCTACATTAAGAACATAGCAGAATAGAAATGGAAAGAGGTGCTTGCAATAAAAACAGAAAGTGCGGCAGGAAATCACATTGTCACAGAGTCTTGTTCAATTCAAATGTTTTCATGTCTTTTTCTCTATTGATGCTGGAAGATCTATTCAGCACTTTCTGATTTTTATTTCTGATCTCCAGGATTCAAATGCTTTGCTTTTGCAGAGGTCATTTATCTTCTGAAGCCTCATCCACAGCTCAATATAGATTTTTCTTTTAATCACCCTGTTCAGAGAGGCTATTGCACACCACTGGAGCAGTTGGGGCTTTAACCTGGACATCCTAGCTCAGAGGTAGGGACACCAGCTCTGCACCACCAGGCCCTTCCACTACTCAATATAAAATATGTACAATAACTCTATCCACCAACATTGCCTCCACATCCTTCTATATCTTAGTCTAGCAAAAACTATCAATCACAGATTTAAAAACATAAAAAAAGCTCAAATGTACTTTTTTTGAGTATTTCAAACTTCAGCATTAGCAATTTATTCATAAAATCCTAAATGCCTTATTCTAATAGCCCCTACAGATTCTGTGTAAGCAGAAGGGATTAGATTTGAGTAGCATCATGATCGGCACAGATATGATGGGCTGAAAGGCTTGTTCCTGTAGAGTTCTGTTCTCTGCTCTTCCTGAGGCTATATTTCCTTCAGAAAGTTCCCTCCCAAGCAGGGAGCTCATCCTCTCATTTAAACTGATTTAAATAACAGCATTTTATGATCTTAAAAACATTAAACCCGGAGCTAAAACTCTTCATTTTCTATCACGCTTTTGCAATCAAATCTAATAAGTATTTGAACCCTAAATATCTATCTATCACCCGAGCTTCAAAGAAAGCACATTGAGACCTTCAAATGGAAGTGAAATAGATAAGATCTTCATAACCTTCATAAATACAATGAATTATAAATTGTTACTTTAACAATTGCAAAGTAAATTACATATTGCCTTTACTGTTCATTTAGATGGCCTACTGATCATTAGGGACCACTAATAGATATTTAAAAATAATGGATCATGCCCCATGAAGCTACTGCTGTGCTTTGATCAGGTTATCAAATTAATGGTTGAGCAGATCATAAGATGTTGGATTTTCAGAAAGTACTTTGAAAACCACATTGTGGCTTTCCAGAGAAGATGCAAAAAACCCCACAAATATATAATGATTAACATATTGAATGGATTGAAATTTTCTTAGTAATTGATGGAAGAAGGTGATGATCTACAAAAAAGGCCAATACTGTGAAGGAACGGCCAGCAAAAAGCAAATAGAAGTTATCAAAATTGTGACAGGTCTGCACAGAGTCGATATGAAGGCAGTTTTTCTAATTCAAAAGGATTGAGAACAAGAGCACACAGATTTAAGTGATTTGTAAACAAAATAAAATGTGATGGGAGAGAAAATAATCTTTTCACACAGCAAGTGGATTGCCTGATGGTGTGGTGGAGCCCATTTTAATTAAGGCATTCAAGACACTATTAGATCATTGTTTGATAGAAACAATGAGGAGGGAAAAGAAAACAAGTAATAATGCTTATTCTAAGAAACTGGTGCAGACACAATGCGCCAAATTGCCTCCTTCAGCACTGTAACAATTCTGAGCTTCTCCATTATGTTATCATTTAGGTGTTTAACCTGTGCCCATAACCTCTTTGGTGAACTTTGACTTTAGGGGAAAAAATGCAAGTCAATTTTGTTCTCAGAGGTTTTCCAAATATGCCGTGTCATTTTCATGTAAAAAAAACCTTGCTTATTACAACAGTGACAAATATCATACTCTTCCACAAAGTAAAGAGGATAAGATTCAAATGCCCAGCTCCAGGAACCTGTGATCACTAAACATCCCAGTCAAAGCAGGAAAAAAAATGCACAGGCTGGTCTTAACTTATCAGATCAGGATCAAAACTATTAAATAAATATACTTAATATAAACAGAGAAACAACATCTATAAATCAGACAAGGGCCAAGGGTGATGCTAAATGAGAATCTAGTAAGAAAAATGATATTTATCAAAACCATTCCCTTCAGAACAACAAAAAAGACGAAAAATGATGTTTCTATGCTACATTTTTTCCAGCTAATAGTTGAATTTATAACAGTTTTGAGAGTATAGGGCACAGGTGCAGCTTTAAAGGTTGGGTTTTATGTGGCGGTGATGGCCCTCCTGGAAAGGTGGGGATGAGCCCAAACCGTTGCCCTGGTGGCCCCAACTTTAAGTTATAGCTGCTTCGGAAATGAAATGCCTCCGGTTTCTCTCCTGCCTCTCTGCAGCAGGTTATCCTGCTCCTCAGACCAGCCAGCTAATCGGCAGACTGGCAGCTCTGCAGGACCAGCAGTGCATCAGGAAACCATAGCCACAGATGGCCCTGGGTAAGACATTACAGTGAAGACCAGGGGCGTAGGTAGGTGCTACTGAGGCTTGCTGAGCCCAGTAAGGGGTGACTGCTCAGTGTCTGAAGTGTTGAATGTGAAGACAATGGGAAGTCTTTCAGTGGGGGCTAGCCTTAAGCTACTGTCGAGAACTTGCATAGAACGTACACCAAATTGAAGGCTCAAGTATTTCCAAGAATTGATGCTCTTTTTTCCCTCTGGGCATTTTTCCAGTGCTTTTGCCTAGGGGACTATAGTGAACTATCAACACCCTGCCCTCAACCCCAAACCTATCCCTGTGTAGGATTGGAGATAATGGGAACTGCAGATGCTGGAGATTCCAAGATAATAAAATGTGAGGCTGGATGAACACAGCAGGCCAAGCAGCATCTCAGGAGCACAAAAGCTGACGTTTCGGGCCTAGACCCTTCATCAGATGAAGGGTCTAGGCCCGAAACGTCAGCTTTTGTGCTCCTGAGATGCTGCTTGGCCTGCTGTGTTCATCCAGCCTCACATTTTATTACCTGTGTAGGATTGAATTTCCAGCTCAGAGTTCTTGATGTTCTCTGATAAAAGAGCACTGTTACAGCACCAACTCTGGTGCAAAAATAAAATTCTGTGTGATAAGTTTACAATGGTAAACCCATTACCAGTGTGGATATTCTGTGTGTGCCATTTTTGCCAGCTCCTCCTTTTATTGCTGACTCAGGTTCAGGAATTCATCCACATCACCAACTACTGAGCTTTTTGCTCAGAACAACGACAGAATATGGTGCATGTTCTGGGGACTTGCAATCATTATTGCTAAGTTGCAGCTCTGTCACAGAGTCACAACAGCTGGGGATAAGCAGTAGCGGAGGAATATACCACCCTGCAGACTGTGTCAGGGAGGGAGTGAAAATTAAAACTACTGACTGTATCCCCATATCCACCAGTCTTGTCATCTGTAATGCTGGAACATATTTCTCTTCTCATGATATCCATGGTATCCTCCTTAGAATGGCATGTTTACTCTAGGTGCAGGTCAGATTCACCACAAAGATACCAGAGCATAACGACTTATATTTTCTGGACATGTTACAGACACTTGAATTTAGAAAGCTGAAGGATGATATGATTTATGTGTTTGAACTGGCAAAAAGTCTTTGAAAGGGTGGACACAGAGGAACTATTTCCTCTTTTGGAGGCATCCAAAAGAAAGGTGCACAATCTTATCATTACGACTAGGGCTATTCAGCTCTGAATAGTACTGCCAGGCAATATTCATTGACAACAAGACAGAACCTAACCATCTTCCCTGACATTCAATGGAGGTGCAGTTATGGAATCCCCACTTTAATATCGTGAGCATTACAATTGGCCAGAAACTGGACTAGCCCAGCTGTATAAATAATGCAGCAGTCAGACATTGGGAATTCAGTAATGAATAAATTACTTTCTGACTCATCAAAACCGGCTCCCCATCTAATCTGGAGAGAATACTCTCTACTTTGATGACTTCCCATATCACTCAAGACTCTGGACACCATCCAAGATAAAGTAGCTCACTTTTATCACACACTGTTCTATCACCTTAAGCTGTCACACCTTTGGCACTAACACAGTGACTGAAAGGCACATTATGTGCAAGATGTGCTGAAGAAGTACATCAAAACTTTTTCAACCATAAGTTTCAAACTCACAACATCGAGCAAATAATAGGCCAAGGAAAATAGCTCCTAGGGAAGACAGCCACCAGATAATACTGACCATCCTGACTTGGAACCATATTGGAATTCCCTCACTATTGTTTGATAAAAGATTTAGAACTCCCTTCTAGCTCTCATCATCCTGCTGTGATTCAGAAAGTTGGCTCATCATTATTCCATTCCCAATGTAAATTAAGAATAAGCAATAAATATTGACCTTGTCAATGATAACAAAAAAACACAAAAGATTAAAAATAAGAAAATAGAAATCACAGTTTTACACAAAGTGCACCACAAATATAATATTTGCGGTATCAATAGGATACAGATGCTAGGTCAATTTAAATTTTCAAGAGAGATTTTTAGTAAGTACAGAAATCAAGAGATATTAATCTTTATGACATATATATTTGCAATAGGAAAAATGTAATGTATGAAGGAAGAGAGAGATAATGGGAACTGCAGATGCTGGAGAATCCAAGATAACAAAGTGTGAAGCTGGATGAACACAGCAAGCCAAGCAGCATCTCAGGAGCACAAAAGCTGACGTTTCGGGCCTAGACCCTTCATCAGAGAGGGGGATGGGGAGAGGGTTCTGAAATGAATGGGGGGGGGGGAGACGGACCGAAGATGGATAAAGGAGAAGATAGGTGGAGATGAGAGTATAGGCGGGGTGGTGGGGGAGGGGATAGGTCAGTCCGGGGAGGACAGACAGGTCAAGGAGGTGGGATGAGGTTAGTAGGTGGTAAATGGAGGTGTGGCTGGAGGTGGGAGGAGGGGATAGGTGAGAGGAAGAGCAGGTTAGGAGGCGGGGGCGAGCTGGGCTGGTTTTGGGATGCAATGGGGGAGGGGAAGGTTTTAAAGCTTGTGAAGTCCACAGTGATACCATTGGGCTGTAGGGTTCCCAAGCGGAATATGAGTTGCTGTTCCTGCAACCTTCGGGTGGCATCGTTGTGGCACTGCAGGAGGCCCATGATGGACATTTCGTCTAAAGAATGGGAGGGGGAGTTAAAATGGTTTGCGACTGGGAGGTGTAGTTGTTTATTGCGAACCGAGCAGAGGTGTTCTGCAAAGCGGTCCCCAGGCCTCCACTTGGTTTCCACAATGTAGAGGAAGCCACACCGGGTACAGTGGATACAGTATACTACATGGGCAGCTGTGCAGGTGAACATCTGCTTAATATGGAAAGTCATCTTGGGGCCTGGAATGGGGGTGAGGGAGGTGGTGTGGGGGCAAGTGTAGCACTCCCTGTGTTGCAGGGGAAGGTGCTAGGTGTGGTGGGGTTGGAGGGGAGTGTGGAGCAGACAAGGGAGTCCCGGAGAGAGTGGTCTCTCGGAAGGCAGACAAGGGTGGGGATGGAAAAATACCTTGGGTTGTGGGGTCGGATTTTAAATGGTTAAAGTGTTGGAGGATGAAGCGTTGTATCCGGAGGTTGGTGGGGTAGTATGTGAGGATGAGGGGGATTCTCTTAGGACGGCTATTGTGGGGGTGGGGTGTGAGGGATGTGTTGCGGGAAATGCGGGAGACACGGTCAAGGGTGTTCTCGTCCACCGCGGGGGGGAAGTTGCGGTCCTCGAAGACCACAGACTTCTGTGGTGTGCGAGAGTGGAATGCCTCATTCTGGGAGCAGATGCGGTTGAGGCGAAGGAATTGGGAATAGGGGATGGAATTTTTGCAGGGGGTTGGGTGGATGGAGGTGTATTCTAGGTAGCTGTGGGAGTCGGTGGGCTTGAAATGGACATCAGTTTCTAGCTGGTTGCCTGAGATGGAGAGGAGAGGTCCAGGAAAGTGAGGGATGTGTTGGAGATGACCCAGGTGAATTTGAGGTTGGGGTGGAAGCTGTTGGTGAAGTGGATGAACTGTTCAAGCTCCTCTTGGGAGCAAGAGGCAGTGCCGATACAGTCATTAATGTAATGGAGGAAGAGGGGGTTTTGGGGCCAGTGTAGGTGCAAAAGAGGGACTGTTCCACGTAACCCACAAAGAGGCAGGCATAGCTTGGGCCGATGCGGGTGCCCATGGCCACCCCCTTTGTCTGTAGGAAGTGGGAGGAATCGAAAGAGAAGTTGTTGAGTGTGAGGACGAGTTCGGCTAGGCAGATGAGGGTGTCGGTGGAGGGGGACTGGTTAGGCCTGCGGGACGGGAAGAAGCGGTGGTCTTTAAGGCCATCTGTATGGGGAATGCAGGTGTATAGGAACTGGACGTCCATGGTGAAAACGAGGTGTTGGAGTCCAGGGAGTTGGAAGCTCTGGAGGAGGTGGAGGGTGTGGGTGGTGTCACGGATGTAGGTGGGGAGTTCCTGGGCCAAGGGGGAGAAAATGGAGTCCAGATAGGTGGAGATGAGTTCGGTGGGGCAGGAGCAGTCTGAGACAATAGATCGACCAGGGCAGGCCGGTTTGTGGATTTTGGGAAGGAGATAGATGCGGGCCGTACGGGGTTGGGGAACAATGAGGTTGGAGCTGTGGGTGGGAGGTCACCTGAGGAGATGAGGTCATGGATGGTATTGGAGATGATAGTTTGGTGCTTGGGGGTGGGATCATGATCAAGGGGGAAGTAGGAGGAGGTGTCAGAGAGTTGGCGTCTGGCCTCAGCAATGTAAAGGCCAGTGTGCCATACTACCACTGCGCCTCCCTTGTCTGCGGGTTTGATGGTGAGGTTGGGGTTGGAGCAGAGGGCTGCCCATTCTGCAGAGGAGAGGTGGAGTGAGTGAGACGGGTGGAGAGGTTGAGGCAGTTAATGTCTCGACGGCAGTTGGAGATGAAGAGGTCGTGGGAGGGTAGGAGGCCTAGGGGTGTTGTTCAGGAGGAGGGCTTGTGTTGGAGGCGGGTGAAGGGATTTGTTTTGACAGTTCTATGTAGGGCTCACAAACCTTTCTCTATGGTCTTGTTGAGCTCTTAAACTAGACATTCATCAAGAGAATTAAGGGCAGGAAGAATCTGGTTGAGGTACTGCCAATTGCATGGTGGGACAGTTTCAATAACTTAGCTGATTTCCAGAACCAAAGTCTCGCCAACATATCAATAACAAGACAGTCAAATACCTGGTGTCTGTGGCTCCAGTCAAGTTCAGTCAATCTCCATCCCAAACCAACTCCCAGGATGATCCTTTATTTGTGACATAATACCAGACTGAATGCTGCAGTGATGCACATATGACAAATCTGAAGAGTTTGTGTCCCAAAGCAAGCTAATGGGTGGAGGGTTTGGATGCCTTGCCAAATCTGATTGAAATTTAAAAAATGCCCACTATAAATTCAGTTCTCCCAGGACTATAAAAGTATGAATGTAGAATGCAGCAGAGTTAGGCTGCACAAAATCCACTGTTACCTGACCAATCTTTTGTTTTGTTTTTATTCAAATGTCTTTGGGAAATTAAAGAGGAAATTATAGCGTTGGAGATACACTTGGAGATCGTGAAAAGTATATTGAGTCTAACATCCACTTGACATCAACTAGGTACTCAGAAACTATGTAGTGACAGTTAGCTCACTGGTAGCATTCCTGTATCTGAGGCAGAAGAGTTGAGTTGCAGCCTCACTCTGAACGGTACCAGTGAGCAATGACTGGAGCACTGATTTTGAATTCTGGGTTAAAATGCCCTGGAGATACATGTATTTGATGGGTGTAAGTGACACATATGACAATAGTCCTATTCCATCAAAATAGGATAGGTGGGAGTTATCCTGAGTTGTAACCCATAACTTAGTTGTAATTTCTGGACAGAAAAAGGATTTTCAATCAAATCTCTTTCCATGCCCTTCCAATCGCATAGTTTTAATATATCCATGTAAGTAATGCACAACCTCACTTCTGTAAAGTCCTTGTGCGAAAACTAAAAACTTGGTGATATCAACTATGTGTGATTAAAATGTTACTTTAAGAGCTACAGTAATAACTATAGATAAATAGCTTTCTTTTAACCACAAGACAATGTTACTGAAGCCAGTTCAAAAAGATGAGAAACAGTAACATTAGGAAGCTTTATCTATGGAACTTTGTGAGAATAATTTGTCTCAGATACATCATGAAGTCATATTAATGGCACATATATTTCCAGTAGGAAAAATGTAATGTATGAAGGAATATTGTTTTGACAGTTCTATGGAGGGATCAAAAACCTTTCTTATTGCCTGGTTGAGCCCTTAAACTAGACATTCGTAAGCTGTCTTTCAGCTAGGACTCAATAAGGTATCTTGTGATTACTCAAAATGCATTATCCTTAATAATTAGCAATAATCAGCAAGCTTTGCTTCCAGAAGGAGACATCACATACAAAATGGGACATTGTCCAAGTGAATAAATAGGTTTGGGATTTTCGAGCAGCAAGAGAATTCAGTTCAGAGAGAGGAGATTTATTACTTGCTTTTTTGCTTCATGGTTTGTAAGATCTTTTTCACAAGATAAATTGAAGTTCAGGATCAGGGCCCAGTAGAAGGCAAAGAGTGGCTTCTTGGCAAAACTTATTGGTTGGTAATAGCTACTAATTTGTCCATTATAGATTTACTTCATGATTGAAAGTAAATAGGAGAAATAGTTACAGATTACAAACTAAAAGACTGATAGGACATAAAGAACTAAGTAAATTGAAACCAACACATTAAGAGCTGAGTAAACAAAACAGAGATGCAGTGTCAGGAAATATGTTGGACCTGCAGTCTGAGGGACTTGGTGGACTATGTTGTAGTTCATTGTGATCACATCTATAGCAAGTTGGTTGATTTGAGGATCTCCTGCTCAGAGTGGAAAAGCTGGAGCCTGAGCTTCAAACATTGCATTAACACATCAGGGATGGGGAAAATTACCTGGAAGTGATTTTTCAGGAGGGAGCCACACCCCTTAAATTAATTACCTTGAGTTCAGTTAAGGTCAGGAGAATGTGATTATGAGTGAAGGAGGTAAAGGAATCTAAGAGGTAATACTGAAGGAGCCTCAGCCCTTGAGCTTATCTAGCAAGTTTGAGATTTTTGCTCCCAGTGTTTAAGAGAGCATGTGCTTTGGCGATGATGAGCAAACTGATCACAGCACTATGGGACAGGGAGTTATTCAAAGCGCATCGAAAAAAGAGGAATATAAATGTAGTTGTAATAATAGTCAGGGGAATAGACACTGTTTTCTGTAGTCAGGATTAAGAGCCTCAAAGGCTGTGATGCCTGTCTCATGCCCATGTTTTGTATACCTCATGCAGACTGCAGAAGAACTTGGTGAGGGAGGGAAAATATCAAATTTTCATGGACCATAGAGATAACAATGATATAGACAGGAAGAGGAAAAAGTTGTGTTGAGGAAATATGAGCAGCAAGTGGCTAAATTAACAAGCAGAACCAAAGTGGTAAACATCTCCAGATTAGTACCTGAGCCACGGGCTGCTTAGCATAGGCTCAACAAGAATAAAGAGGTTAACATGTTACTCTTAGATTGGTGTGGGCGAAATGGGTTTGAATTCATGGGATATTGGCAACAGGCTTGAGAAAAAGGGAGCTGTTCCAATGGGATGGACTCCACTTGAATCATGCTAGGATCAGACACCTGGCAAAAGCATGTAACTGTGTAACTTTTTCTGAAGAAGGGTCTAGGCCTGAAACGTCAGCTTTCCTGCTCCTCTGATGCTGCTTGGCCTGCTGTGTTCATCCAGCTCTACATCTTGTTATCTCCCATGGAACTATGGTTTGGATAGGGCTTTGAACTACATAGTGAAGGAACGGAGTTGGGTTCAGGCGCGTGGAAATACAGGTATTTTATCAACAAGTGGATTTTTTTTAGTCAGTTTTGGTCTTCACCATGTAAATGCTTTTTCTTCAATCATAATTATTCTTGCACAAAGAAATTATTTGTCATTTTAAGATGTAAATTAAGTTTATAATGTAACATCTTCAAATATTTTTTAGCTAATTTAGTATCTCAGTTGATTGTTCAACTGAGATTATCCACCTTGAGGGTAACATTGATCTTACAGAATGTGAAAACCTCTGATGTGTAGAAATGCTGCCACAGTTGGCAATATTGGTTTCTGCCCATTTATGGTAGACATTAAACATTCATAAACTCTTTGAAAAATAAACAACAGAGCAGAAGAATTGGATTAGATTTACTGCTCTTTAGAGTACCTGATACAGGCATGGTTGGCCTGAATGTAGAAGGGATTATTAGTGTTATGCCAATTATTACACTGCATCATATTGCCCATGCTTTGGACACCAACCAGTTCATGTATTAAAAACACTTTACCCAAGAGGTCTTGTTGGTGAGTTGGACAAAAGGACACAAAATTCAATTTGCATTTCAACTCAATTTTCCATTTTCAACAAATATTCCCATTAAAAACACTGTGTAAGCATTTCTGAAATTCCCACACTATTTCCTCTCTATCTAGCCCAATCCATCTGAGAAAGGATATAACTCAATGATCCATATGTTTGATCTGGGCTGTTGGAAACTCCTTTCCCACTGACATTGGACTAGCGCTCTTCTATGAAGCTGAGTCTCCCAGGTCAGAGCGGATGTTCTCCTGGGACTTCCTGGGTTGTCGCATAGTGTTCTGCAACCAGTCTTGGTGTGGGCCTTCCCTTAGGTGGTGGCTTCCAGGTGTGTGTTTCATCACCCCTCACCCTGGACCTTGCTGAATGCTCTGTGGCCCTTGACAAATGGCCCAAGAGCAGAGTTCAAAGCATCCAATGGGGCCACGTCCACAGCCTTCACTGTTACCATGCTGCGAAGAGCAAGAGAGAAGCTCTGTTAGTTACAATAGCATGGTCCCCAGCTATCTTATATTGAAGGCATGCATACCCGAGTCATGGTATTATTGTGTTTCCTTCTGTCGCTGAGGGTGCTGTGGACTCTAACTCTGATCTCTTGCTGAGTCAAAAGGTCTTATATCTGTTGCTGGTTACATGGTATCCATAAAATAACTCCACAGAGGCCAGTATCCTATCACCAAATCACCCTTTCTTTAAACCTAGACAGTTCTTGACATTCCACTCACCTCCTTAGAGCCAGCTGTCAGACTAAACAGAACCTCTGACACTCCTATTTATACCCATCAGCCAGGGCTCCCTGACTGGACCAGGTTAACGGCACCAGTCAGTGAACTTGTATTCTATGTGGTCCACCTGGCTGATCTCATAACAATCAATACAATATGTATTTTAATTAAGGCAGTCATATGCAATTGCTTGCTGGTGATCTATAATTAGAAGCTTTAGATTTTGATCAGCTGACAACGTGCACTGTTGGCTGGGTTCTTTTCTTGTGATATAATGGAAAATGGCAACAGTAATCAATTGACTGTTGCAGCACCTGAGCCTGTTTTGAATTTTATACCGTGAATGCCAATGCAATTAAAGTGGTTTATTTAATCATCTTCCCATTGCTGTTTATGGGATGCAGAGCAAATTACATGCCACATTCCCTGCATTACATCATTGATGATATTTCAAACACGTTTTCGGATAGTCTGAGGTTGGGAAAAGTGCTATGTAAATATAATTTTGCTTACCTTCTATCATTGTCACATCAGACAAGAAAGCTTTGATGCCTCGCAATGAATTTATTCATTCTGGTGAGATAAAAATAAGAATGTTATAATTGTTCTGAATATCAATGCTTGTGGGACAGCATTGATCTTTTTTTTATATAGAATCCAACAGTGTGGAAACAGACCCTTCAGTCTAACAAGTCCACACCAACCGTTGAAACATCTCACCCAGGCCCATCCCCATATAACCCACCTAAACTACACATGCCTGAACACTACAGCCAATTTAGCATGGCCAATCCACCTAACCTACATATCTTTGGACTATGGGAGGTAACCGGAGAACCCAGAGGAAACCTACGCAGACGCAGGGAGAACATGCAAACTCCACACAGACAGTTGCCCAATTGTAGAATTGCACCTGTGCCCCTAGTGCTGTGAGGCAGCAGTGAAAAACCACTGAGCCACTGTGCCACCATGTCACTGTGTCAAACAGCCTCTTCTAATGGTCCATGCATTTAAATGATGATACAATTATGGCGTGTGCATGTTCCTAATAGATGAAAAAGTCCATGTATGAAGTATGATGACTACTACATGGCCTTGCAGCCATGAGGCAAAAAAAACAATCATTTTAAGGAAGAAGAAAAAGTGAAAAGCAAGAAAAGGTAGAAATATGCTTTGCAACTGGATGATTCAGATCTACCTATCAATTATCATTTCATGATTTGAACAATTGTAGGAACAAAGTCTTCAATGAAAAGGGCGTTCATTGAAGACTGTGCAAGAGTTTTAGAGAGGCTATAGGGTCAGCTGATGACTTTACTGCACTGTTACCGTTTCCAGTAAAATTGTTTATATTTGCCCTCTTGATCTTTCCATTAGGTTACTGACCAGCGAATGCCCAGTCTGACTTTTCCATGTTAGGTGACATTGCTACTGGCTCTGTCTCTATAGGCTCTGCCCCTTTTGATGCCTTTCAAATCTATTTTTGCCCATTCCAAAAGAAAATTCCTTGCTATGCTCCATCCTTGAATATTGCCACCCAATCTCCAACCTCCTTTTCTTTCCCAAAGCCCATGACCACATTGTCACCTCCAAATGTGATGGTAATCTTTCCTAGAACTGCACTTTTGAATCCCTCCAATCAGGATTCTGCCCTGACATAGGACCAAAACAGCATTAACCAATGTTTACAAATGCCACCTTATTTGAAAATGAAACAAAAAATTGTCTGTCTTTGCCCTTATCAACAAGTGTGCAGCTCTTGGCATGGTTGATCACATCATGCTTTCTGTACTGCCTTTCCATTATTGTCGAGTGATTGGAATTGCACATGATTGGTTCCAGTCTCATATGTCCACGAATTGCCAAAGAATCGCCTACAATGGTTTCAATTCCCATGCCTGC
The DNA here is from genome assembly GCF_030684315.1 of Stegostoma tigrinum. Lineage (NCBI taxonomy): Eukaryota > Metazoa > Chordata > Chondrichthyes > Orectolobiformes > Stegostomatidae > Stegostoma > Stegostoma tigrinum. The sequence continues at coordinate 19,644,599 of NC_081356.1, forward strand.
TCAGATACCCCAAGTAGGTACCCTTACTCCACTCATATTTCTCACCATCATGCTATCCTTTAGTAATATCATCCAAACCAAAACATCAATTATCAATTTTCACAGATCTGCTGTCAACCTCCAAATCCAATTGACCATTATTGACACTTTAGAGCTTTTAAATTATATTACTGTTTATTCAACAGAACAGAACTTTCTTTTAACTAAGTACAGGATGACTGAGGCCATTACATCGGACGTCTATCCTTCCCTACTCATACCACCACCTACCCACCTCCACACAACGCCACCCCCACCCCTCCACACAAAACATACATACACATCACCACGTACACAGGGACACACAAATATTTCTCCCTTGTTAATACTGCACTCCTGGTCAGTAACACTCTGAGGCTGAAGCAGACTATAGACAAACGTCATATTATAATGGAACCTGAGATGAACATTAACCCAAATATCCATGTCATCATTCAGAATCAGAAATCACACGACATCTGGTTATAGCCCAACAGATTTATTTGAATTCACAAGCTTTCAGAGTCTCACTCCTTCCTCAGGTGTTAGTCTCCGAAAGCTTGTGCTCTTGAATAAATATGTTGGGCTATAACCTGGTGTCATGTGATTTCTGACTTTGTCCACCCAAGTCCACAACCGGTACCTCCACATCATTATTCAGAATGCTTGTTCCCATCTCTGTAACAGAAACTATCTTTTGCCTTGCCTCAACTCTTCTGCTCCTGAAACATTCATCCATGCCTTTGTTTCTTTCGGTTTTGCAGAATCTTATGCACTTCTGGCTCTGCTGTCTATCCTACAAACTTGAGACCATGAAAAACTATGCTGTTTGTGTCTTATCATGTAACAAATGCTTTTTACCTCTGCATTCACTGACTTACAGTGCCTCCTGGTGAAACAATCTCTCAATTATAATATTTGCATCTTTGATTTCAAAACCTTTAAATCTCTGTAAACTTCTCCAGATCTACAACCTTCTCACATCCGTACTCTCCAAATCTGTCCTCTTAATCATGCCCAATTGAATCACTCCACTGTTCTTTATCTAAGCTTTCTGTCTTCCTTCCTCTTCTAAACCTCATTTCGGAAGAAGGGTCTTGACCCAAAACATCGACCTTCCTGTTGCTCAGGTGCTGCCTGGCCTGCTGTGTTCCTCCAGCTTCACACTGTGTTATCTCCTTAAAATCCAACTGTTTTGTGTTATCTGACCTTATGTCTTCTTAAGTGGCTTTGCATCATTTTCTTTTTCAAAATCCCTCCATGAAGCACCAGAGAGGCTTTACTTTGTCAAAGATGCAATAAAGATAAAAATTGTTCTTGTTGTCATCCACAACAGTAAACTGGCATTTTTTTTTTGTTGTGGTGTATATTGTCGATTTAGAAAGCCCTCACATTTTTAAATGTTGCTATTATCATGAATGAGGTCTTGCTTTTTATTAGCAATGTGCCAGCGTCTGAGCCAGAATCTCTGGTTCAATTCCCATACATGATGAGCAGGAAGTTTTGTTCATAACATGTTCAAAGAGGTTGAGTGCCAACTTGTAAATTGTTGGAACAAAGGCCAATGGTAGGCTGTGAAAGTGAGAGATACACCTGATCATTTTCATCTTCTTTATTCACAGGAGCTGCACATAGCTGACTGGGTCAGAATACATAGCTGATTCCTCGTTGTCTCAAGAGGTAGGTAGAGAGCTGCCCTCTTGAACCGCTGTGATGCATTGGGTAATGACATACCAAAAGAGAATTCAAACGGGAATACCAAAAGACAGAGGGAATTTCAAAATTTTGAACTAAAGAAACTGAAGAAATGGCAACATACTTCCAAGTGAGGATGGTGACTGGCGTGGGGGGAATCTTTGAGGTGATGGCATTTTGCAGTGCATCTTACAGATAACACACACTGCTGCAAATAAGCATCAATGGGAGCGAGTGAATGTTTGTGGATGTGGGCTAATCATGTGGGCTGCTTTGTCAGGTATGGTGTCGAGCTTTCTGAGCATTGTTAGATCCCCAGCCATCCACGAAATTGGAGAATATTTCGTTATACTCCTGACTTATAGCATGTATATGGTGGACAGGCTTTGGAGAGTCAGGGTGTGAGTTAATCACTGTGGGACTCCTAACCTCTGATCTGTTGTCAAAGCCATCATACCTATATGATCAATCAGTTTAGTTTTTGGATAATGGTGAACCCGAGGAGGGTGATAGTTGTGGATTCGGTGAAGATGGTATCATTGAATGTCAAGGGATGAAGGTTAGGTTCTCTTCGACTGGAGGTTGTCATTCCCTGATGCTTGTGTAACACAATTATTACTTGAACTTGTCAGTCCAAACATGGATATTATCCATTTGTGCTACGTTTGGGCACAGACTGCAGCAGTATCTGAAAAATTCTGAATGTTGCTGAACAATATGCAGGCATCAGCAAGCATCCCCACTTATTTATGACCTTATGGTCGAGGGAAGTTGCTCTGGACCATACTAAACCCCATCAAAATTTACTAAGAAGGCAGCCTAGACCCTCACCTTTTCTTATTTAAAAGGTAAGTGTAAGGCATTGCATTCCAGATATAATTTGATTGGTCAAAATATTCAACTTTAAGCAAAACACTCTTTATTTTTACACCACAGTGAAAATACAGACAAAATAAAAATAAAAGAATTGGCTTAAATAACTCTATTGGAATGTTTAACATAATAATATATATTTATTAACTAGTATTAATTAGCTGTTCCAATATAGTAACAGCCCTTAAACATATCCTTGGCAAAGAAAAAAAATCAGTAAGATAGTTAGTGTCACGTACAATTCTTGCAGCAGGAAGAGAGCGCTAGGTTTTAGCTATAGCAGAGACAGGAACAAGAGCTTCCATATTCAGTTTCAAGACCCCAGCAACTGCTGAAGGCTAAAACTGAACATCCTTGTTCTATTAAGAGCTCGATCTCACCCATTCAGCCAGCTTCTAATGTTCCAACTTAAAAAAAAACTCCAAGCCCTCATAAGCTATTTACTTTATTGGCTTTTGATCAGTCTGCTTGGTACGTCTGTCTCAAACTTCCTCCATAAAAAACAAGGACCAAGGATGCCTCTTAAAGTCATAGTACCATCACAAACGTCATTGAGAAAATAGCTGAAGGTGATTGGGCCCTGGTGCATCCCTGCAGAAATGTCCTGGAGCTGAGATGGCTGACCTCCAACCACCAGAATCATCTTCCCATGTGCTGGGTTTAACTCCAACTCGTTGAAAGCTTTTGCCCTGATTCTCAATGACTCCAGTCCTTCCAGAGCCTCTTGAGGTCCACAAGATCAAATGTCACCTGATGTCAAGAGCACGCAACACTCACCTCAACTTTTGTGAGGTCTTTTGTCCGTGCTTGGGCTAAAGCTGAAATGTGGTCAAGAGCTATGTCGCCCTGGTGCAACCAATACTGGCCATCAGTGAGGAGCATTGGTAAGGTCATTTGGCTGACCAGTGTGGACTAGATTGCTGCCAACCACACTAGTTGATATTTGTCCTGGCTGAGACGGATTCTTGACCTGCCTCCTTCCGTATGAGTGGTGAAATAATGGCTCTTTGGGCAGAGAACTGAAAAGGAAGCATGTCATGATCTCTAGAAATATTTTTAGTAGTTGTATATTCTTGGTTGTCTCCAAAGTCATGTTCAAACACTGAATAACTATTCTCGGAAACAATAAAAACAAATAAAGTGGCTTTCCATGTAAATATTTTAATTATTCAACTTGTAACAATTTAAGACTTAAATAAGTTAGATATCTTGTTGAGGTGTGGGCTTATTAATAGCAAAAGGAAACATATGAAAAATATTACAACTTACAGGTATTGGGACATTGGGAAAAAAAGGCCGTGTTCATTTTAATAATTCTTTGTTACTTCAGAGTTAAAAATGAGATAAAAGTTTATCTGTACTTTATTTTACCGAAAGTACTGAGTACAATTCGCATGTGGCAAGTCACATTAAATTATTTGTTCCAAGCTGTACACTAGTGGTGCTGTCAGGAATTCATTACTGAAATACAGTAGGACAGACATGTTCCTAATTATTGTGACAGCTGTGCTGAGTTCTGTAGTTCGCTGTCATAGAATGAAGCCTTTTCTCTTATACACCAAATAATCTGGAAAGCTCCACACTGAAGAAATCTTGAAAACAAACTGTGATGTGTATAAGACTGTCATTTATGAAATGCAAAATATATTACTTTCACTCTTATCCTGACAACACTGTAACTAATCCATCAACACGTGCATAGGTGCATTTTTGTGCATATGTTGGAAGAGTGAAATAAAAAATCATCTTTGATAATTTTTAACATATTGTATTCAAACAGATCAAGTGCAGGTTCAATGCCTTTAGTTCAACAGCAGGCAGCCTTCTAGCCTTAGGGAGCAATGCAGCAACAGACCTGTCTTCAGTGAGTTTCTACACTGACAGGAGCGACAAATCTTGCTGTGCTCCTCTTGTCATTCAGAGTTGGGTCATTAACAGATGTTGGCACATATGTTTCTTACCAGTGTGAATCACTGTTTATGCAAGAAAACTTCCTGAGCAAGAACACTAGAAGAATGCATAACTCTGATATATGGCAAGTGAAGGACGGTGCAGGGGAACATATTGACAATTCAAAAGCCCAGTAAGGCCCAGGATCAGAGCCATGGACCTGATGATAACATGATGCAGTTGCAAGCAGAGTTACCACAGTTAATTGGGACACGGAATTTTAGTTGTGTCCCTCCCTAGACTGGTCTCCACTAACTGAGTGCAATTACAACTGGGGCCTTAATGTCAGTTCATAGGGGCCCGCTTGTGATGCAGTGGTAGTGTCCCTAAACCTGGACCAGGAAGCCCAAGTTCAAGTCCCACCTGTTTCACGGGCGTGTGGTAACATCTCTGAACAGAAATTAGGAAAACAGATTTAGTAAAAATCTGGTGAGTTGTTAGTGTGCTTTGATTAGAACTCAGTACACAGGATACTCGTGCTGAATTACAGTGAATCTTAACACGTACAATTTCCTGTTGCAGGCGCAAAAACACTAAAAAAATCAGTAATGTTTTGCCCTAATTCTTTGTAACTCATATTAATTCCTTGCCCACCACACTATTATATTTAATATCCTTGTTCTCGTATCCATTACAGTCTTGAACTACTATTTTTCTACAAACCTCTTTCTGCACTTCTATGACACTGACATTGACTCTTCCCAATCACCAACCTCCAGTTTCCTTAGCCCTTATTCATGGATATTCTCTCTAATTATCCCTTCACATCTAACTCCACTTCTTTTCTCATTCTAAAAACTTTTCTTTTCAATATGCTCACTGTCATTTCCTAATTTCTACACCTGTACCTTGAAATCTGGTCTTTAATTCTGCAACACCTCTCTCGGTTTTCATTCTTAAAAGTGTTTACATGCATGCAAATTGTTGTCATCACTTGACAAGAGAGTGTGTCTGTGTCAAGCAATTTCCACCATAAGTGTGTTGGCCTCATTGTAATGTCACTGACTTAGAGTCTCAAACAAATGTTCTCAGGACATAGGTCCAAATCTTACCATGGCAGATGTTGAAATTTATGTTAAATTAAAATTTGCCATCAAAACACTTAGCCTAATGGCAACAAAGTAACCATTGTTGTTTGCTATAAATGTCCATCATGTTCATTACTATCATTTAGAAAATGAAATTTGTCACCTTTGCCTTGTCCGACCTAAATGTTTCAGACTCATAACACCTTGTTTGATTTTTAACTTCTGTAATGTCTTCATCCAGGTGCAAAGTGCTACACACATGTGACACTGAGAGGGCAGAATCACAACATTACAGAATTCATGATAATAAAGTGTGAAGCTGGATGAACACAGCAGGCCAAGCAGCATCTCAGGAGCACAAAAGCTGACGTTTTGGGCCTAGACCCTTCATCAGAGGGGGGATGGGGTGAGGGTTCTGGAATAAATAGGGACAGAGGGGGAGGCAGACAGAAGATGGAGAGAAAAGAAGATAGGTGGAGAGGAGAGTATAGGTGAGGAGGTAGGGAGGGGATAGGTCAGTCCAGGGAAGACGGACAGGTCAAGGAGGTGGGATGAAGTTAGTAGGTAGGAAATGGAGGTGCGGCTTGAGGTGGGAGGAAGGGATGGGTGAGAGGAAGAACAGGTTAGGGACGCAGAGACAGGCTGGGCTGGTTTTGGGATGCAGTGGGTGGAGGGGAAGAGCTGGGCTGGTTGTGTGGTGCAGTGGGGGGGAGGGGACGAACTGGGCTTGTTTAGGGATGCGGTGGGGGAAGGGGAGATTTTGAAGCTGGTAAAGTCCACATTGATACCATTGGGCTGCAGGGTTCCCAAGCGGAATATGAGTTGCTGTTCCTGCAACTTTCGGGTGGCATCATTATGGCACTGCAGGAGGCCCATGATGGACATGTCATCTAAAGAATGGGAGGGGGAGTTAAAATGGTTCGTGACTGGAAGGTGCAGTTGTTTATTGCGAACCGTGCGGAGGTGTTCTGCAAAGCGGTCCCCAAGCCTCCGCTTGTTTTCCCCAATGTAGAGGAAGCCACACCGGGTACAGTGGATACAGTATACCACATTAGCAGATGTGCAGGTGAACCTCTGCTTAATGTGGAAAGTCATCTTGGGGCCTGGGATGGGGGTGAGGGAAGAGGTGTGGGGGTAAGTGTAGCATTTCCTGCGGTTGCAGGGGAAGGTGCCGGGTGTGGTGGGGTTGGAGGGCAGTGTGGAGCGAACAAGGGAGTCACGGAGAGAGTTGTCTCTCTGGGAAGCAGACCAGGGTGGGGATGGAAAAATGTCTTGGGTGGTGGGGTCGGATTGTAGATGGCGGAAGAGTCGGAGGATGATGCGGTGTATCCGGAGGTTGGTGGGGTAGTGTCATCACTTCCTGAAGGTTTGTCCCTGCTACCCTGTCACCTGTCATGATTCTTGCATTCTAGAGCACTCTTATTTACCTGGGTGTATTTGAGGGTCCAAGTGCCTTATAAAAGGATAAGGGCTACCCACTGTGAACTGTGACCATAAGTCATAACACCACTGTGCAACATCTTTAATGATGCAGAGCACAGAGGCAATGTTACTGTGCCTTGAGACAGCAGAGGATAGGGTTGCTGACGATATGTTTCTGTTACATGGACCAGTCTGAGAGGGTCTGTCCAGTATAGTCAATAGACTGTACCACATCATCCTGATGTGCTCAATTGCACCACTGAAGCAGGTATGCAGTGGCGTGTTGGGTGTTAAGAAACTGGGGGAGCAGGAGCAGTCTTCCAATTAGGAGGTTGAGAACATTGTAGATCAACAAGTTCTCCTTGTTTATGACAGAACTCAGGTGTGTCAGGCACTACGCACCGGTCAGGACTGGATTGACACTCAGTCCTAATAGATCAGAGTTGAAATCAGAAATAGGTGCTGGTCCTTAAGCCAGCATTTTGTGTTCTTTGTGGGACTGAACTAAAGCCTTTTTATTTTGTTTGTGCTCCCTTTTCGTGGCTGTATATGGAAACACCTTTGGAATTGATCCTGTATGGGATGCTCTCCTGTTGGACAATGAAAAGAAATGTGACTACAATGGTCATGAGAGATAGCTTAGTAGTATATTAGAGATGGTGCTTGGATGGGAAGTAGCTACAGACAAGTAATCAGTGTAACCTGGAGGTTAAACAGAGACCAGAGTGAGAGAATAAGGTTGTCTGTGGAAGAAATGTCAACCATGCCATTGGCTGTTATACCATGATGTTGGCAGCAAGGGGTAACACTGGACTGCCAACACTTGTTCAGGTACACAGTAGTCTAGCAAAGATGACTTGGTGCGAGGACTGCCAATTTTTTGATGGATATCTGCCATGCAGTGAGTTGTTCTGGGAACAGTGCATGGTGTGATGGGGCTAGAATTCGATGTGATTGATGCCATACATGAGAATGTAAGAGGTTAATGAGGCACATTTCGTGAGAAATACTAAGAAATTTAACTAGGCCTCATAGTGGGAATCTCAAAAACCTTGAGCTGCTCACACTTCGCCAAAGATTCAGCATCTGAAAACTAACAGCCATACCACCATTAGCACAGATAATTCAGCCATTGTCCACGGGCCACACACGTTCTTCTTAACAAAATAACTTGGGCCTTCCTTTAATTTAACATTGACATATGATTGTTGTCAGTTAGGCCTTAAAACATATAACCCCTTCATTAGACTTTATATTTAATGACTATCACTAAACATAACCAACTCATGAACATCCACCACCTATTCACTAAGACATCACTATAATCATGAATATTCAAATATAGCTAACTAAAATTTAAGTTATAACATTTTACATGTTTTAGTAAATGCCTTAGGACACACTGTACAGGTGATAGCCCTCCTGTTTTGTCAGATTTCCCATTAGAGAGTCCTGTTGATGGCACCACAGTCTATTCAGTATAAACCAAATGCATATTACAGTTAGCTCAAGTTCGCTTTAACAAGTTCAACAAGTTCTTTCACTCATATAAATTAGATTTTATTTTGCTACTGGTGCCTTCACCTTGTACTTTGTGTCAGAGTAAATCTCCTCATTCCTGTTGAGTAAATTCCACAACAATTACATGGTCTAGGTTACAAAATTTCCCAATTAACTCAGCTCAGGTAACTTCATCAAGACTGTTATTTGTAGACAATCTCTGTGCCTTCCAAAGTAGAATAAGTGTAACTTGTAAATCAAGATCAAATCCTCTGCCACAAGTCGTGATGTCATGTAGCTCTAATGTGTCATTTTTTCTACAGCAATGTGCATTATTTTGCCAGTAGAATAGTGGCTTTAGATGCAACGGTAGCATCAAAACCGATGAAGCTTCCTGATTCCTGAAGGACGTTCCTGTTAGCCTGAGTCTGTGGCAAGTGGGAAGGGAAAAAAACAGGAGGGAGAAATCTGCTTAATCTCATCCTCATCAATCTGCCCACTATTGATATAGCCCCCACTGCAGTATCAATAGCAGTGACCACAATCCTTGAGTTGAAACCCTGTCTTCAAATTAAGGGTACTTTCCATTGTGTTATGTAGTACTTACACTGAAGTAAATGGGAGAGACTTTGAGCAGACTGACTACTAAAACCTAGGTATCTATGAGGTGATGTGGGCCAGCACAGCAGCAGAATGTAAACAACTATAACCTATAGCATCATGGCCAGCATATCCTTGGCTGGAGAATCAACCCTAGTTCAATGCGTAGTGCAGGATATACCAGGGGCAGCACCAGTCATGCCAAAAATGCAGTGTCATCCCAAAGTAACAATGTAGTGCTACATGTGTGGCAAACATGTAAAAGATCTGGAGAACTGTCACATCCACTTATGAAAGCTAATCAACAATTGTGGCCAACTCACTGGAGGAGCAGTCTCCACAAATATCACCATCCTCAATGATGGGGAGCCAAGCCCAACAAGGCAAGAAACAAGCCTGAAGTGCTTGCATCCATCTTCTGCTGAACAGTTTGGAAAATTGCCCAGGTATGCCTTGCTCACAAAAAGCAGAATAAATGCAACTGAGCCAATTACCATTCCACCAATCCATTCTTGGTCATCAGTAAAGAGATAGAAGTCATCATTGACAGTGCTGTCCCACAGCATTTGAAAAGACGCACTTGATCATTGATGTTCAATTTGGGTTCTGCAAGAACAACTAATCTCCTGACCTCATTGGAACCTTGGGCCATACAAGGGATAGGGAGCTTAATTCCAGAAGGTAAAGGACAGTGATTATCTTTGAAATTAATGCATCATTTGACCAAGTGTGGCATTAAGAAGCCCTGATGAAACTGAAGAAGATTGAAATCATAGTGTGAGAGCTCTTCACTAGATAGAATCACAACAATCACAAGCAAATGTGGTTATAATTGTTGGAAGTCAATCATCTCAGCCCAGGATATTGCTGCAGGTGTTCTTCAGGATATTGTCTGTGCTATAGGCCTAACAATCTTTGTTACTTTCTCAATAAAAAAAGTCTGTGTTCAAATGTGACAAGACTTAGATAAGTTCCAGGCTTGGCTTGATTGGTGATAAGAAACAAACATTCTCACGACACAAGTGCCAGACATCAACAATCAACCTACCATTCCTTGACATTCAGTGGCATTACAATCACTGAATTCCCTGCTATCAACATCCTGTGGGTTAGCATTGAAATTGCATATAAATACTATCTCTACAAGAGCAGATCAGACACCAGGAGTCCAGCAGCGAGTAGCCCCCTTTCTGACTCCCTAAAGCTTACTCACCATCGACAAAGAACAGGTTATGACTGACATGAAATACACCTGGACGAACGCAGTTCTAAAAACACTCTCAAAACAATCAGGACAAAGCAGCTCATTGATTGGTATCCAATGTTCCACATTTAAAACATAGCTCTGTTTTCCAGTAATAACTTTTCACCTCAAAGCGTGTTGTTAGATTGAACTTACATTAGGCTGAGCTATAAAACAATAAAATCACAAACCTTATTTTTGACCTTGGCCAATTGACTTTGTCTGTACAGAAACTGTTTCGCAATTAGCCATAATTAAGTAGAATATGTCTTAATATTTCAGGCTGATCAAGTCAATATAATTAATTATTGAAAAACTTAATGCTACTGTGGAATGTCCAAGAAATGTGTGAACATTGATGATGCAACAATTCCAGTGTACTCTGGGGATCAGAGTTGGTTTCTTTGCTGTTAACTATTTTCATTTATGACCGAGATGCAAGCATTGAGGGAATGATCTGCAAATTTGTGGACATCAGCTGTTGCAGAGAATGCTCTTCTAGCAAAATTGGATACACAAGAGGATTGAACTCATGTTTGACAATTAGTGAAGTAATCAAGGCTTTGCCTGATAGTGCAAAATTAATGATAACAAATCAGTAGTCTATACTGCATCTCTTTTGATCAGGACTGAATTTATCGGAAATAAATATCTGCAGAGACAAAACAAAAGGTTGTGACATTAGCATCACCCACTTTACACTGTCACACGAAGTCAAAAATCACTGAACTATTCTTAATAGAAAAAAAAGGGGTTGGAAGAAAGAGTTCTGAGGGTCTTAGTGCATCAATTTCTGATTGCCCCTGACAAGGACAGTGAAGCAAACGGGGGTTATGGTGTATTCACAGAACAGTCCTAACAAACCAAGCTTGCCATTTTACCCTTACAAAGCACCATGATTAAAATATTGTGCAGTGTTTTGAACTATATAAAGTGCAGAGGCATTGTCAAAATGAATTTAAAGACAAAATAAGAAAGTTGGATACCCAAAACATTTTGCATCAGGACTGCAAATTGTTGCCGATTTTAAAACCTTTTAAGCATGTCCAGAAACAGGGAAATGGGAGCAAGAGGAGGAAAACAAAAAGGCAAAATTTGTGATAGGGTGGAAGGAAACAGCAATTATATGAGGAATGGAATGATGGTGCAAATTGTGGTGGTAATGGGACAAGTAAATGGGTCCTGAGGAGCTGTAAATCACAGCAGCAGAATCATTACCAGCACCAGCTGTCTGAAAAAGTGAGAACATTCGTTACGCTCTGAAATTGTTGGATGTGATGATTAGTCAGAATGTAGTAAACTAATTAATTGAAGGATGAAGTGCTGTTCCTCAAGCTTTCATTGAGTTTTATTGGCTCAGCATATGAGGCTAAGGAGCAATAAAATGGAAGCACAGAGATAATGGGAACTGCAGATGCTGGAGATTCCAAGATAATAAAATGTGAGGCTGGACGAACACAGCAGGCCAAGCAGCATCTCAGGAGCACAAAAGTTGACGTTTCGGGCCTAGACCCTTCATCAGAGAGGGGGATGGGGGGAGGGAACTGGAATAAATAGGGAGAGAGGGGGAGGCGGACCGAAGATGGAGAGTAAAGAAGATAGGTGGAGAGAGTGTAGGTGGGGAGGTAGGGAGGGGATAGGTCAGTCCAGGGAAGACGGACAGGTCAAGGAGGTGGGATGAGGTTAGTAGGTAGCGGGGGGTGCGGCTTGGGGTGGGAGGAAGGGATGGGTGAGAGGAAGAACCGGTTAGGGAGGCAGAGACAGGTTGGACTGGTTTTGGGATGCAGTGGGTGGGGGGGAAGAGCTGGTCTGGTTGTGTGGTGCAGTGGGGGGAGGGGACGAACTGGGCTGGTTGAGGGATGCAGTAGGGGAAGGGGAGATTTTGAAACTGGTGAAGTCCACATTGATACCATATGGCTGCAGGGTTCCCAGGCGGAATATGAGTTGCTGTTCCTGCAACCTTCGGGTGGCATCATTGTGGCAGTGCAGGAGGCCCATGATGGACATGTCATCAAGAGAATGGGAGGGGGAGTGGAAATGGTTTGCGACTGGGAGGTGCAGTTGTTTTTTGCGAGGGGAGGGAGGTCCTACAGACTAAGGGGGTGGCCATGGGCACCCGCATGGGCCCCAGCTATGCCTGCCTCTTTGTAGGTTACGTGGAACAGTCCCTCTTCCGCACCTACACAGGCCCCAAACCCCACCTCTTCCTCCGGTACATTGATGACTGTATCGGCGCCGCCTCTTGCTCCCCAGAGGAGCTCGAACAGTTCATCCACTTCACCAACACCTTCCACCCCAACCTTCAGTTCACCTGGGCCATCTCCAGCACATCCCTCACCTTCCTGGACCTCTCAGTCTCCATCTCAGGCAACCAGCTTGTAACTGATGTCCATTTCAAGCCCACCGACTCCCACAGCTACCTAGAATACACCTCCTCCCACCCACCCTCCTGCAAAAATTCCATCCCCTATTCCCAATTCCTCCGCCTCCGCCGCATCTGCTCCCACGACAAGACATTCCACTCCCGCACATCCCAGATGTCCAAGTTCTTTAAGGACCGCAACTTTCCCCCCACGGTGATCGAGAACGCCCTTGACCGCGTCTCCCGCATTTCCCGCGACACATCCCTCACACCCCGCCCCCGCCACAACCGCCCCAAGAGGATCCCCCTCGTTCTCACACACCACCCTACCAACCTCCGGATACAACGCATTATCCTCCGACACTTCCGCCATTTACAATCCGACCCCACCACCCAAGACATTTTTCCATCCCCTCCCCTGTCTGCTTTCCGGAGAGACCACTCTCTCCGTGACTCCCTTGTTCGCTCCACACTGCCCTCCAACCCCACCACACCCGGCACCTTCCCCTGCAACCGCAGGAAATGCTACACTTGTCCCCACACCTCCTCCCTCACCCCCATCCCAGGCCCTAAGATGACATTCCACATCAAGCAGAGGTTCACCTGCACATCTGCCAATGTGGTATACTGCATCCACTGTACCCGGTGCGGCTTCCTCTACATTGGGGAAACCAAGCGGAGGCTTGGGGACCGCTTTGCAGAACACCTCCGCTCAGTTCGCAAAAAACAACTGCACCTCCCAGTCGCAAACCATTTCCACTCCCCCTCCCATTCTCTTGATGACATGTCCATCATGGGCCTCCTGCACTGCCACATGATGCCACCCGAAGGTTGCAGGAACAGCAACTCATATTCCGCCTGGGAACCCTGCAGCCATATGGTATCAATGTGGACTTCACCAGTTTCAAAATCTCCCCTTCCCCTACTGCATCCCTCAACCAGCCCAGTTCATCCCCTCCCCCCACTGCACCACACAACCAGCCCAGCTCTTCCCCCGCACCCACTGCATCCCAAAACCAGTCCAACCTGTCTCTGCCTCCCTAACCGGTTCTTCCTCTCACCCATCCCTTCCTCCCACCCCAAGCCGCACCCCCCGCTACCTACTAACCTCATCCCACCTCCTTGACCTGTCCGTCTTCCCTGGACTGACCTATCCCCTCCCTACCTCCCCACCTACACTCTCTCCACCTATCTTCTTTACTCTCCATCTTCGGTCCGCCTCCCCCTCTCTCCCTATTTATTCCAGTTCCCTCCCCCCATCCCCCTCTCTGATGAAGGGTCTAGGCCCGAAACGTCAGCTTTTGTGCTCCTGAGATGCTGCTTGGCCTGCTGTGTTCGTCCAGCCTCACATTTTATTAAATGGAAGCACAGGATATATTTGTGGATTGAATGGCGGTATCAAGAAAAACATTGACATAATCTGCATTTGATCTCTCATTGCAAAGAAAACTACATTGTGAGTGGAAACTACAGTATACTAAGTTGAAAGAACTGCAAGTTAATTGTTTTACCTGGAAGAATAGTTTGGGGATCCTGGACATTGGGAAGGGAGGAGTTGAGAAGGCTGGCACCACATCTGCCATGTTCCATGGAAATCAATCCTTGATTATGTGTTAGTAAGTGACCATAATGCTATACTGCCTATGATCATTAAATTTATAAATTCATCTAAAAATAATTGCCGTAATAAAAATTACTGGGTTGTATGATGGGCACAGTGGTTAACATTGCTGCCTCACATTGCAAAGGATGTGGATTTGATTCTAGCTTTGGGTGACTGTCTGTGTGGAGTTTGCACATTCTCCCGTGTCTGCTTGGTTTTCTGCCAGGTGCTCCAGTTTCCTCCCACAGTCCAAAGATGTGTAGGTTAGGTGGATTAGCCATGCTAAATTGTCCATAATGCCTATGGATGTGCAGCCTAGGTAGATTAGTCATGGTAAACGCCAGGCTACAGGAATAGAGTGAGTGGGATGCCCTTCAGAGGACTGGTGCAACCTCAATTGCGTGAATGGCCTCGATCTGCACTGCAGGGATTCTAAGATTGTAGTTAATCCATCTAGAGATAATGTTGCAATCACTATGAATGCATCACCTTCTCAATCTTGTCCTTTGCATATGGTGTGGCAACCCTCGGTAAACTTGCCACCAATTCTCTCTCTCTCTTTCTCTCTCTCTCTCTCTCTCTCTCTGTGTCTCAGTCTCTTTCTGTCTCTCTCTCTCTCTCACACTGTCTCTCTCTCTCTCCCCCTAATCAGACAGCAGCCTTTGACCTTCCTGTGAAATGCTGGCCTTCAATGTTGGTTGTACGTGTTGACCGAGAAATAGATAAAATATTTTTTAAAAACGGTATTTAGAAATGTAACACAATTTTTAAATTCACAAAGACAATGATTCACATAGACAAGGATTCAGCATAGACAAACAGAAAATGTTATGAAAAATTTACTGACAATCCCAGTACAAATTTGTAGGTTTTTAATATCTTGCTTCAACTTGTACACGTTTGCTTTAATAATGTATTGTATCACCTTTCATAAATAACAGTTTTTCCAAATATGACTGTCTGTGTTCATATATGCTTGGTGTGAATGAATTCAATGATGGACCAAAATATTTTTTGAAAAATCTAGTTCGCGGTAAACAGTCTTCGGTTGCAATGTTTTCTATATATTCCTGTCGTTATTTGCAAGTGGTTGCAAGGTTGCATTTGGCAAAGGTTAAAATTTTATGGTAAGTGGAAATTAATAAGGAATTAGTTATAATGTTCCAATCTTCCTTAGTTATAGGGGTGGCACCAGAGAACTGGTGAATTGCAATATTAAGGCTATTAACTCCAGGACAATCAGTTTAATCTGTGTGGTGGGAGAATTTATGGAAATGAAATCTAGAGGCTAAATTAACCATCCCCTAGACAAATGTGGGTTAATTAAGAAAAAACAACATGGATTTTCTTTTGAGGGAAAATTATGTTTTACTAATTTGCTTGGACATTTTTGAAAGATTAACAGAGTGATCACTATGTTGCTCATGGACCTCCAAAATACTGTTGATAAAGTGCTCGTGAACAGATTTGTCGACAAAGTTGGAACCCTTGGAATAAAATGGAAATTGGCAGCAATGATGTGAAATTGGCTGAATCGCAGTAAAAAGCAAATAATGGTGAATGAATACTTTCAGATTAGAGGAAAGTACAGGATATGGTTCCCTAAGAGTCAGTGTTAACACTTTACTTTTCTTCATATATGAATTCACATATTGATATCAATACAAAATGTATAAATATGAATATGTATTTATCATTATGGATTTTATGAATGAAATCTGAAATTGTTTGGACATTTTTATAATAGTAAAATATTTTTCCATGTGGTGTCTTGGCAGATGAGGCCAGCAGTTTAATGCATGCTTTCGTCTAACTGCTGTACAAATTACCAGAAAAAAAGGCAAGCAAGTCTTTCAGAAAGATGAGACGGGAGTTTATAATTTTTAATTACTTGAAAATCTGCTTGTTGAAAAGTCTATGGGAGCTACTGTGTTAATGGATGCTGGGCAACTCTTTCTGGGTTTGGGTGTTACTTTCACAGATCTAGGTGATTAGACAACAAGGAAAGCTCAGGAATTGTAAGAATCTCTCTCTCTCTCTCTTTACCATGCGAGAGGGGTTCTTAGGAACTTGATAACGTTTTCAAGTATCTGTATTTCTGACTACCTAAAAAAATCCTGTAAAGCTGAACTCTGGCCAGCTTACAAAAACATGAATTCAGCTCCATTTCATTCTAAACTCAGCGCCTTCCATCAGTCTAAAGATTTCAGCAGTTAGTTTTCATTGATGAGAAACCCAGTGGACTGAGAAAAGTCAACCCTTGACCAATAGGCCCTGGTGAAAGTCTCCTTTCTTCGGATGGTAGTGTAAACGAAGAACCATTTTCTATTTTGGTGATTGAATCAAAACATTTGTATAAATGACATGACTGGTGGAGCAGTGGGGCTCGATCACCAATGAATTCTTCCGATCATAATCATTAAACTATACCTTAATGGTCTAGAAATGGGCATTTCAAATTTCTGAGTGACACAAACCTGGAAATATTGTAAATTATGAGAAATATGGTGATAAATTTCAAGAGAATATAAGCTAATGAAATGACTGGACAAGGGAAAGATCAAATTTAATAACAAAAGCGACAAAAACGATCCATTTTTGTGGTATGAGCAAGGTGAGGAATCATTTAAAAAAAGGAACAGTTCTTAAAGATATTCAGGGGCAGAGGAATCACAGGCTTTTTGTGCATAAATCATTGAATGACATTACAGTTTGAGAAAGTATGTAATAATGCATCCAGGATTTTCAGCTTAATAAGCAGAGGAATAAAGTTCGAAAGCAAGGATGTTGTGATAAATGCATATAAAACAATTACTTATCCTCAGCCGAAGTTTTGTTTTTGATTTTTGGCACACGGAAGGATGTAAAGGCATTACAGAGAAAATAGTTGTGAGATTTGTAACAGTGATGAGGAACCTCACTTACAGTGAGAAGAGAGAGCTGTACTCCTTAGAGAAAATAAAATTAAGAGGGGGTGAGAGACAGCAGATGCAGAGAAACTGTTCTGTTGGAAGAATCCTGAATTAAATAATACCAATTTCTGAAGACTGGCGGAAGAAGCAATGGCAACATGGAGAGAAACTCTTTTATGTTGTGAGTGATTAGGATTTAGAGTACACTGGCTGAGTGTTTGATAGAGGCAAATTCAAATGAGAATTTCAAAGGAGCATTGGAAAATGATGTAAAGCAGAGTGAATGTATTATCCTGGACTGCTTTCAAAAATCCAAGGAGAGAAATTTTTAAGTTAGACTTCTCCCAATAGCTTAAAGTTTTATCTGTTTTCTTTTCCTCTTCAAGGAGATGGAATGACTGTGCAATTGTGGGATGTTTCCACAAGACATCAAAAGCCATTTGAGACATGCTAGGCTAAGCTAACTATAGGTCCATTCAGGTTTCTAATTTCCATATATTCAATCTAATCACAGCCTTTCACAAATATGGAGAATCTCCTTCAGCTCTGAAAATTTCTGGTTTACATATTCTATCTGCAACTCAGTGGTAATCTACATGAGTTGAAATGTATGGCAGCCACAGCTCTGAAATACCCCTGAGGCCACTCTTTCCTCCTGATTTATGATGGTCTTTGTTGGCAGGGTTGTTTTATGTGCTCTTTGTGGTACACATGTGGCACAGCTTAAGTATGGAAGCGTGGTGACCAAAACCATTCTCTGCTAGTTGCATCAGTAATAATGGGAACTGCAGATGCTGGAGAATCCAAGATAACAAAGTGTGGAGCTGGATGAACACAGCAGGCCAAGCAGCATCTCAGGAGCACAAAAGCTGACTTTTCGGGCCTAGACCCGGTCTCTGATGAAGGGTCTAGGCCCGAAACGTCAGCTTTTGTGCTCCTGAGATGCTGCTTGGCCTGCTGTGTTCATCCAGCTTCACACTTCGTTATCTCTGCTAGTTGCACTCCTGTCACCATAAAAAAAAACTGTAGATGCACAAAAACAGAAATTGCTTGAAAAACTCAGCAGATCTGGCAGCACCTGTGGAGAGAAAATTGAGTTAACATTTTGACTTCTGCACTGACTCACCTTCCCCCCACTGCCACACCAGACTGGGCCTGACCTCCTCTCCCACCCCTGCTTCTGGACTGAACTGAAACCCCAAACACCAGACTTGACCCAACATTCACTCATTACACCCTTCCCTTCCTACATGCCAGACCTGACATGGCCCCCACAGCACCTGATCAGGACCACTTAAATCTGACATTCAACCTCACAGCTTCTCCTTCAGATTTCTTCCACTCAACTCAACTTACCCTAAAACACCCATCACTTACTTGGCCCCTTTGCCGCCTCATATCCTGATTCCCTACCACTTGGCTACTACAATCCTTTTTACTTGACATTCTACCTTTTCAGCACTTTGCCCCCTTCCTGAATGATTGTGTGCCCAGCTGGCACCCCACTTTCTTGACAATCTACACCCTACCATTTGTACTCCTACCCCAGGCCCGACACCTTCCTAACTGACACCCAACCACCAGTACATACCCCCCACCCCAATTGGCACTCAGAAGATTGCAACATCTCCTATCTGCTCGGGTGGGTGTAAAAGGTCACATGGTAGAAACAAAAACTAATGTAAACTTTAAAATATCAAAACTATATGCACTGTATTGACTTGAGAACCTGATAAGATTGAGGGCAATATAGAGCTTGACTGGCTGAACATTGACATTGCATCTCTACAAGAGACAAGAATCATGGAGAGTGGGTGGGAAAAATACAAAGATGATATGTTCATCTGGCAGGGGAAAAGTTCTGTGGAAATGCTTGTATAGTGTGCTGGCTTTTTTTAAAGGAACTCACTGAAAGACAAGCCTGTGAACACCAACCTTCTTTGCTCACAGTCTTCTTCTGCAGCAAAGGTGACTGTGACTGTCAGGCAGAGAGCGATTTCTGAGTCAGACTGGATAATGCTTGACACAGAGTCGGCCATCATTGAAAATTATTGTTGTGAGACCAAAGGCTAGCAATAGCATAATGCTATTCATGCAGCCACTGTAGCAGATCAGTGATAGACCTGATTTGCACAAAGCTGTATAGCTGCTGCAACGTTAATTTAGTCTGTCCCTTTCATCCCTTTTTTAGGTCTTTTTAAGAACTTAATCATTTTCATTGACCAATCTTAAGAAAACATATCTTTCATGAACTGTGAGCGTTGTTGTAAGGCCGGTATTAGTTGTTCATCCCTAATTGACCTTGGGACTAGTATTTGTACTGGTATTTGTCAGAATACATTTACAACATGAAATGACAGAAACTGGATAACACTCAATACATCTTACACATTAGAAATGGTCATATGATGTATTGAGAAGCTAATATTAAGTGGAAGAATCAGCTTAACTGTTACAAAATTTTCAGAGACTTATATTAGCTTGTCAATATGATTAACTAGTAATGCACCAGCTATTTTTTATAATCCCTAGTAACTGAAAGTTTTACGTCAAACAAGGTGGTAATCATTTCTCAGTGCGGTACTCAAGCTGCGCCTAAATGTTTTATGATGATAATGACATTCACTGCTTGTAGTATCAGCTCTAAGTGATATGGGTAGTTTCAATCAATAATGCAGAAATTAGCAACCCAATTTATTTTCTTTAACTTTTACAACCAGCTGTTGAATTAATTATTCATATTGTCTGTGTGATTCACTTTCTAGAGAAATCTTAAGGCTTAGGGCTGTATGGTTCTTAAAAGTAATAACTCATTCCGACTAAAGGCTAATAAAGGTCATTGTGGCATAACTAGAGAAAAACAAGAAACAACCAAATGATGATGTGTTTTTTTTAAAAGCCCAGTCAATCCTTCTGATTCTAGTTATACTTTCCCATAGTTCGAGCTAAAATTAGTAAGCATCTCATGAGTACATTAACAACAAGTCAGCATGGATTTGCTTAAAGGAAGTCATGTTTGAAAATAAATAATTTTTTTGAAGAAGTGGCTGACTGGATAGATAAATGGAATGCTGTTAGGAAGGCTGCTTACGGATTTCAATTATACATTCAAAGAAGTGCCTCTCAGGATGTTTACGAGAATAAGAGCCTGAACAAGATAAACATATGAACGAGGGCTTCATAAGCAGGTTAGTGCCAAAAATCATTAATGACTTGATGCCAAATGAGAGAAAGCATGAATTCCAAAGAGGAGATGAGAGCATCTTCAAGATCAAGATGTTCAAGGATTTAGTGTAAATCAAAGGAGCCCAAAAACCACTGAACTCCATGGAAATCAGATGGGGAGAGACAATGCTTCACTGTTTGGAAACATATCGAGCATTAAAATTACGAGACAGTAGTTGTGGTTGTCGAAGGTCAGTCATCACAGTTTGAGGTAATCGTTGCAGGAGTGACCACAGTATTACTATAAACCCAATGATCTTCAGCTGTTTCATCAATGATCTCCATCCATCTCAGAATCTGAGATGTTCACTGATAATTACAGAGTTCTTTTTGTCATTCACACCTTGTGAGATACTGAATCAGTCATATACCTGGATATGAAGAAAGACATGGGCAGAATTGAAGTTCAGATAATAAATGTCAAGTAACAGTCACACCTCACAAGCACTAAGTGAAGATTACCTCCAACAAGAGGGAATCATGTCATCTCCCATCAATATACTAAGGTATCACCATCACTGAATCCACTGCTATCTACATCCTGCAGACTCTCATTCACCAGAAACTGAACTGAACCCATATGAATATTGTGGCCACAAAAGACTAAGAATTCTACAGTGGGTATCTCATATCTTGACTTCTCAAAACCTGTCTGTCGTTTGAAAGTAAATGCTACAACATTGGCAACTACTGAACAGTGTTCTTACCTAGTGGTAGAAGCCAACAGAATTGGGGACAAATTATTGAATTACTAGAAAATTGGTTGAGTAGCAGGTGACAGAAATTCATGATAATGGGTAGGTGCTCAAACTGGTAGGCGGTGACAAGTAATGTCCTAATAGTATTTGCATGAAGGTTTCATTTATTCACATTTTTAATAAAAACTTGGACAAGAGCTTCAAAAATCATATATCCAAATTTACTGATGACATAATTTTAGATGATGTTGTAGACAACTTAGACGATAATACAACATCACAAAAGGTTATTAATGGTCTAGGTGAATGGACAAAAAGCTGTGGCAAATAGATTTCTATGGAAGTAAGTGAGGGATTATCCATTTTGGATCAAAAAAGGCAAGATCAAGGTACTTTCTAGATGTTGTGACATCAAATATAGTAGATGTCTGAAGAGAACAATATACATTTACAAGAATGATACCTGAACTTCAGCAGTTAAGTTATGAGGACAGACCATACAAATAAGGCATGTGCCGTCTATCACAAAGAAGATTAAGGCGTGGTTTGGTCAAGGACAAGGCTGGGTAAGTAAAGATAAGCTAATGCCACCAGTTAGAGATTCTCGAGGTAAGGTGCATGATCTAAACAAAAGGAGAGATTTTTGGAAATAATTAGGACTTTCTTCTACAAATGACAGTTGATGTTAGATCAGTTGAGATTGATAATTTTATGTTAAGCAAAAGCATTAAGTGACATGGGCCAAAGGCAAATACACAGAGTTAGGCCGCAGATCAACCAAGGACTCATTAAATGGCGAAATAGGCTTGAGGGGCTGAATGGCCTACTCCTGTTTCTATTTTCCTGGGTACCTAATGTGGGAAATGCCAGATACTTCCAGTGGGCCAAAGGTTGGACAAATTCAACCCAACCAATTAATATCCCATCTGTCTACTTTGAATGATCAGTAAAGTGTTGCAAGATGTCATGAATAGGGCTAACAAACAACACTTGCTTCAGCATAATGTGTTTTTTGATGCTCGTATTGGTTTCTGCCAGAGACACACAACTCATAACTTCATTATAGACTGAAAAACTCAATTCCCAAGGTGAGGTGAGAGTGACTGTATTTGATTGTCACAAGGTCAGCCAGCTAGAACTCAGAATATGAGCTCCCTGATTAAGGTTGTTAATCTGGTCCTATCAGGAATCCCTGGATGATGCAAAAAAAGATGCATGCCAGTGATTCTGACACTCTGACAGCTGGCTCTGAGGAATTAGACCGGTGTCAAGAACATTCCATGTGTAAAAAAAGGGTGACTTGTTGCTGAGACACTGGCCCCTGTGGAGTTGTTTCAACATCAAGGCTGCAATTAACCAAGTGTAGCATCAAAGTAACTAACAAAATCAGGTCAATGGGAGTGACTGGGAATATCCTATGTTGTTTGGAGTCATATCAAGCACAAAAGGAAATGGTTGTGGTTGTTCGAGGTTAGACATCTCAGCTGCAGCATGTCTCTGCAAGAATTCCTCAGGATATCATTTTAAACCACCTTGTCTCGGGATATGATTTTGCACCTCTACGTGGGACTTGCTTCCAGGCCTCTTGGCTCAAAGGCAGACAGTGCTCATTTCTCAAAATATTGCCCCAGGTCTAACCATCTTCAGCTGCTTCTTCAATGGCCTTCCCTCCATTAAAGGCACAGGAGATAAAATGAGAAGATGTCGGAGCAGCAACAGGCTATTCACCCCATACAGTCTGCTTTATTATTTAATTAGCTCATGGCAGATCTGATAACCCTCAACTCCATTTTCTAGCTCAGGTTCTAGACTCTCTCACAAGCGAGAATAATCTTTCCATATCTTAACCTATGAAGCCTCCTAAGAATCTTACGTTTCAATAACGTTACCTCTCATTCTTCCAAACCCCCATGAGTAGATCTAACCTGCTCAACCTCTCTTTATAGGACTGACATTCGATTCATGGATACAGCCTAGTCAACCTACTGTGGACTGCCTCCAATGCCAATATATCTTGTCTTGGTTAAGGGGTCGAGAAATGCTCATAGTATTTCAGTTTTGGTCTGGCTAGAGCCTTGTATAGCTATAGCAAAAATTCTCTATTTTTAATCACCATTGCCTTTGAAGTAAAGGCCAACATTCTATTAATTTTCCTCATGCTTGCTGAATTTGGATGTTAATTTCTTTTGTGATTTATGGGTGAGGACTCCCAAAACCCTCTGTTCTGTAGTTCTCTGTGGTCTTTCCCATTTAAAAAAAAATTCAGCTCCTCAAATCATCCTGCCAAAATACAGAACCCATTTTGAGATAACCTTATCAATTGCCTTCTAAATATCCAAAAACATTAGATCCACTACTACTTCTTTATCTATCCTGCCTGTTACTTCCACAAAGAATTCTATTTAATTTGAAACCATGCTGACCCTGCTTGATCATATTATGTATTTCTAAGTATTCTGCTGTGACATCCTGTAAAATGGATGTTAACATTTTTGCAATAACACATGTTAAGATAACTGGCCTATAGTTGCCTGCTTTATTGTTTCTTTCCCTTCTTAAACGAAGGTACTACTTTCACAGTTTTTCAGTTCTATGGAACTTTTCCAGAATGTAAGGATTCTTGGAAGATTACTACCTGTGCTTCCACTTGCTTTGTCGCTACTTCTTTTAATATCCTAGGACACATTCTGTTTGGGCGAACAGACTTATTGTTCTTTATTAGCTTCCTGAGCATCTTTTTTCTCTCCTGTAGTTATTGCATTTATTTTCTCTCCTCATTTTTGCCTCTTGTTTATTTAGTTATTTTGGCATAGTATTAGTTTCTTCTGCTGTGAAGATGTAAAATATTAATTCAACTACTCTACCATTTCCTGGTTCCTCACTATTATTTTCTCTAAGGAACTTATAATAATGTTGCTCTCTCTCTTCCTCTTTACATATTTAAAAAGCCTCTTGCTCTCTTGCTGACCATATTGATATTACATATGAGGTTACTCTCAAAGCTTCTCCTCCTTTTTATTACCTTTCTTATTTACTTTTATTCACTTTTTAAAAACTTTCTCAATCCGCTGGCTTGCCACTAATCTTTGCCACATTGTATGTTTTTTCTTCAATTTGGTGTAAGCCTTGACTTGCCTGGTTAAACATGGTTGTCTTATTTCCTGCTGATAAACTTTCTTCCTTACTGGGATTCTCCCTTTTTTGGGAGACCAGGAGCTATTTAATTAAATGTTTGCCTTTTTCCCTCATTTGTCTTTGCCGCTAAACTCCTTTCCCATCCCTGCTCTCATTACTTTGTAACGCCCTGACTTAAACTTCACACAATTGTTTCTGACTCAAGTTCCTACCTCTGAACTGAATGCTAAATTCTACCCTGTTATGGTCACTGTTTCCTAGGAGACCTTTTACGATAAGATAAATTATAAGTTTGCCTCATTATACACAACCAGGTCCAAAATGACCTGATTCTTGTTTGGAACAATAACATTTTGAACTAGGTATGGTCCTATTGCATATCATACAGCATCATTTGGGATTCCTCTGAAGCAGTCCGTATCCAAATGCAGCAAAACCTGAACAGTTTCTGCATAAAAGCTGACAAGGGCAAGCAATATTCATGCCACACAATTAGATGGCAATGTCTAGCCAAGATAGAATCTGACCATTGCCCCTTGGCAATAAATAACCTTAATTTCACTGAATGCCCTATTGTCAACACCCTGGTGGTTACCATCGATAAGAAACTGGACGAGATTAATTATGAGCATGGTGGCTGCAAGAGCAGATCAGACACTAGGATTCCTGCTGCAAACAACTTACCTCCCCTCTCTAATCACCATCTACAAGGCTCATGTCAACAGAATGGTCAGATTTTCCCCACTGCCTTGGTAAATGCTATTCCACTGACATTCAAGAAGCTTGATGCCATCCAGGACAAACCAGCCTGCTTAATTGATACCACCAATCCCCACACAGCTAAAACTCAGTAGCAGCACCGTATACCATCTACAATTAGATCTATAATGGCTTTTTAAACAGGGCCTTTTAAATCCACACTGTTTCTTATAGGGGGTCAAGGACATGGGAACACTACTACCCGCAAGTTCACATCCATGTCAGCCACCGTTCTGTCTTGAAAATATCCATTCCTTCATTGCTGCTGAATCAAAGTCCTGACACTCAACCCTGAACAGCATTGTGAGATTACCTACACCAAGTGGCTTGTAGTAGTTCAAAAAAAAGGTCAAATAGATATAAGCAATAAGCACTGGTCTAGCCAACAATGCTTGTATCAGATGAATGAATCTTTAAAAATTTCTGAACAGCTTCCAATTTTCTTCAGCTTCTCTGGGGAACTGGGCATCTCCATTTCCCAGCATGAAAGTCAGAGAAGTTACTTTGCAGTAGTTTGCTTCTGTGATCTTCATCCAGTTTTGCCTTTGCTGTAATGTCTCTGCATTCAGCTTGGGCACCAAAGAAAAGGCAGGCAGTCAGTCACACTGAGAGGAGCAGGCAAGGTAAAGACCCAATGGCAGACAGTCAGAGACAATGCTAGATTTGTTGAAGCTGATTGGAATTTGTTTTTGCGCTTATATAAAGGGGCAAACTGTTTGGTGAGTCTCTGCTGAGTGGTTAGGTGTTTTTTCTTCCATTCTCCACAAAAGCCAGGTTGAATGAATTGTCAAGTACACCCAAGGTGGAATTCTTCACCAGAGCATAGAACAGGGAATTTATTGAAAGAATAGCACAGTTATTGGGCTTTTTATAAATTCAAGAGACCAGATAGTCCAAGTAGTTAAACATTGGAGTCAGTTTATATAAAGTTACAGTAAAAGTAATGTTAGCATGAGAAAAGAATGAAAGAGCTTGAACTAGAAAGAAAGTGGGAATTGTAAAGAATAAAAATGAAAAACCTGGAATTAGAATTGCAAAGGGAGGCGGGGCGGGGTGGGGGGAGGCGAGGCCGAGGGTGAGTGCGAATAAATGAGAAAATATTCTTCAAATGATGGAGTTTAAAAAAAGTCAGATGCAGAGATTGGTTCTGACTAGTCATTATCTAAAACTCAGAAAGTAAATGTTTATATTTATACAAGTCCTACAACGTTTGAGGAAAAGGATGTGACATTTTTTAATGCCATTTGAGAAAACAGCAAAAAAGAATTGAACTGGCCTGTTCATAAATTGTGTCAGACTATTACCAAAAACAAAAGCAAGACTTCAGTTTATCTTTTCAGTTATGAATGGGAAATCTTGATTTCCAGAGGCTATTACTTTCAATACAATCACAGTTGACATGTTAGTGGAAAAATTAACTCAATTTTCTTATTCATAATGATTTACCAATTGCAATAATAGAACTTTGGTCAGATTGCACGTCTAAAATTTTGCAGGCATAATCAGCAATCTGGATATAAACTAGTTGCAGTTGACCATCCTCCGGCACTTCCGTCACCTACAATCCGACCCCACCACCCAAGACATTTTTCCATCCGCACCCTTGTCTGCCTTCCAGAGGGACCACTCTCTCTGTGGATCCCTTGTTCACTCCACACTCCCCTCCAACCCCACCACACCCGGCACCTTCCCCTGCAACCGCAGGAAATGCTCCACTTGCCCCCACACCTCCTCCCTCACCCCTATCCCAGGCCCCAAGATGACTTTCCATATCAAGCAGATGTTCAACTGCACATACGCCAATGTGGTATACTGCATCCACTGCACTCGGTGTGACTTTCTCTACATTGGGGAAAACAAGCGGAGGCTTGGGGACCGCGTTGCAGAACACCTCTGCTGGGTTCGCAATAAACAACTGCACCTCCCAGTCGCAAACCATTTTAACTCCCCCTCCCATTCCTCAGACGACATGTCCATTATGGGCCTCCTGCAGTGCCACAATGATGCCACCCGAAGGTTGCAGGAACAGCAACTCATATTCTGCTTGGGAACCCTGCAGCCCAATGGTATCAATGTGGACTTCACAAGCTTCAAAATCTCCCCTTCCCCCACTGCATCCCAAAACCAGCCCAGCCTGTCCCCGCCTCCCTAACCTGTTCTTCCTCTCACCCATCCCTTCCTCCCACCTCAAGCCGCACCTCAATTTCCTCCCCACTAACCTCATCCCGCCTCCTTGACCTGTCCGTCTTCCCTGGACTGACCTATCCCCTCCCTATCTCCCCACCTATACTCTTCTCTCCACCTATCTTCTTTTCTCTCCATCTTCAGTCCGCCTCCCCTCTCTCCCTATTTATTCCAGAGCTCTCTCCCCATGCCCCTCTCTGATGAAGGGTCTAGGCCCGAATCATCAGCTTTTGTGCTCCTGAGATGCTGCTTGGCCTGCTGTGTTCATCCAGCTTCACACTTTGTTGTCTTGGATTCTCCAGCAACTGCAGTTCCCACTATTTCTGCAGTCTACCACCCATTACCGACAAAGAGAATGTTTCAGAAATACCACCAGACTACAAAACAATAATTTAAATCATATTGTCATGAACACCTACAGGATTGGGGTGAATGATAGGTTTCTTATTATTCCACAAATGAACCTACTAATTCAGGTCATTCACAATGATCTATGATTATAAGATAAGAATGTCAATAAAATTGAGTATGCAAAAGATCTTAATACAAAAGCATGAATCCTCAATGTCAGATTGTGCAGCAATGTTTCTAGAGACACTTGACTTATAGAGTTAGTTAGAGGTAAGGTGGAGGGAGATAAATCCTTGACCAGTTAGTCAATCAAGGGTTATGGGAAAAATGCAGAAAAGTGGATACAAAGAATGTTGGACCAGCCATGATCCTATTGAATGGTGGAGCAGGCTCAAGAGGTTGAATGGTCTACTCCTGTTTCTATTTCTTATGGTCTTATATGTTATCAATTCGTACTCTTTGTTACCATTGGGTACAATGTTTGATTACAGTAAGTCATGTTTTTTCCTGCTCATGATCAAAACTTGATATGTATATTCTTGCAACCCAAATTAGACAGACAGATAAAATTAGGCAATTCAGAGGTTTAAAAAAATTTTCACATTTGTAACAACCCTAAATGCATTACCACAAGAGGTTATGACAATTGTGGAACAAAATTGTAGGCACAAAAGATGAACATTGAGTTCAAACTTGTGTTATGATGATCTGTTTATTCTGACATTAAATTGCCACTGATTTTGAAATGCAGTAAGTAATTTCTCATATATCTGACATTAAGATAATTCAAATACAACACAGTGTATATTTGATATAAACTGAAAAGAATCATTATAAAATATCTAGATTGAAAAAATTACTCAAAAATGAACTAGTCACAGATCAGCAATCAAGACAACTTCTTAAATAATAGTCCTATCCTAAGGCAATTTTATTTTAAAATCACAACATAAACAGGTGGTTACATCATAAAATCATTAGGCATGAAAATAAGTATGACATTTTTTACTGAAACTACAGAATGAGGTCTTATGCATCATGAACTGAATAGCGGATGTAAACTATTTCATGATTGAATAGCCATTTGCATTTATGGAGTTGTTTCTCAGTATTTATAGAGTTTATTCAATTGTCAAGATGTTTACTCAGATGTGTGTGTTTTTTGTTTTGAAATAGCAGTTTAAATTCCAGCAATTGTAAATGAACGTGCTCACTATGTGTTCAGGCTAATGTATGTTACGTGAATTATTCTGTGGCCGGAAAAGATCTGTTTATTTTTGCATTTCCTTGCTACTTTTTTTGAAACCCTGTCACGAATGTATTAAATATCACCGATTATAAAAATCAGCCTAATCCAATCTGTAACTAACCCAAACTTCTCTATTTGCTGTGCATGTCTACTTGATTTAAATCTTTATACTTCTGTATTAGTACGAATAATTGTTTTCATAATCGAACCATTTGCAGCCCCAGGAAATCCAAACTTATCATTTCTATGATTTTTCAGGCTCATTAAAAACTGCTTACATATAGAATTCTGAAACTGGTTTGGATGAGATTGTCTCTGGCTCTCTTTCTCGCTATTGGATGTCAACTGAATTCACTTCGTATCTGTCTCCATTGTAACTTTCGATCAATGCCAGTTTATGTAAGGTTAAGAAGATAAAAATAAATCCTGGCATTTCAGGGTGCAATCGGCAGAAGTTATGTCACGGTCACTTGCCTCTGTGCATGTTGTGTGCAAATCAGAGAAAGCAAAGAATGAAACACCAATGTCCATGGGGAGGAAAAAGGAAATTAGGATAGATTGAAGATTCTGTACAGTGCTAGTGAGCTGGAATGAAATCACAACCTGTTGGACCATAAAATCATCATTTTCGCAAAGAACTAGAGATTGGCCATTGGCCCTACAGCTAGAAAAAATAATAATGATTTTTAAAAAATTTAAAACACCGACAAAATTTAATTTTATATGCCTGGATCGGTAGACAACAGTTAAGCTTCATTCACGTGCTTGAAGCTGGTTTTCCAGCATTTCCCCTTCAAGAGTTTAAGGCCCAATATAAATAGAGGCTGAGCTCAATTACTTCAAGGACAATGCACTTCAAAAAACTTCACTCTGACTGATAATAGCTTTGCTTCCAATTTAAATTTGGAGTGCAGTGAATCGCTCACTATTTTGTCATTCCATTCATGGTTCATACCTCCATACACTTAGGAAACTTGATCCAGTTTTCTGCTTGATTTTACCAAGATCAGTGAGTTTTACTTTGTACATGTTGCTTTCTGTGGACTTCATTTTCATATGGGCCATCACAAAAAGAATGTATCAAACTTACATTTGCTCTTGTTCAAACATTGGGCCAGGCCAAAAGTAATATTGCAGTGCATGGTTGGATATTTGCAATTCTAAATAATGTACATGAGAAACAAAACATGGGAGCAAACATTCCAGAGGGGCATCATTTTCCATGATCAAATAAAATGTGGGCATTACAATTCAGAGGGGACGGATGGTCCTCTGGTGTGGAGCCTTAAGACTATGAGCTAATGATAGAAGAGATAAAAGTTTTAAATTTCAAGGGTTAATCTTGTATAAAGTCTAGGACTGCAAAAGAACATTTTACTGAAGGTTAGTGTAAGACGTGGGGCAGGGCCAATGAAACAAATCAAGGCATCTGATGTAAAGCAGGTGAGATCAGCAAGTTATGTAACTGGTACCATGAGTTTTTTTTGTGACTGCCTCAAAGAGGGTTTACATAAGTTTTTGCAGATCATATAGAAGACAGGTTAAATACTCTGGTTCAGAGTCCCTCGTGCAGCATGGTAATGTTTAAGTTTCCAGAAAGTGGGATCTTGTGAGAGAGAGTAAGCGGCGTTTCCTTTTCCCCCTTTCTTTCCCTGTTTTCATCCTTATGGGAAGCAGGGGTTGTGTAGCGACTCAAGATGTGAGTGTTGAAAATATTTAGAAGTGACAAAGGAAAAATAAAGTTCGATTTGGTGGAAAATCTCAGCAGATCTGGCAGCATCTGTGGAGAGAAGTCAGAGTTAACATTTTGGGTTTAGCGACCCTTCTTCAGAACTCAACACATGCACAACACGCGCAACTTACATGCACAGCATGAGAATGTCTCAGCAGCAGTGAGTACATCTGCCTCTGTCAGTGAAAGGCTCATTGAGAAAGACTCTGTGGAGACTGGTTCCAGAATTAATGAGGGGATCAGTGAAGGATTGCATGGGAAAAGCTGTCAGGATTCACAGGAGGAAATCCTCCAAGAAACTCGCCAAAATAAAAAAAAAATAGCCACAATATTGGAAGTTTCAATCTTCGTGTCTGTATGCATGGAGAAAGAGACAGAGTATTTTTCAAAGAACAACAATGAACCAACAGGAAAATTTGAACTACATTGAAGTTTAATGTTTCCTTTGCCCTACCTGTCATTGTAAACACGTCACACTGAAGATAACATTCTGCCGCTCTGTTATGTCAATGGATCTGAATCCCAAAGCGTTAATCACCTTTTTAAAAAAAATTAATTAGAAAATGTTTCAATTTGAAAAAGAGGGCTGCTGCAGAAAACAAAACTGAGGAATTAGGCTGCTACTGACTTTGAGTCCTCAGTTTTTCTGCAGCAGTGTGAGATAGCAGCGAAAGATGGTGGCACTTAGCCTTGTGGAGTACAGAAGGTGATCAACTCTCTTGCAGCAGTAGTGAACAACCCACTGTGTTGTGGGCGCTGCACATGCCTACATTGCTATCTCTGACCACAGAGGCTGGGCTAGGTGCTGTGGTCTCTCCTGACAGCCCTAAAAGAAGAGGATTACATTCCTCTTCACCACACAACCAGTCCGGAACTCTAGGTTCCTGTCGGTGAAGCAGGGTGCCAACTTACCAATCGCGTCCATGTTGTTCCGAAATGTGACCTTGAGAAGACTTGAAATGGTATTTCCTGGCTTGCAGTGATTGTTGTTGCACGCGGCTGGGGTTCCACTGTAAGATTCGAGGCAGGTCTGCAGGAAGGTCCCAGCAGCAGCAAATATTTTTGCCCTGAGAGTGCAAAACATGATGAGAGAGACACTGCAAAGGTTCATAAACAAGGTGAGCAGCAGAGGATTGAGTGGGAAAAGCCATCAGAGCTCGCTAGGGAAATCCCCTGTGAAACTCCAAAAATTAAAAAAAAAACAAAAAGTAGCAAGATTCAGCCTTTTTGCATTTAGAGGAAGATACAGAAAATCTCCCAAAGGACAGTAATAAAGAAAAAGTACTTGAAAAGAAATGAACTAAGTTGAAGTTTGATGCATCCATTGGACTAAATGAGACACATCCTAAGTGTTGAAGGATGCATCTGTGACAGTCCCTATCTTGTGAACATGTTCCATCTGTTCGCAAATTGATTTATGGCCAAGTTGGAATACAATGCAAGACAATTTAAAGCAGTTGTTCATAAGAACCGGAAATACTCATTTGTCAGGTTTTCCAAATTACACTCCTGTATGAGATTGCATCTGTAAAAGCGAGCGTTTGTAAGGCAGATCTTTTTAAATCGGGCTTCCCTATTTAGAGAAAATGTAGTGATGGCCATCTTTCTAAATTCTATGAATTCTGGAAAGGTTCCTAAAGAAAAAGAAAGTATGATTGGGCAGGGTCAACATGGTTTTATCAAATGACAATTAATTTTGAGAAGCCTCCTAATTCTTTGCAGTATATTATTTGCAACATAGATAATAGTGAAACTGTGAACATGTTGTATTTGAATTTTCAGAAAGCTTGTGATAAGATCTTAAATAGGTAACAAAATAGTACATAAAATTCAACCAGGTAACATGAGTGTAATCTTTGAATATGGATTGAGAATTGATTAACAGATAGAAAACAGAGTAGGTACAATTGGATCATTCTTAATGTGATTGTACCCTACCTACTATGAGGTAGTGCCACAAAGATTAGTGCTAGGGCTGCAGCTATTATAATCTACATAAATAATATAGACTGTACAGCAAAATATAATATTTTCAGATTCGCGGTTAACGCAAAACGACATGCGCATGCAGGTTGTAAGAATATGGAAAGAGACTTGAAGGGGACTTGAGTAGGCTAAATATGTTGGCGAGAACATGGCATATGGAACATAATATCAGCGAGTGTGTAGTTGTGAACTTTGATAGAAAAGTAAACAAGAAAACAGGGGTTCTAATTTCCATTCCCTCTGTGAATTTGACCTTTAAAATGACAATGCGATCTTCCAATTATTTTTTGGTGTTGGTACAGGCTGACTCATCACGGTGGCTCAGTGGTTAACGTTGCTGACTTAGAGTGCTAGGGACCTGGGTTTGATCCAGCCTCGGGTGACTGTGCGGAGTTTGCGTATTCTCCCTGTGTCAATGTGGGTTTCCTCTGGGTGCACTGGTTTCCTTTCGCAGTTAAAAGATGTGCAGGCTAAGTAGGTTGGCCATGCTATATTGCCTATAGTGCCGAGGGTGAAAAATACAGGCATAGGGTAGGGGGTAAGTCTGGGTGAGATGGCCTTCAGAGGATCAGTGTGGACTCAATGGGCTGAATTGCCCACTTCCACACTGTAGGGATTCCAAGACTTGGGAGTTGGGTGCATTCTTGACAATTTTAGAGAACAAGAGGTGATCTTGCTGAAACTTACAAAATTATTACAGTGCGTGACGGGGTAGATGTGGATTGGATGTTTCCCTTGGCTGATAAGTTCAGAACCAAAAAGGTCATAGTCTCAGAGTAAGACGTTAATAATTTAGAATGAGGAGGAATTTGTTTTTCCCAGAGACCCAGTGAATCTTTGAAATTCTTTATCCCAAGTCTGTGGAAGCTCAATCATCAAGCAGGTTCAAGATGGAAATCAATAGATTTCTGGAGATTAAAATCATCAAGTGATAAGGGGGCCAGTATAGCTGGCTTTGTAATAGTTGATTGGGTATAGTCTGTTTGAATGGAAGAATGGACTTGAAGGGCTGAATGGCCTACTCCTACTCACACGTTTGTCAATCCTTATCACAGTAGTAAGGGTAAGGGTTGTTCCCTGGACAGCCAGATACTTGCAGCACAACCGTGATGTGAAAAGAGTTGACACTCACTCGCTTGCCCCGAGCAAGCACATATGTACACGAACACACACATCCTAAACTTGTACAAACAAATCTGGCCAATGGCACGTGTTTCTGATGTTACTTGAATGCTAAATGGCTGGATGGCTGATTTGTGATGCACAGGATGCCAAAAGTATTGGTTCAATTCCTGCACCAGCTGCGGTTACCATGATGGATTCCCCTTCTCAGCCTCTCCACTCACCCGAGGCATGGTGACTTTCAAGTTAAACCAGCACCAGTAGTTTCCCTGTAATGAGAGAACAGCCCTACGATCTGCTAAGAGTATGGCAGTTTTATCTTTTTACATGTACTGACAATGTAGGCCTTTTAATAAAGAGAGTATTACAGATTCAAATTTGCAGATACTTCAGAAATTGGTGACCTGAGTTATGTTGACTAGAGCTAAAATTGATAATTTGAGTGGCAGTTAGCCCAGGCAGCTGCAGAAGGTGGCCAGGCACACTTACTCACAAAAGTCAGTTAACAACGGGAGGACTTCTTTTTAACACAAGAAGTGTCAAGAAGCAGGGTGATCAACTCAGAACAAATGAAAATGTCTCTTTTTCCCAGGGCAGAAATGATTATTACAAGGGGGTATAATTTTAAGGTGAGTGGAGGAAGGTACGGGGAGATATCAGAGATAGGCCCCTTAAGAGAGTGGTGGGCATGTGGAATACGCTGCCGGCAATTGTAGTGGAGTCATATTTTTACAGCCATTTCAGCGACTCTTGGCTAGACACATGGATGATAGTATAATGTAGGGTAGTTTGATCATTGGACGATAATAGGTCAGCACAACATCATGAACCGAAGAGCCTGTACTGTGCTGTACTGTTCTATGTTCTCCGTTCCTGTAATTAAATATGATGTAGTGAGGAGGATGATTCATGCAACGCTTCCTCACCATTGGCAAGGTGATTAGGCTCACTAATGAACCAGTCAAAGCAATTTAAAATTGAAGCCACACATTTTAGCGGCGCCTTGGCAATTAAGTGTAAATCCCAGGAGCCTTGCCACAGCTGAAACCCATGCAGTGAAACTGATGGTTTTTAAGTAGCTTGGCTGACCTGCAGGAATTTTGAAGCTGACTCGCATTAAAGTTGACTACTTTGCCCTGAGCTTTGACAGTAAATGGTATAAAGTATAGACTATTTAATTTGAATTCCATTCACTGATTTAAAACCTGGCACTGTCATGGATCAAATTGACCTTAGAAAGGAACCACAAATCTGACTTAATGTCCACAGTGATCACCTGATGACACGTGTAGACTCTGTTTCCTTAAAACAATCTAGATTAAATAAGAGTCAAATAAGCTAAAATTAACGTTTTCTCCCTTCAAAACAATGAGACCAGCTGGCAAGCCCCTTGGGGGAGGTTTGGAAATGTCCATGCCTCATACTTTGATTTAAACTCTTATGAAAACATACACGTGTTGGTGATGTTCCATCACCAACAATTTACAAGTCTAAACATAACCTTGACCAAGCAGAGCAGCTTTGGAATTCAAATGTTTCTCCAATGCACAATGGCCTTTTAAAGATGACAGGAGTGCCAGGAATGCTGGTCTTTCAGCAGATAGCTGCTCAGTGGTGACTACTTCTGGAATGGCTTGTGGTAAGATGGGGCCAGAATCAGATGGACACCATGGGGCAAGTAGATAGTTAATAAGGCGAGTTGAGCAAAATAGAGTGAGAAAACCCACTTGTTCTTAAGATCAAAACCCTCAAAGTTCAACACAACTGGTACGTAGCCACAAAGAATATAAGTTTCAGCCTGTAATTGTTTAGCATAGTACAACAGTGCATACCATATCCTTCACCACATGTTACATTTTCTCCCCCAAGTTGAGCAGATGTACTGAGATCCATCTGCTCCCAAAGGCCATTTCTTAAAAAAAACTATAAAGAATACCCTTTGATAACCATGCTAATTAATAGCTGACTCTGAAATGCCTCATATTCATTTTACATGTCAGTCACAGCTGAGTGCCCCTTCCTGGAACTCAATGTGCTGCAATTTCAGAGCAGGCCCAGTAGAACCAATCTTAACAATTTACCAATTAGATATATAATGCTACAAATTGTTGTATCTGAAATTCCAAAGCTCAAAATGATGTGTCGAAAATTCCATTTCAGAGATTTGAGGCATCTTTTGAAAATAAAATTATAC
The DNA here is from genome assembly GCF_030684315.1 of Stegostoma tigrinum. NCBI lineage: Eukaryota > Metazoa > Chordata > Chondrichthyes > Orectolobiformes > Stegostomatidae > Stegostoma > Stegostoma tigrinum. Next base: position 19,680,440 of record NC_081356.1, read on the forward strand.
AATGTGCTGCCTTGTAGTGAAAATAAAAGTCCTGGAAGATGGTCTCAACAAACCGAGCTACGAGTGCATTCTTTAGGATTAGTTTATGATAAAACGTTCATCTGAAAATGAACAAGGCAATTAAAAGTAATGAAGTATGAATGTGTAAAATGCATTTAATTTTCTTCTTTGTGCGTTCCTCATTTATTGCATTACACAAGACTATGAATAGTTATTGTCAGACCGAATAAGTAACATGACATTCAACAACCAGCTCTAAATGCTATTGAAAATGCTTTGGATTACAAGTAAGGAAGGAAATGAAACAAAATAAGTGAACAAAATAAGACGTATTTGTTTTTCAAACCAGATTCAATTACATTAGGAAAGACATGATGATCTTGAAGAATTATCGATTGGAGTGTCTTCTCTCTATGACAAGCAGTTGGACAAATTTCAGAAATTAGAGGTTTGGAAAAAGGTGTTTTTAATCAGAAAATTGTTTTGACTTCCTTAATGCATGTTTAACTTTATTTATTCCTCAACTAATGCCACTAAAATAAATGATGTGGACATTATTTTAATGATAATAGTGGAATCTTTCTATTTACCAATTAGCTGGCACATTTTCTATGTTATGATAGCTACAAAGCTTCAAAGTTTTGAAAGGGAAATATTGAATATCAAATCTGCAAAACAAAATGGTCAAACAGAATTCTAGCTAAGGTTTTTGCATTTATTGAAGTTTTCTTCCCAAACAAATGTATTGTTATTTTGACTGTGGTGAATTAGATTTACAGAATGTAAAATGACTATTTTGTTATTGATTAAAGTTGCTTAAGCTTCATGAAACAAAAGGGTAAGCTTGATGATTTCTGTGAAAGGAAAAACTGATTTCTTATAGTCACACCTCATTGGGAAATGATCAATGTGTCTATCATTACATGACTACAGAAGCAGCACTGAAGAAGTAACTTATCTTTATGTTGTGGATAAAATATGCAAAATACAACACAAAATTATCCTACTGTGAGCTATATTTATGGTATTTATGAGGCTTGACTGCTTAAGCTATTAAAGGCTTGAACTGTTACATGATTGTCTCCCTCTCTGGATTCTACGTCATCATAGTGATGTCATTGGAATAGTAATCCTGAGATTTTGGAGAACATGGATTTAAGCCCCATTTTGGCAGATGGCAAAATCTGACTGAGAATAAAAATCCCAAACAGGAAAACTAACCTAATGATGACCAACTAACCTCATTCTCAATTGTTGGGAAAAATCCATCAGGTTCACTAACGTCTAATGTCTTAAACTATTGTTTAAGGAAGGAAATCTGTCATCCTTACCTGGTCTGGCAGACCTGTAACTCCAGATCCAATGCAATGTGGTTGACTCTCAACTTCCATCAAAAATGGTCCGCTAGCACCACTCAGGTCAAGGGATGGGCAATAAATGATTGACCAGGCAGTGATTCTATGAAAGATTAAAAAAGAGTTTGCCTCTTTCCTGATGTGATAAACCACCAACATGTAGAGAACATAAGTTCAGAAAAAGCAACGTGATAAAGTTTTCATAAATGTTGATTGAGGGATAAATATTGGCCAAAACATTAGGGATAAAATAGTGCCATGAAATTTTCTATACCTGTCAGAAAGCGTGGACACAGCTTCAGTTTAATATGTCATTCAAAACACAGCATCACCTCACTGCCAGTATGTAACATCAATCTAGATTTTTGTGCACAAATACTTAGAGTTGGAATTGAACTCAGACCATTCCAATAATTCTATCAACTGCCTTTGACTGACATAATTGTACTACAAACCTCATTTAGTTTGTGTTGTCTCATTCAGCTTTTCCCAACAAAATTCATCATATCACATTTTTGTACATTTAATTTCATCTACTGTGTGGCTAACCATTCCGTCAAACTGTCTATGCCCTCCTGAAGGTTTTAGTATCTTCTTCACTGTTTTTTAGACTTTCAAGTAGTGAAGCTTGTGGTAAAATATAATGCACTACCTTCCAATCTACAATAAAATCAATCATTCCTCTTTACTTGACACAAGACAATTTTCTTATTCCATTGATCTACATGAAAAACATCTGGCTATCATATAAAAGGGTAAAAGTAACAATAATGTGACAGAATTTGTGACAGCAAGCATGGGAAACTAATAGCAGTGTTCAACCACAACTGAATATTGGATAGCTTGAGTAGAAAAAGAAAGGTTATGAGAAGTGCAAGGTGTTAAGTATATTTACGTAGAATTTGAGAGGATCTACAACATGGAAGAAAGGTTACTGTATTCACATGGTTTATCCTGTATTTATAAGACCATAAGACATTGGAGTGGAAGTAAAGCCATTCGACCCATCAAGTCCACTCCGCCATTTAAATCATGGCTGATGGGCATTTCAACACCACTTCCCTGCACTCCCCCCATAGCCCTTGATTCCTTTTGAAATAAAGAATTTGTCGATCTCTGCCTTGAAGGCATCCAACGTCCCGGCCTCCACTGCACTCTGTGGCAATTTATGTTCCATAAGATCTCATTGCCGCCTATCTTGATATAATTCTGACAAAACATTCTTCTATTCCTTTATCTCTCATTTTCTAATCAAGCTTAAATTCATCCTTTCACCTCAGTGTGGTGGAGAACCCCATCTTAATGCTCCCAAATCAAAATTAGGGGAGACAACTTTGAAAAGTAATGTCAAATTAATGGCAGATTATTCTCTTTTATTGATGTTGACATGTTCTGTGCTGACTTTTGGTGAGGGGAATGAGAGAGTAGCATATTAACACCAGTTTGCAAGCTACTGGAGATATGGTTGCAGTACCATCAAGTACTCCTGATGCTGCTACTGTTTCCCCCGTGTCAACCAGGCATTGAAGATTGAAAAACTCTTTTCTAGCAGCATCAGAATGGCATGATGGTGCATATGATTAACACTTGCAAGGAAAACATGAAATCAGAAAAAAACTCCTCAGTTTAGTGTCCTGAAAATGAAGATAATACCGGCAGGAAAATGCAATGGATGGAAAACTTGTTGAGCTTTTATGATGTGTATCCTACCTTAGCATCTGTTTCTGTATGAAGTGATTGTGTAAAGCCACAATATTCCAGGGAGGGGACAGACAAGGTGGGGTGGGATGGCATGGGGGTTGGTGGGGATGGGAGGGGGACAGATGTAGGGCACAAGTTTCCACTTGGTCAAAAAGACCACAAAGGGGTCTGGGACATGGATCAGAATAGCACAACATGGTCAGAATGAGCTGGCTGCATTAACTGATATTTCCTGAAAATCACAACTGCAACACAATAGAAAATTAGACTCATTCATTCCAGCTGAGAATAAAAACATACTGAAGGAGAAAGTTTCATTTTATTCTGATTATGTATATCTTTTAAAAAAAAACTGTCAAAAGCAGGAATATAAACTCTCCAATGCAGAAACAAAGTAATCTAAAATAGAACAGAAACAGAAAAGCCCAACAAGCCTGACAGCATCTGTGAAGAATAATCAGAGTTAATGTTTCAGGTCCAATGACCCTTCTGCAGAACAGGTTTTTAAAGTAAAATGGAAACTTTTATGTTCTAAATATGTGGTGGAGAATTTTACCACGATTGCATCACAAGTTCTTGTTTTTAAACAAACATTCCAGCCTACTTTCTTCAGAGACACAGAAGCTAATTACTCCCAAACCTGACAGCTTTTCTTTTAAAATTGTCCTCCATATCTCTGCCTGACTTGTCATCCTGTATTGTCCTGCACCATCTGCATACTATGCTTCACACTTTGTTGTCCCACATCCTCCACTGTCCTGAATATGGTGTACAGAACTGAGAGTCTGTAAGGATTAATATTGAGGAATGCCATAAACAATATGCACTCTGATGATGTCATTTGTATATACAGTCAGAACCAATGGGATCTCAAAGGAGTAAGGCTTAACATCTCAAAGCCTCTGTGATGATGTTTCACATATATTAACATAACCTGTAATTAGTTGTTGACATGATGTAAATGAGGAGTGAAATCTTCCTATTTGCCTTTAAAGTCTGGTAGTGAGGAAGTTCATGGTATACAGTCCACAATAGCGAGAAGTGAATTTTCCCATGAGTTTTTCATGGGCACACTGTCATATGCAATTTCTCTTCAAAGCCACATGTCACCCTAACTTGAAACTATGTCACTGTTCCTACATATTCATAATGCCAAAATCCTAGAACTTCCTCCCTAACAGCACTGTGGATGCTCCTACACTACAGCTGTTCAAGACAATGGCTCACTACTGTCTTCAGCTCAATTCTGGATGTGTAGTAAATACTCACCTAGCCAGTGATGCCCATATCCCAGGAATAAATAATAAAATCTCCTCTTGCACCCTTCCATCATACTTAATCCTTCCTTTGTCTCATTCCAGGAAAAAGCATGCCTGCTCCCAGACAAATGTCTCAACACCACCTGACTGACCTAATCATAATCCTCACACTGCTTATAATAATCTGCAGGACTGGCTATGATCAACTCCCTTAATGGGAATAAGGTGAGCTCCTTGACTGAATGTGGTTGAAATACTGACTGACTAATCCCTACAGAACTAGACCCAATCATTTCATTTTCATCATCAATGATCTTCCCTCCATCAATTACTGACGACTGCTCGATGTTCAGCACCATATACTCCTCCTCAGATGCTCAAGTTAAATAAATCTGCAAAATGTGAACTAGTTCCAGGTTTTAAGTGTTGGGCAATGACCATCTCTGAGAAGAGGATATCTGACAGACACCTCTTGGCATTCAGTGGCATTACCATTACAGAATATCCCACCATCAACATCCTGGGGATTACCATTGACCAGAAACTAGACTTGTCATACAAATGTTGTGTCACATGAACAAGAGAGAGGTTAAGAATCTTGCAATGAGTAAGTAACTTCCTGACTCCCCAAATCATGCCACCGTCTGCAAATAATGAGTCAAGAGTGTTGTAGAACACTCTCCATCACCCCAAGAAACTTGATGCAATCGAGGACAAAGCAGCCTGCTGGTTTAGCACAAGTAACAAACATTCACTCACTCCACATGGAAGCTCAGTCACAGCAATGTGTAGCATCTACAAGATGCACTGCATAATTTAACCAAGTTTCCTTAGACATCATATTCCAAGTCCACAACCATAACCATCTGGAAGGACAAAGCCATGCTGACTGTCCCTAATCAGTCCTTGCCTTTCCAGATGCATGTAAATCCAGCCACTCAGAAGCCCCTCCAACAACTTACCCACCACTGATGTGAGGCTTACCAGTCTATCATTTCCTGGTTTTTCTTACCACCATTCTTAAATAATGGCACCACATTAGCTGCCCTTCAGTCTTCTGACACCTCACCTACAGCTTTGACGATTCAAATATCCCAGCAAGGAGCCTAGCAATCACTTCCCTAGCTTCCCACAAAGTTCTGGAATACACTTGATCAGGTCCTCAGGATTTATCTACCTACATGCATTTTAAGACCACTAGCACCTCCTCTTCTATAATACGTACACTTCAAGATATTACTATTTATTTCCCCAAGTTCCATAACTTCCATTTCCTTCTCCACAGTAAATACAGATGTGAAATATTTATTTAGTATCTTATCCATTTCCTGTGGGTCCAATGATCTTTAAGCAATTTATTTACACAATTTTTCAAATGAAATCACTAAATTAACGTTTTATGCAATGGGATATGAGGGAAAGATGAATTAAGTTATTTTTACCGCCCTCTTCAGCTCTTTGTAATCGAGGTGGTTTTCATTTTCTGCTCTGGTGAAGAGTCATTTGGACTTGAAATGTTAGCTTGCTCTCTCTCCATGAATGCTGACCCACTGTGGTTTCCAGCAAATCTTGTCTTCAACGGTTTTCTTTTTTTATCTTTTTGTCTTTTCATGTATTAATAGATGATAGTGTATTTCCCCCCGCATCCTTTTCATGAAGTCCAATTTGAAAATGACCTGCAGCGAATTCTTTCGAAAAAAGTAGGGTTCATTTCTGTATTTAAAACCTAGGGTAATGATTCATGACACACATTCACACAGATATACAAGAACAAAAGACCAAAAAGAGAAAAGAAAGCTTGGAAGTTAAAAATTACAAAGTGATTTATGGTCAAAAATATCAGAAAGTAGTTCATGCGTATTAGACCATTCAATAAATAAATGTATATACATAGTTGAGGACAATAAAGGTCATCAGTTAAACAGGAAAACGTAACCATAGTAACCTAAGCCAAGCATAGACACGCTGGGAATACCTAGAGGCATGGTTCTCAACCCATAATACAATCAACAAACACATAGAAATGGACGTCATATACAAACCCATACAGGACAGAACCGAAAATGGCACAAGTCACCAGAACAGATCGGACAGTATAAATTCCAAGTAGAATAGAACAACATCGCTTCATCAGGGGCCTCACTGATGATGTCACCTAGCATGGTGATGAAATGTCTGAATCAAGACAAGCCAGTTCGACGAGCAAGTCAACAACCTCATAGTAGGCTCTACAAAACCGATACTTGATTTTTCAGAGATATTGAGATCACAGTAGGCATTTAAATTCTTGGAGCAGTTTACACTGAGTGTTACAAGCAGACTGTTAAACAAACCATTGTGCTTTTAGATTATATAAACATGGAGCAGTTTGCATTAAGTCAAGCCATAACATTTTTTTCGGATAGGTGTCCTTTGTTCAGAACTGGCTGAGCTAAGTTGAGAAGGCACATGAGATACAAGAATTTAGTAATCAAGGCAGTGAATTAAAGAGAAGTAAGGTCATGATGAACTGGATAAAACATTAGTTTGACCACAGATGAAGTACTGTGTGAAAAAACAATGTTGCTGGAAAAGCTCAGCAGGTCTGGCAGCATCTGTGAAGGAAAAGGCAAAGTTAACGTTTTGGGTCCGGTGACCCTTCCTCAGTATTGTGCACAGTTCTGGTCTCCACATTATAGGAAGGATATGGTTGCAGCAGTGATATTGAGTAAAGGATGTTACTCGGGTTGGTACATTTTAACAATGAACAATGATTAGATAGGCTGGGGTTATATTCCTTATATTCCTGTGGAGCAGACGGGTTGAGGAGGGACCTAACTGAGATAAACAAAGTTAAGGAGCACAGACAGGATAAATATGAATGACCTTTTCCCCTGAATAAAGGGATCAATAATCATGGTCAGAGATTTAAGATTAAGAGCAGGAAGTACACAAGGGTTAAAGGGAACAATTGTCTTTCACTCACTGGATGGTGAACATCAAACCTCTTTCCTGAAAGTGTGGTACCATCGCTACATTTACAAAGTATGTAAATGATCACTTAAGTGCCATCTCATTCAAGGTTATGGAACAATTGCTGGAAATGATAGTGAATAGCAAGGTGCTTGATGACAGGCGTGGGCATGGTGGGCTGAAGGGCCTTTATCAGTGGTGTGAAATTCTATAACTGTATGAATCTAAAACCCATTAAAACAGGAGGGAAATAAAGCTACTTGTCCCTATTCTAATATTACACATTGCTAGTGTAACTAAAATTAAAACTTAGTTGGTTATCGTACAAAGCCTCTCAGGACCTAGTTAACAAATGTAAAACACTACGAATCTTTCTGAAGAAGCAAAACCTGGTCTCAGAAATACACATGCCATCACAACTGAATAAGATCACATTAAAAAAGGGGAAAATAAGCAGAAGTTTGGAAACCTCATTAAATAAATCATGCAGGGTTACAACAATTCTGAAATCAATGTCGGCATGTTCAATTAAATTAAACTCAACTGATGGAAGTAAAATTCAATAAAATCTCAAACTGTCAGGGGAAAATCATCCTGAATGAATTGTTTTAGGCCATTTGAGGAAAAGGGAATATTAATAAAACAGAATTCCAGAAATAACATTCTATTTAGTAGATGGAGAATCACATCCAATTATGTACCTTTAAACAAGGAAACAAAACCTTGTGAACCCAAACTAAGAGCAAAGCATTTCACCAAACTCCCAATGACCTGCCTAACATGTATTGGTCTCACCCTAGGACCTAAATGATTGAGGGAAAACAGGCTTGCAGTTCATCCATCCATCTCCATTTTGAATGATCACATTGTTTTCAATCCCTCCATTGCTTTAGAAGATCAATCATATCTGGAATCGAGGATAACAGTGTGGAGCTGGAGAAATACAGCAGGCTTTTCAGCAAATTTAATCACCTCAAATTTCATGGCCGAAGCTCATAACTCAGGCCCTGAAATTTTGTATCATTTTGTTACTTTTTTTGCATCTTCTCCTGTACTTCAATATCCATCATCAATAGGACACAAAAGTACTATGTAGCCACAAGTGTAAAATATTTAATTTTCCTTCAGAAGACCTACCAATACAACAATAATCTTAATGAGTTGCATTTATATAGCACTCTTCACATATGAAAATGTCAAAAAAGCACTTCATAGAAGAATCATCAAACATCATTTGACTCTGCCACATATACATGAAATAATCAATATTGATCTGCCAAAATATTGATGAAGCACTTGTTATTTGTGCACAAATGTTGCAACTAATTCAGATGTGCCTGGAAGTGGCAATTCACTGCCTGCCTAATATTGAACTGTATTGAATTAAGTTACTGTATTTGTGAAATAGATACAAACAAAAAATATTTCAGACTGTTCAGTCTCATCGATTTCAATCTAATTGCCCTTTTAATGGTGCCATCAATTTTAATTCAGGACAATCAAACATGATACTGAAAATTATTTACAACAAGTGTAGAGTTGTGTTCCTTCAGGTTTTGACATTCAGTGATTGCAAGACTCTTACATCTAAAATTATTTTCTTTGATCTTTTCCATTGTTCTGGACAATCAACTTAAACCCTCTGATATCAACCTCTCAGGGGACACTCCAGTCCACAATTTGTGTTGACTTGTGGTCAGAATCCATTTACTTGTAATAAATTGTGCTTGAGCACAGAAAGTGGGTCTGTTAACATGATTCTGCCAATCAGGTAAATTGGTGACTTTCTGCAATTGAAATATATTTTTCTAAACTTTTATGACAACCTCAGGAACAGTGGGTTTTGATTTCCAACATGCTACCTCGTGCTACCTTCCTCTAATTTGTCTAATTTCTGCTGCAAGACTTCCAAGGTGCATACATGGCACTGAATTTCAAAGGCAGAAGCCAATGTGTTGATGGGACTCATTAATACCTCATCATTAGCCAATCGCCACCATCCAAGGCCAAACCATTGATATCAGTACATATTTTAGTCTTTGAGATCTTCTTCATTCTTAAACTGCAGGCACATTTCGACAGCCCATTGCAGATAGAGATAGGTAGGCCACTTCTTTTTCTTCTGTTTAGAACTAGATTACTCTGTACAATGAGACTATGGTAGCTAGTACCGTTTTTATCTGTAGCTTGAATTTTCATGTTCTTTATTTGGTCATCGAAGGAACTATTGAACTGGTGAACATTCTTCAGATGATCTCAGTGATTTTCAAGGAGGAAAAAGTAACAAACAAGGACTGTAAAAATGCCATTGAACATACTGCAGAACTGGAGTTCCATTTTGAAGTATGAGATGAATTGGATCAGTAGCTGTTATTGAATTTCCATTCTTTGTTCTACCAGCCACCTGGAGTTAGTGAGACGTCAAAGGCAACTTCATCATCCAGCAAGGTTAGCTGTTGAGAAAAAAAAAATTCTCCAGTTATCTCTTGCTTCACCAGTAAGTTTGCAAAAGGTCAACTTAATCTCAGAATCTGAACTACAGCTGGCAGACCTGGCGAAACAGTGTTACTAATTACTCATACTTAGAAATATTAATGGTCCAGAAGCAAATAGTTTCAGACATAATAGACTGGAAAGACTGGGACTTGTTTCCACTAAAATATAGGAGGTTGAGGGTGACCTTTCTAAGGTTTATAATGTCATGAGGGGCATAGATAAGGCAAAATCTAAATGGGGTGGGGGGGACTCAAAACCAGGGGACATTTGTTAAGGTAAGGGGAGAAAGATTTATAAAGTTTGGTCTGGTCCATAATGAGGTTAAGGAAAATGCTGGTCTCTGAGCAGCAGAGACCAGAGCTATTATCATGAGGAATGAGGAAATGATAAGACAGGAGAAGAAACGTAATATGTACAAAGACAACTTACATTACAGAAATCGAGGGTAACCTAGAGTCTAATTAAGAAGAAATTAGCATTAGCAGACAAAAACTGCTGGAAAATCAGAAGCAACTAAAATCTGACAAATCCCCAGGATCTGATGACGAACAGACTTGTGTTCTAAAACAGATGGCTACAAATGATAACAATTTGTCATTCATAATTTCCAAAAAAAAAGCCCTAGATTCTATGGTGGCTAGCAGTTGGAGGTTAGCAAATCTATTCAAGAAAGCAGGAAGTCAGAAAAAAAGATCTAAGATCAGTCAACTTGACATCAGTGGTCAGGTAAGTGTTGAAATGTAATATTATAAGAATCTAACAATGCACTGAGAAAACCATAACATTATTAGATGAAATCAACATGATTTTATGGAAGGGAAATCATGGTTTACAAGTCTACTGGAGTTTTTATGATTATGCAAGCACAAGGTTTGTGTGAGTTCATCCAACAAATTGTTTTAACTGATGCAACAATGCTGTGTTATCTGGATGTAGGCATTGCAATATTGAATAATCCAACACACGTTTAGTACAAGTAACTGTCCAAAGATTATGTTCCTCAGGTACTTAAATGTCTAGACAAATACTAGGCTATTAGACCAGAGGAGTAAGCTTCAAGCATCATTCCTTAAATAATATCTCAGCACATCTTAGAACTTGGATTGTTGACTTCAAAAATGCAATATAGGAAATGAGAGCAAGAGGAGGCTTTGCAGTCCTTGATGTATGCAATATGATCATGGCTGGTTGTCGACTTCAATGCTCTGTTCCTGCTTTCTCCCCATGCCCTTTGATCTCTTTGTCCTAAGAACTATGTCTAATTCATCTTGAAAATAGTCAGTGTTTTGGTTTCAGCCACTTTCTGGGGCAGAGAATTCGACATGTTCACTGCTCTCTGTGTGAAGAAATTTCTCCCATCTCACCTCATCCTCAATAGTTTATGAAAAAAAAATCAAAGAAATATTTTCCACAAGGGTGAAGATGACAGGAAAATGCTGTTTTACTGAAGGAATAAACAGAATCATACAATGGGTCTGTTTACTAGGAAACTTCATTCAGAATGCTAGACAGATAAGTTGTAGTGATGAAAAGGATAGTGGGGGATCTTTTATGGGACTGGAAATTTTACTGATCCAACAGTGTGATTCCTTGTCCACTCCAGTCCAACACCAGCATTTCCACATCATGATTCCTCGTTGATCACTTCCAATGCAAATATATCCTTCCTTGGACAAGAACCATCCTGCAATGGCAGTCAGCTATTTTTTATTATTTTTTCCCATACCACTGCAATAAAAGCCTACATGCTTTTCCCCTGCATAACTGCTTGCTAAATCTGCATGCTACTGTTGTGCATTAGTGTATGAATACTCCCTGGTCCCTCTAAACATTGCAATTAACAAGTTTTTAAAGCCTTTTAAAAGATTCCGCACTGAGACGAGCAATGCAAATAATCTCACAACTTGACAACAATGTACTACATCCTCAGCCCTTGTTGCCCACTCAATTAACTTGTCTTTATCTTCTTGCAGCTTCCTCACACATTGCATTCTAACTTAGCTTTACATTGTCACCAAACTTAAATGCATTACTCTGTTCCTCTTTGTCCAAGAAAGATTAGAAATGGCTGAGGTCGCATCAATGATCCTTGAGGCCCTCGACTAATCATAGCCCTGCCAACATACAAGTACTCTTGTTGTCCTTTTTGTTCTGCTCTTTGTCAGATAATCCATATCACTACCCATTCCAGTAATTTATCTCCACCCCCATGAGCCTGAATCTTGTGTATTAACCTTTTGCTAGGCATGTCAAATACATTTTAGAATTCCAACCCTGTTTTGCCTTTATTCAACCTAATAGTTACATACTCAAAAAAACCTCTAACAGATTGGCCAGTCACATTAAGCCTTTTGTAAAATTATGTTAAGTTTGTTTGATCACACTATGATTTTCTAAAGGCTTCTAAGACGTCTTTAATAGCAGATTTCAGAGTGGTCTTGATGGGCCGAATGGCCTTACTTCCACTGCTATGTCTTATGGTCTTATGGGCTGATATCAGGCTAAACAGTCTGTAATTCCCAGTATTTATTCTTCCTCCTTTTTGAATTGTGGTGTTAAATTTGACTACTTTCAATTCGCTGACACCTTTCTACAATAAGAGTTTTTCGTAAAATTATAAGCTGCACAATCTTTATCACTGTAGTTCTATCTTGCAGAAGCTAAGCGTTTAGACTGAAAGATCCTGGGATTTTGTTGACTTTTAGTCGCTCAACCTTTCCATCACTTCCTCTCGGTTAATACTAATTACCTTAAAGTAGTACCAAAGACCTGTAGCTATACAGCGTATTCAAAAAGAATGGGTACCCAATGAACACAGTCTGCCGATTTCTCAGCAACAAACCCAAACAAACAGACAAAGTGTGCCCAGAAACCATACCCACTCTCCCCTACATCAAAGACATTTCCAAAATGACTGTCAGACTACTCAGACCTCTTGGCATCAGGGTAGCCCACAAACCCACCAACACACTAAAACAGCAGCTAATGAACTTAAAAGACCCTATACAGACAACAAGCAAAACAAACGTCATTTACAAAATACCTTGCAAGAACTGTGACAAACACTACATTGGATAAACAGGTAGAAAGCTAGCCACCAGGATACACGAACATCAACTAGCCACAAAACGACATGACCCACTATCACTAGTATCCTTACATACAGATGAGGAAGGACACCACTTTGATTGGGACAACACATCCATCCTAGGACAAGCCAAACAGAGACACGCACGAGAATTCCTAGAAGCATGGCATTCCAACCGGAACTCCATCAACAAACACATTGACTTGGAGCCAATCTACCATCCTCTGAAAAAAATCAGGAAATGACATCACTGACCCAAGGAAACCTAAACAGATAAATAGAAAGCGGGACATAACACCAGCGCTTTGTCGGAGGCTCACTGATGATGTTAGCTAGAATGGTGACGAAACGTCTGAAAACTAACCTTCCAGCTCAGCGAGCAAACTCACATCCAGTGAATAGCTCATTGTGATGTAACAAGGGTGTAGAATATTAGTTGCGTGAGGAGTTTTAAACACTCAGCTACGCTACCAGGTATGTCCTGGCTGATTTTCCAGTGGTCTGGAGAGCAGGGGACCTTTCTGCTCAGACAACCTGTCTCCAATAAAGGGAAACACAGGTAACACAACCTTTTTGACAAGATGACACCCTGCTGCCCTTTTAACTCACGCCCAACTCCCTTTGCTCCCCTTTGAAGGGTCTAGGCCCGAAACGTCAGCTTTTGTGCTCCTGAGATGCTGCTTGGCCTGCTGTGTTCATCCAGCCTCACATTTTATTATCTTGGAATCTCCAGCATCTGCAGTTCCCATTATCCCTTTGCTCCTGCCTGTTTGCCTCAGCAAGCCTGCCCAAACAAATTGCATTTCAAGAATGCTTGGTTGTTCTTGCTTTTGCATTAAACAATTAGCTGCTAGGCAAAGTCATTCACACTTGCCTTTTGAACTGAGGTCATGCTGGGAATAACTGTCTTTTCTCCTGAATGTAGTTCCGTGGAGGTAAATGGGATTGTGTCACTGGGATGTAATATTGCATGAACGTTAAGACTGCTGATTATGTCAAATCAGTTCGGGTAAGGCCGTTCAAGATCATTGACTAATTTACTTACATTGTGCCTGGTATGTTCCATTACTGTGGAACATCTGAATAATAGCAGGTCATTAGGATTGACCAATCTGCCCAACCATGCAGTTAGATCATGGCTGATCATACACCTCAATACCTTTAACTACCTTGTCTCCACCTCCCTATTTGCCACTGATAATCAGAAATTTATCAATCTCTAATTTAAATGCACTCAAAGACTGAGGTTGCATAGCCCTCTGTGGAGAATTCCAAATGTTAATATGCTGAGTAAAATATTTCATCTCATTTTAATGTAGACCAAAATGACATTCCACTCATTTTTAAATTGTGTCCCCCTGCTTCTGGAATTCATAACCAGGGGAAGCTTCTTATCTGCATCTACAGAAATTGCTGGAGAATTTCAGCAGGTCAGGCAGTCATCTATGGAGAGGATTCAGAGTTGATATTTTGGATCCCTTCTTCAGAAGGGACAGGCTGCAAAAAATTAACTGAGATCTCTCGACAGATAACTGCCAGATCTGCTGAGATTCTCAAGCAAGTTCCATTTTTGTTCAGGTATCCATCATTCACAGTTTTGTTTGTTTTAAATCTGCATCCACCCTGTCTAAGCCTTTAAGTATTTTGTAAGCTTAAATGAGATCACCTCCTCTTCCTCATTTGCATTTAAAAAGCAAGATTAAGTTATGCCTCCGTTCTAAATTTTCCCCATGAGAAAACACTTTCTCAGCAGCCATTCTTTCAAATGTTTCTGAATTGCTAACGTTTCAATCACATAACATCTCATTCTCCTCAACTTCACAGAGTAATAAATAAACTCCTCAGGTGAGATAACAAGGTGTAGATCTGGATGAACACAGATGGCCAAGCAACAGAGGAGCAGGAAAGCTGATGTTTCGGGTCTAGACCCTTCTTCAGAAATTCGTTCTAGGCCCGAAACGTCAGCATTCTTGCTCCTCTGATGCTGCTTGGCTTGCTGTGTTCATCCAGCTCTACACCTTGTTATCTCAGGTTCTCCAGCATCTGCAGTTCCTACTACCTCTGAAACTCCTCTGGTGAATGTGTTTACCATGATTAACAAAGTGGAAGTAACCATAACCTGGTGGATATCATCAGAAGCATTTTTTTCTTGTTTTAGCTATTCAATTGTATAGCCTTCTATAATACAGTTAATTATGAGTGTAACATGGCAAAAGTTTCCTTGAAGATGATAATGTTAGTATGGAATAACAACACCTACACAACACTGAAATAGTATTACTAAAGATGATAAATAGTTTAAAAATATCCACAGAAGCATATTTTGACATCATGACACATGGAAGATAACGGACAGATGACCAAAATATTTGTGAAGTGTGTAGATTCCAAGGAATACCTTCAAGGTGAAGAAACAGGTAAACTGATATATGTTTTTGAGAGGGAATTCCAGAGCTTATCAAGAATTTAATTAAAGGAATGATTGCTAATACTGGAGTGATTAAAATTAGCAATGGACTTGAACCCAGGATGAAGCAGTGTTGAGGTGTCAGTTGAAGATTACACAGGCAGGGAGGGGAAGGGCAAAGAGAGATAGGGGAACAAAAATGAGAATTTTAAATTGGAGGCATCACTGGATTGGAGGCTAATTTGTGTCAATAAATATCAGGGTTACAGTGAAGGAAACTATGCGATTTCTGACATGGGTGCAAGAATTTTGAATGAAATGTGCAAGTTATGAGATAAAAAGTCAAGAAACTGAAGGAATTTTGAAACAGTCTTCTTTGGTGATTCATACACCTCAAAATCACTGCTATCGTTAGTGTCACTTGTCATGTTCAAAAGCAAAACTGTATCATTATCCAAAAAACAAAGAAACGAAGCTTGAGCTTGCAGTGTAGGGCTCAGCAGTAGGTGGCTCAGTGCTGTACTGTAAGGTAGCTTCTTATATTTGATTTCAAGTAAATTCAATTACTTTGTTTGCACTGTTAATGTCAGGGGACTAACGACAGAACAAAGATAAATGAAAATAACTATTGAATCTGATTGATTTAACCATGTAGCTCTGAAGCAAATTGTGCAAACGTATTCGGCAAGATTCACATATTCCAGATGCATGGTCGTTCTGAATTGTTGGAAATAGGATAATAATCCAGAAGCTGTAAAACATATTCCAATGATTTCAAATCAATGTTAAATTAAAACTGACAGATACTTACTAGTGTGAACATTCAAACTAATAATTCACAAGTCAATATTAATATTTGAGCGAATTTGAAAAGTGAAGAGTGTGTGAGTTGGTTTAGGATACTTTGATTAATTTAGAGTGAAACGACACGTGATCACAACTCAAATCTGAAGTGCTAACCAACTTCATTGAAATGCTCATGACTATGTGCTGGTAACCTGCCCACTGGAGTTGACACAACCATGAACACAGGCAAGGCGACTCATGCTGTTTTCTGAAACATGCCTCATTACCTGTGGACCACATCCCTATGGTATGCTGCTTCTCACATCTTCTCTATCACCATAAATGGAAGTAATCACTACTGCTGGGACCTCCTGGGTATCATAGAGTCAGAGTCCTAAATCACAGACACAGGATCTTTGG